>NC_135707.1:7359987-7717487 GCF_964276395.1 Gasterosteus aculeatus | reverse complement strand
ATTTTGTTTACAAAGTGCCCGACAGTTAGATTTCCCCATAGTTTAATCATCGCACAATTCAGCTCTAAACCTTCACTCTTCACTGTGACTGTAAACAGTAAAAACAGATCTAGGTTGTACATGAGCTGTTTTTCGGCCTTCAATTTAAAAGATTCTTCCATTCTTTCCAGACCTCACTGCAGCCTCCTCTGTGCCAGATGTTCCTTGTGATTCCAGTTGTTCTTGTGAAGCGTCTCCTCTGAACTCTGGAGCTGCTTGTGATGAGTCAGGGGCCTGGCTGTTCATCTCACTCTGCTTCTCCTCCTCCAGATGTGCGCTCTCAGCGTGCGCACACTCCTCTGCAGGCGGCTGCTCTTGTTGTTGCCCTTCCGTGTTCTTTTCTTGGGGAATAATTAAGTTATATTTCGTCAGCATGAATTCTGCGGAGAAGTCTTTTGAAAAGTTTTCAAGTAGCGATAAAGGTTACACCCTTACCCTTTACTTCCCCCTCACCTCCAAAGGGGGGAGCCAGAGATTGACCGGTGGAGCCGAACACTCGGTCGGTCCTGCTGTGGCGGTCCCAGACCCGGAGCCCTCTGCAGAGGAAGTACTGGATCCTGTGCTGCGGCAGAGCCAGCTCTGAGGAGTAATCGCAGTCGCAGGGGTCCGTGTCCCAGTTGAAGTCATTGAAGGGACGCTCCAGCACGCCCAGGAAGCGGTCGACGTACCCCACCACCAATTCTGCTCCATCCACCGACGGGTCCCACAGGATCCGAGAGATCACTTCTTCTGCTGTGCGCATGCGAGGCTTCTTCTTCACCTCTGCGGGAAGAGGAGATGTTAATACATTAACACAAAACCTTGAAAAGAAATCCGATGACACAACGAGTGACCTTTGGCCTGGGATTTGGGCGTTGTTGCTTTGTTCACTTTCTTCTTGTGTTTTTCCGTCTTTTCTCCATCCTGTTTGTCGTCACGGTCGGGTGATACGGCCCCTGAATCATCCACTGATGAGTAACTAATGACGAGAGATAACAAACGTGGAAAGAATTAATTAACACAGATGAATCGTCTTGCAGCATGTTGAACTTTGAACAGCATCCCCATTTAGTAGTATTTAAAAAAAACATATTTTGGCAATAAATGTTTCCTAATTCCTGGTTATTCCTTCAAAAAAGTAAAGCTACCCGTTAACAGTAAGGCATTCATCTCTGTATTAGGAGCCGCATTAGTTTGACAGCAGTTTGCAAAACCGTTTGTTTCTAAACTAAATGATGTACGTGGGAGGATTTATAATAAATACATAAATATAATAAAAAGTAATCCTTTGTTCTTGCTGGTGAGCTTGCTGAAACAGGTAAAGTCAGCAGACCTGTGAGAGAAACGACATTTGGGGCCAAAACGACACTTTCCCATCAGGAAGAACTGGCACACAAGGATTCCATTCTCATCCCGCGCTGCTGACTCTGATGAGAGAGAGAGAGAGAGAAACTGTAATAGAGGCGTTTATAGAAATTGACCAACCTCTCAATAAGGACTCTGCATTTAAATTAAATCAAAGAAACATTTTACAAGATTAAAGGAGATGGAAGAGAAAACCTTGTTGACTTGATCGGCTCTGAATTGGTCGCATACACACCAAAGGGAGAGGCAGCAAACAAATAGGCTTCACAACATGAGTTCCGGGAATACTGTCCTGATCCTGAATTGATTGAATTATCAAAACTGATCTGTTTTCAGTTCAAGAGGTCACATTCCTTCTGTCCTCGCACTCCGTGAAACCGTGAAACCTAACTCTTGAAACGTTAGAATAAAAGACTTAACACATTTTGGCACTAAAATTGTACTTATAACGCCACTTATCTTATTGTTAATTTGGCATATTTGATTAAATTGCACTTTCTTGTTTCTTGCCCTTCTGAGTTTGTATCCCTATGGTTGAATGAACTTATTGTAAGTCACTTTGGATAAAAGCGTCACATGTAATGTGATGACATGTAATGTAATATAATGTAACATAAAGGCAAATGTCAAAAGAAGCCTGGTCTTTGTTTTAGGGATGTTTGCCATATTGTGTTGAACCAATAAGTTGAGGGGGCTCTCAAGTGAAGAATCCCCCACATGATTGCCCAACCGTCTTTACTAACAGCCAGAAGGCCCCTCCGGGTTGAGTAAGAGTCCCGCACGCCGCAGTGTGTTCTTCTACTGCGTTTGTCTTCAGCCAGTAGGATACATTACAATATTAACATCCTGTACTATATGCAAGTCATACTGAGAGCAGGGAATGGGGTGTTAGGTACTGCTGCGTGTGTATGCAGTACATGGTTGAGTTGCGTCTCCTGTATGAGCCTCTGTGTCAGTAAGACATTTTTAGGTGTGTCGGATCATGTTAAATGTAGAGATCTCCGTAAAATCTTGTATTATATTCCTCATGATCCTTATCAAAACAGGTCTGATGTTATGATATGACAGAAGTGGTCCATCTCCAAGAGTAAAACTGAAATGGCGTGTGGGTCAAGGATGATGTGTATAACACTGTACTTCCTTTAAGAGACTGAAATCAACAGGTGGTAATGACTCGCTCAGAAAAATCAAGTGGCGGCCAAGTAGTTCGGCCAGTTGCCCGTAAAGACAAACCCACACACCATACGATGCAGACAGGAGAACGGGATGTGACTCACATCCCAAATTCCATAGATGATTTGCTGCGATAGAACAGACTGGAAGTGACTGGATGAAGATCCCGTTGAAAGAAAGATATTTATGTATTATTAGATATGCGGTCAGGATTTGAGGCTATAGCTACTGGTAAGGGGAGGGCCTCTTATTAGATTTGGAGGAAAAGAAAATACTTGGAAGTCAGCTCACTTATTCAGCGCTGCTTCCCAGTCTATGCTCCAGACACCCAACTCAGAGTTTACCAGAAATCCAATTGTTCCCAACAACACAGACGCTGTCAAAGACAAGGGATTGGTGTTTCACAGTTGATTTACCAGGTTAAAGATCCAGACTGATTTCAGAGTCACAAAATGTGATCCATTATTTTGACTTACCAATGAGGTTTGGGGAGAGTGCTTTGACAAACACCAGACAGTTGCTGTGCATCAGGTTGACTTACCTGCTGGGGCTTTTAGGGAGACTTTCGCCTCTGGGATGCGCGTGTCTGCCGGGTGGGTCCCCTCATCCCTCCGGTCCTCTGATGGGACCGAAGCTACTCCCGATCCCTCTGATGCCATTTTCAAATCTGCGATTTAACAGGAAACGTTACGTTACGTTGACGTCAACAGTGTGTGCTTGTTGCTATTATTGCTTGATAATAAAAATATACACTCCCAGAATCCAAACTAATGCGGAAGTGATTTGTTAGCGTCGAAACCGCCTTTAAAATGTAAGAACCAATTTATAAAATAGTCCTCGTATTTGGTTAACACAGATGTGATACAAGCACGTCTTTCAAAACCACCCTTATAAGTATTTTTCGACTTACTAAAAGAGGGAACACAGGATTCTGACTTGCAAACGCTCTTTGAACCTGGATTTGTTGTCGCGGAATGAACTGTGGGTAATGTAGTTTGATCTGGTTTTCAACGAGAAAGCCTTTGCGGAAGCACTTTATAAAACCTGATGTTGGAAAATAAGTCAGTTATTTGCCTACCTATCCTACTATTACTACTACCTACAAACAATAATAATAATTGGGACATTTTCGACGCAAATGTTAAATTTACCCCCCAAAACTGCCGTGCGTCATTCCCACTCGAGCGCGTGACTCGGTGTCATGTGACCGGATCTGTTGTCCGGAGCCGCACAGATGAAAAACACAACGAGGAAAGTGTACAAAATCTAAATCGGAGACCCCGAAGAATCGTGGCTTTTATTAAACGGGCGGTATCAAGAATTGAGTTGGTTTTGTATCACATTTAAAATGCGGCTTTTTTTGACGTTTCGAACCATGAATCTTCCCTTTGTAAAGTAACTTTGCTCTGTGCTGAAGGTAAGACGATCCTATCTTATCAGCTGTGGCGAACGTTTAACTTGCGACCGACCAAACAAACACAAATGGCACGTAACTGCCTGTTAACGCTGACATTTAGCCCCACAAACACGCTGTCTCCCTTTCAGATGAACGCTCTGGTTGCTCTCTGTCACTTCTGTGAGCTCCATGGACCTCGGACGTTGTTTTGCACCGAGGCGCTGCACCCTCCATCCCCCTCGTCCCACGCAGGTGCCCCGGTGCCCGGGGACAGGGACAGGGACAGGGATGGTGACCGTGAAGGCGAAGGGCTGACCATGAGGGCCAACAGCTCTGCCACACAGAGAGGAGAGATGTGTGAGGTGAGCCCACAGCATCAGTGTGAGGAGAGGAGGTGTTGGATCCCAGCCTCCATTTGAACTGAGCCGCCCTTCTTCCCACCGGTCTTTTTCGTTATAACACTCCAGCCGGGGCATCGTGGTCCGGATGTTAGTTCACAGTCCTGTCGTCCATCTGGAAGTAGTAATGTTCCTCCTCTCTCTCTCACTCGCCTCACAGGGATGTCGATCTCTTCCTGCGTCTCACCCGGGATTTATGAGCATTGACGAGGAAACAGGTATCCGCTTCCTGAGCCACCAGCATCCCAGACAGCCGCAGCTGTTCAGCGTGGTCCGTCAGGCCTGCGTTCGCAGCCTCAGCTGTGAGGTAAACAGTGATGTACGTCTGCATGTGTGTGTGAGTCACACATCTGATACACTGACTAAACGTCCCGCATCCACATGTATACACATCTTCTTATTTGCTCTCCGTCCGTTTCTCCAGGTGTGTCCCGGCCGCGAAGGACCGATTTTCTTCGGAGATGAGCAACATGGTTTCGTGTTCTCGCACACCTTTTTTATCAAAGACAGTCTGGCCAGGGGCTTCCAGCGCTGGTACAGTATTGTCATGGTGGCAATGGATCGGATCTACCTCATCAACTCCTGGCCTTTCCTGTTACGCCACCTGAGACTGACTATACAGAGCCTGCAAAGCACAGCCTTAAAGGTTGGCTGTCCACATGGACCCAACGTACCTTTTATTGAGTTTATTCGCATACAAATATGTGTATCTGTGAGCGCACACCTTTTTATGTATTTTTCTCCAACAGGTGTTCGAAAATGAACAAGGAGTTTGCCCCCAGCGGTCAGTGAGGATGAACAGTGTGTTCTCACCTGCAGTTTTCCCGCACCAAAGGAGCGGCAACGCAGCCCGATCGCTGACTTCCCTCACGCAGCATCAGAACCTGTGGGCCAGCCTGCACTCCTCCTTCAGCTGGTGAGTCCACACACGCCGTCAGACCCACCGCGACCTGCGGGCTGTTGTCCGTAACGGCTCACCCTGACGTGGATCTGCGTCTTCACATCGTCTCCAGGCTGCTGAAGGCGTGTGGTTGCCGTCTGACAGAGAAGCTACTGGAGGGAGCCCCCACTGAGGACACACTGGTGCTCATAGAGAGACAGACAGGTAGTGGCTTGTCTTTTTTTTTATTATACTGATGTAGTTACCTATCCAAAATCTGTTCAAGTCAGCCAGTCATGAAAGATGTGAGACTTGAGGCCCTTTTCTGGAGGATATCAGCTGATGTCATGTGCTTTTGCACAATGCGCCAAAGTTTTATCATCAGTCTGAGAAGTCCCCTGGGAAAGTGTGATTCACTCGGTCAGCCGGTGCCGACTCGCAGGAGAAAACAGGGTCCTTCACACAGACATTGTACTCCCCTGCGCTTTCTTTCCACCAGTGTTTGCACAATCATTAGTCAAGATTTGGAGAGTGATTAAAAGATTTTCAGACATTTCCGAGTCCAGCGCAGCTTTTAGGTTGTGAAATGTTAACACCCTGTTCACTTTTCTTAATATATTATTAACATTGGTAAGTACATACACATATTTCTCTAACACTTTGGCATCAAAATCCCAGTGAGTGATGGAGAATTACACAAGAAATACAACACGAGAAAACGAAAAGTCAATCAATCGCACACAATATTTAGGCATTACAATCTTGCCGTGAAACTGCAGGGGAAGCTGTTTTATCTTGTCCTGGCTCGCTGACGTAGTATGGCAGTTGACATGAGTCCTAGATAAGAGGTGAGATTGTACAATGCTCATTTTAGTTTGGAGATCACGTTACGTTCTATAGATGGAGAGTGACATTTAACCGGCCCGTTCAATGGGTTTTCTGTGGGATTTCCGCTGCATTGGTCATTGCTATTTCTGTTCATCGTGCCATTCTCTGTTACCAAAAGAGCAAGAGGAGGAGATGAGCTGCTGGGGGGGAGCAGAAGGAGGCTGTTCTTCATCACAGCCGCACCAGTTAGAGAGCGAGCTGGGCCTCGACTTCCTGTGTGATAATGACAAACCAAATGAATTACCCGGTCCAAAGTTTACGTCCCTGAGGCACCTGAGACAGGTAAATCTAGGTACTATTATCAGCTTGTCATCTTGTTTTACAGTAAACTAAAAAAAGATTGCATTGTTTCCTCAACCGTTTCACCTCAACAAACACTGTTTTTCATGAATTTAAAGTTTTGTGGCTAGTTAGATCTTAATTCACACCCTTTGCATCTGCGTCTTTCCCGTCTGGATTTGTTGTGTAGGTTCTCGGGGCTGGTGAGTTCCGACAGCTCGTGTGGCACGTGCTCATGGGGAATCAGGTCATATGGAGAGGCGCTGACCCCGGGCTCATCCAGTCCGCTTTCACGGTGCTCAAGGTAGTTCACTCCTGTCGTTTACTGCCGCATCCTTTCCGCCTCTTTAGGAGAGATTGTGTGGTGATAATGTGGGTAAATATCAGTTAGGGCACGTGAGAACACCGGGGTCCCTGTTAGTTCAGGCCGAGATGCAGAAAAGGTCGGTACCATAATAATTTAACACAAAAGACCTTGAAAAGTACCTGTGAAATAGAATTAATCATTTAGATCCGTCATATCTTACCTCACCATATTCGATGATGTATAAATCAATTAGGTCTTTTTTTTTAGTTATTTTCCCACAGTTACCTTTGTGCATTCATTTTCTGTTTTTCAAATTCTTGCCCTGAAGACCTCTTTGGGTTACACGCCTTGAAATAGTCTTTGCCTGTACATGCTTCCCTAATATCTTTATGCAAGATACACGAACAAGACGGAGCCTGTAACCGCTTTCAGTCGACAATTATTATTCCTTTTTACAGTAGAGAGACGGTTAGTAAAATTGTAAATAACTCTAGACTATAGTTTAAGATATTTCTTTATTACTATTATTGCCACTGAGAATAGTTTCCTTGTGATATAATTGCATGTTTTATGTTACTTTTCAGGCCTTTTTTCCAGCAGAGATTTTGCCTTTTTGTTATTGTAGTAAATACCGAGGACTTAGTTCCACACTGAGGCCGCATTAAAAAAAACAGAACCCTGAAAGAGAATCTTCTTTATCATTAATCATGCAATCATTCACTTCATTTTTCTCCTGTCGCATGAGAGAGCGCCTTCTGTGAACAACGTCTAGCAGCCAGAATAACTTCTGTTTTCCCATCAGTCTTTGCTCCCGGTCGGCTGTGTGCGCTCGGTGCCGTTCAGTGCTCAGTACGAGGAGGCCTACAAATGCAACTTCCTGGGTCTAAGCCCAGATGTGCCGATTCCAACGCACGTCAGCTCCTCAGGTACGAGTCTGTCTGGATTACAGCAGTGAGCCTGCGAGGGAACAGTGATGAGAAGTTGTGCGCCGCAGCATGCCGGTCAGCTTGTCTTTGTTCTCTTTCTTTGTGCGGTAGAGTTTTCAGTGCTGGTGGATGTCGGTCCAGACAGAAGCTGTCCCATGTCAGCCGTCGGGGAGGAAGATATCTCTTCAATTTATCAGTTCGCCATCAGCAGTGCCAACACACAGCCCACAGACAGGGGTGAGTGTGAGAAGTGGAAGTTATAGATAGTCACGGTACATTCGCTTCCTCTTTCAATGCCAAAACAGTCCTCAAATGAAAAGCCTTTATGTCTTTGCACGTCTTCAAAAGTTTGACTAAGTGATTCATCTTGATTTACACTTTTGATCAAAACTGAATCTAAATCTCCATCAAAATACACATGTTGTTGAGTTATGCGGGACAGATTTTGCGTTCACATAAGTGGGAGCAGAAATGAATGTGCAAATAGCAAAAATGTGTCCCGGGATTTGGATCCCAATATCTAATCCAGATGTTTTTCTTGGCCCAAAGCCTAGTTTTTGACTAGCTTTCCTTCAAAAACTGCTGCGTCAACAAGTTAGTGAGCTAACAAACGACCAAGAAGGGGCCAAAGACACAATATCCTTGTTGGATTTGGCAGGAAAACGTATCACGGTCAACTTCAAAAAATAAAAAAAAGGTCACACGTAGAACAAAAGAATAACTACAAACCATCTATCAATCTGTCAAACAATCTTTCCCTGCTTTGATTTTTTTTTCAGGTCCCGCATTATTAAACAAGCTTGAAGTAGCTCTGTCCAACGAGAACTTGTCCGTGGACGTCGTGTCTCACTGCCTGTTGTGTCTGAAGGAAGAGTGGATGAAGTGAGTAAAATTCCCACACTCACAATAGACCCAACTAAGCTTAAGTTTGTTATCACAGCCCCCCCGCCCCCCCCCCCCCTTCTCTTATGTTTCTCTCTCAGTAAAGTTAAAGTGCTGTTCAAGTTCTCCAAAGTGGACGGGCGAGGGAGAGAGGACACCCAGAAGGTCCTGGCCCTCCTCGGCGCTACGGGGCCGGGCGAGGAGGACAACGTCCGGCTGCTCAAGTTCTGGATGACGGGGCTGAGCAAGACATACAAGAGCCATTTAATGACAGCCGCCCGAGGAGGGGAGCGCAGCCCCAGCCAATGAAGGGAGGGGGCGGCGGAGGCGGGGGAGGATAAAGGGAAATAAAGATGAAGGGATTCTAATAGAAGGGAAAGCGAAAGCTTATTCGGGGCTTTCGGTGGAAACAAAACGTAATGAGGATGGATGACGGAGGGGCTTCGGCTCGTCCCGTGTTATTTTTAAAGTAATTTAAGGTTCCTAACCTTGATTATTCTGCACAGATTAACACATTTGGTCAGTTTAGATAACGTGTGGGGGCTTTTATTTGTCAAAGGGAATTATTGTAGAAGACCTCATCATACTAATGTTTAACTTGTTACAAACAGACTTTGCACTTTGTTTACTCTTTTTTTTCAGATGTTTTTAAAATGAAAATAAATTAATATGAATAACGTCGGTGGTTCTTTTTTATTCCCCAATTGGCTCCATCTTGTGGCGAGCTGAAGGAAAAAAGAGGGAGTGAGTTGAACGAGGCCCCAGCTCACTTGTTGAAGTGGTGCGAGACACTTTTAAGGTTTTCTGGTGTCCTGAAATGTACAAAGCGGTTGCGTAACGCAGCTTCGCTCCAGTACGGCCGACCACATCAGCTTTAGCTTCTTAATGAGCTACTAACTCTCTGATTTACTAAAGGAGTTTTTTATTTTCATTCCAAAGTTATTTGAGCCTCTTGCTTTGCGGAAAGCTCGTAGACTGCAGTCATTAAAACTCGGCAACATGCGGCTTTGTTTAATAAAGCGTGTGTGGGGGGCGTTTTTTTCCCTTTCTTTACTCATTTCTTTACCTATTTAGCTGTTGTGACAAATATATATATCCAATCACATATTGTTGTCTAAATGAAATGTGTAGTATTCTGATGGACTGGAAGCGACGTGTCTCCACAGCACTCCGACTTGTGCGCTTTTATCTCCTAATGGTTCCATTGGGTTTTTGGGGGGTTTGCTCAATTTCTCAACCTCAATTTATTTGGCAGGTTTCACTACAAGAAGCACCGACCGTTTCATAGTTACTTTCCTCGATATGTAAGCGATGTGTGAAACAGGAAGGCGGCTCAATGGCGGGATATTTATACCCGTCATTAAAACACAGACGGCATATGCGAGGCAGTCGTGAGGTGATGATGATTCCTCCGGGAGCGTTAAGGCCGCAGCTCTCTTGTTTCCTCCCCCCCTCAACACACACTCAACTTTGGGACGCTGTCCTGTTTCATTTGGCTTGTGATCGACAACAAAAAAGAAAACCCAAGAACAAATTTCTCCTAGGCTTGAAGAAAAGAGTGTTCACCTCCTTCCTGTCGTTCGTAACAACTAACCTCTTGTGACATCTTCGTCATCGACAGGAAATGCAAGAATAAAGAAATGCTTCACGCAAACCTCGGGGGGGGGGGGGGGCAGAACAACACTTTACAGAGAGGATGTCTCTGTGGACACGTCTTGGATCAGAAAGGACTGCAGAAAGCTGTCAAATCGGGGAATGACTTGCAAGTTCTAGTGATGTCGTGTTGCAATGTCTCTTTCTTGAGGCCTGTGAGAAAGGGAAGAAAAAAGACGATGGTTGAATAGAATGAGATGGCGCACTGGCTCTGGAGGGATAAAGACGGGATCGACAGGCACAGAGGTGTGGGGGAGAGGTCCAAATGAAAAACATACGCTCCAACTGCATGACTAAGCCTCCTCGGGCCTGGTTTTGGAGGGGAGGGGGGGGGGGGTAAGTGGCTGGGTGTCAGGGAATGTGGGGAGCAGAGGGGGGTGGGGGAGGAGAGGGGCCGGGTCAGTCAATAGTGAAGTAAAACGTGTGGCGGTGGGAGGGGCGAGACTTAAAGGGAGCACACTGGCAATCCGGCAGAGCACTTTCACTTTGAGCGCAGTGAGGACACACAGGGTGGCCGCAGGGACAGACGCAGAGGAGGAGGAGGAGGAGGCCACGGACTCTCCCGCTTTAACCATTAACCAGCTTCCGAGCGAAAGGGGGAAGGACTCGCGTTGGGCTGCTCGGGAAGATTCTAGGTCAGCGGTGAGAGGGAGAAAGGGAAATCTAGTATAAAATAAACAAAAGCTTTCATAGGAAAGAGCTGCAGCCACTCAGGCTTAAGTGGGAAAAACCCAAAGTTCGAGAGAGGGAGATGGCGTGATAGAGTAAATGAGACATTTGTTGGAAAGCGCCTAAAGGGAGTCAAAAGTAAGGAATGTTTCAGCGATGTCAGCGAGAAGAGTGAATATCAAACGGTGAAGGAGGAAAAAACAACAAAAAACAGACGTCAAAGACCCCTGGGAGCCACAGAAGAGGAACCTTTCCCTTTTCCCGAGTGACACAGAAACCCGTCTGCAGAGGGATTGCCGTCAACAAGAGAAATGGAGAAGTGTCCATTCTTAGAAAGATAAAAGGATGTCACTGCCAGGTGAGGAACAATAATTCACTGCATGTTGCTGCTCTTTGCAAACCTTCTTTTGTAAGGTCCTTAGGGAAATAGTGCAACACCTGAACTGGCTATTAAGCGTATTTAATCAGTGAGTCCAATCTAATTTCTTGCGTTACTTCTTATTGTCACAATGGCGTTTTCAATGCCTAAGGACAACAAGTAATGTTTCTTCGTTGTTTTCTGCATAACCAGTTGATTGAGGCAGGATATGATGTCATGTTTCTGAGTAAGTATGCAGAAACCCTCAGAAAGTTTCCATCAGTTATCTCAACGTGTCTCTTTTCTTCTTACTCATGCCTGTTACAGTTTTGCTGTTGCTATCACTCTTGGCTGTCCGATGTGGTGGATGCGAGTATGACTTTCAAGGTGTGAAAAACATTAAGGCGACTATCGACTCGAATCCGACTGGATTTGTAAGTATAAAACTTTTGCATTTGTTAATGATTTCATGTATTTCCTTTTGCGTTTCCTGCTTGTGTGAATAAGTTATTTGTAATGTATTTGTTTAACTTAGATAAGCTCAAGATACACTTCTCCTATCACTTGTATGGTCTGTTTTTAGTTACTTGCTATAAATTATTGGCCAACGGTGAAGATCTCCCTTAAATGAATGAGAATGATCAGCTCGACCCCCCCGAGCTATTTGATTGCAGCGTGTACAAGTCACATGCGTAGCTCAAGAAAGTTAAGGGAATCAAATAGTGTCTAGATTCAACTCAGTGTTACGCAACTAACAAATTGTAGCACTTAAATTGCACTTATACTTATCTATAGCAAATTTACTCATTTGATGAAACTGCACTTTCTTGTTTCTTGTTCTTCTGAGTTTGTGTCCTAATGGTCGAATGTACTCATTGTAAGTGGCTTTGGATAAAAGCGTCGTGTAATATTAGATTGATTGTGGAGTGTTTTCTACAGCCATACATTGTTCATGTCTCAGTTGTCACTGCAGCTCATTAGTCAAGGATCATTTTTAACCTTAAGCTATGAACGGAAACTTGTTTCATCTTGTGTTTCTGTTTTCTCTCACAGCGGACGGTATTTCCCCGGGATTACTATGTGGTGCACCGCTATACAAAAAACATGCTCTGTAACTCTGATCCGGTGAGTTGCTTGTCATATAAAAAGGGGGAAGTGCGGTTTGATGTTTAACACAATGTCACATGTGTTTTTGCACACTAACTCTGGGGCCGTTGTTGTTGCTCTACCTTCTTCCCCGCAGTGTTGTGTGTTCCCCGCCGCAGTGGTCCTCCTCGAGTCCTGGCATGTGCTTCTCGGAAACCTCTGGGATGAGCACCTGAATCGCTCCTTAATCCTCGACCTGAAGATAACGCTGAATAGAATTATACAAAAGAACATCAACACAGTGGTAGGATCTTTAATCGTTTGCCGCAGTGTCTTATTTCCGTGGCTTTACTCTGTAAAAGAAAGTGGAAGTTTAAAACCACTCAAATGTCCCAAAAGAAGGCCAGAAATATCTCCGGTCATCTAAAATATGTGTTTTCTTACTGCATTCATGTTTACTCAACTTTTATTTCAAAAATGAATTCTTGTGGCACAAACAAACCAATTAACTCGTCTTCATTTGTCATGTCTCAGAGGTTCCAGGAGGAGACGGACCTGTCCCAGTTCTCCACGCTGTCGTCGTCCCCCGAAGAACTGCTCAAGCTAACGTCAGAACTCCTCGCCCGATGGCTTGATGTTGGGTGCTTGCCTATGATCAGAACCTGCATCCTGCCCACATTCCCCCCCTCGGTGGTGAGGAAGGATTACGGCCCTTCGAGGGCCCGGCTCTTGACCACGCGAGCCGTCAGCAGTGTGGAGGAGGAGGAGGAGGATCAGGAGGAGCAGGAGGAGCAGGAGGAGCAGGAGCAGGAGCCTGACGAGATGATGGACATTAAACTGCCGCTGTCTAGCGGTGGTCCTCCGTCCCTTTCATATTCCGTCCCCCTCTGGGGCCCCGTGCTATTCAGACTTTACCGGTGGTTGTTGCCATAGTTACCGAAAGAGGATCTTTTTCTCGTTGTGATGCACACAAAATGCAAGAGGTTTCGTGGCACTGAATGTGTGTTTTCTCATGCTTGTGGCGTTTTTAATACAGCAAGCTTTGTTGACATGAAGTGGCATGCACAGGTTATATTTAATGTCCAAAGTTAGTTCACATAGTTGTGCAACAGTACTCTGTAACAGCTGATATCACAGATAAACGTATAGCCGTCTTCTCTAGAGCAAGTCACGAGCTCTAACTAGCTACGCTCTCCATGCTAACCAGAGATAAATGCTGAGCCCATGCACATAAACCATTGTTAATTGATGTGGGATTCATCACTGTTTACAGTTAATGTTATGTAAATGTAAGATTTGGGCATCTGCTTTTGTACATAATTGTAAATTAAAGATATTTAGATAAATATATATATATATGTATACATATATATATATATATATATATATATATATCTATATATATCTATATATAGATATATATATATATATAGAGATATATATATATATGCATTGTTAGTTTTGGATATAACATCCCAAGGATTCTGAGCTGTATTTATTGTGGTATTTGCAGTTTGGAACAGGAAGGTAACAAGTACATTTAATCAAATGATGCTCAATTTGGTAGTTCCACGTTGTGTAACCTTACACTTTATTCTTTGCTACATTTCCGAGGGACATTTTGTCTGAGTAGTATGAATTTTACACACGCTAAATTCCTCTGAGAGTTGGAGTTTACAGACGTGGTGCGTCGTTGAAAATGAAACCACCTAAAAGTTTATGAAGCAGTTAAAAAAGGCTCCCCAACCACTGTAAAATGCAACATGTAATAAGTATAGTGTAACAATCCCAGGCAGCACTTTTCTGCATTTTGTTATTTTTATTTTTGATGCTTTAATGTATTTTACAAAAACTACTCAAATAGTTTCATTTGATTTTCATTTTCAAATACACATTTTTTAAAACAGCATATGTAACAGCATATATTTACATTGCGGTATTCCTATTTTTGCTCAAGTAAAAGATCTGTATGACAGTATAAATGGCACTTTGATTTATTTTTTTGGACTTTGCATTCCATTAACATGACAGAGTTTGTGTTATGAGTCTGCGTTCATGGGAGCTCAACCGCCTCTATACTCTCTAAAAAACTCCCTCCCCGTGTTCAAATACTTTACTTCTATTTATTAACTTTTGGTGCTCGCACTTGTCCCTGCATGTGCACACCCACGCATGTAATGTGCAGCACTGTCCGCACAGGAAGATCATTGTTTCATAGTCCTCAGAATACAGAGGTATGTAGTACTGGGGAATACTGGGGAAACAGACCTTTGGGCTTACACATCAACTTTGATTTGCCATTGGATTTGAAAGAACCCCAATGTAGCATGAATGCAGATTACGAAGACTGAACATAGTGCTCAAAGACAACATTTTTACACAATAAAGAAAACGAAAATAAAGCCAAAGGCTCAAGTACTTTTCTTCTGGACTGTGCACACAGTACATCTCTAAGTAGGCCTATCGGTTACTGGCAAGTAGACTACTCACGAAGAACTACTTAAAGTACCTAATATAACTTCATTAGTTGACCCAATGTTTCCTACACTGCAGATCTAGTCTGCCGGGGCTGCTGACCCCGGTGTCAGCTCCGTGCAGCTGCAGGTCGCTCACATGTGGCATTTAGCAGTAAGCTGACTCACTCGGTCATGTGGGAGATCTCGTCCTCGGCCCGGTACATGCACATGACCCACACTTCATGGTACTACTGCGTGTTTAAACAACAGAGACGGGCTGAGAAAAAAAAAAAAAAAACAGGGCGTTCATTTAACTCCCAGATTTAACGTGCATGTTCGAGCAACGCAGTCTGGTCAATTTCGGAGAAAAGTCCGATTGTTTCCTGTCAGCATGAGGCCAAGTAGGCAAAGGGGCCAGCCGGATTCCCGTAAACTGGGCGGGGGGAGACAAGGAGAGTGAGGGTGCGGGGAAGGGTTACGGCAGCTGGGGAGCGCTGACAGTGCGTGCCGTTTAAACCACGTGACCGGAAGTAGGCGCGCGCGCGCTCTCTCTCTCTCTGCCTCTCTGACCCAAGATGTCTGCGCCCGACGACGACACGTTTGCCGAGGAAGGAGGCGAGATGGAGGAGCTGGCCGAGGCCGGCAGCGACGAGGACGAAGGAGTCGACATGGAGGAGGAGGAAGGGGCGGCCGGGGAGGGAGGGAGGAAAGTCTACGTGCCCGGGATCGAGCCGCTTCGGCCGGGAGAGCAGTTGGAGATGGACCGCTCCGCCTACCGCATGTACCACGAGTGTCAAACAGGCAAGACGAATTGTATTAGCAGCCCAAACGAGTCCCCGCAGACTTCGTCCCCGGAGCACTTGAATGGACGAACAACTTTCTCTGTGTTCAGGTGCTCCGTGTCTGAGCTTCGACGTGCTGAGAGACGGAGGTGGAGAAAGCAGGGAGCAGTTCCCTCTGTCCATGCTGCTGTGTGCGGGCACGCAGGCGGACACGGCGATGAGCAACAGGTCCAAACACCCGAACTTTAGTGAATACGGCCTTTCTACAACGCTGTCGGTGTCGTTTCCCTACATCAAGTAGTCAAACTTAAAGCGTGGTGCCTTTTGAGTTTATGGCGACAGCGTTGCTTCGCCCAGACGGTGGCATCAATAGTGGTATCTAGGCAACGGAGTCCAGAAGATATCATTTATATTGTTAATGACATCGGGAAAAGAACTGTCCACACCCACTAAAATTAGCTTTTTAATAGGATCGTTATAAATATCACATGTTATGTCATTTGAAGATTTGTTTCTGGGATTTTGTGTTTTACAGCCATAATCAGTGGCTTTATTTCAACATAACACAATATTTGGAAGAAGCAGAAAGAAATGATTGGCAATGAGCAACGGTACACGTATCAGATTATTTGATTGTCACATTCAAAGATTAAAAAAAAACACTTCCTCTTACAGGGACCAAGACATGGTAAAATCAATAACTAGAGTCCAAAGGTTTGTGTAGAAGGGACCTGAAAGGGAGAAACTGTATGAATTCAGAGCCCAGATCTTGTATGTGGAAAAACTAAACATTCCAAACAAAAGTATAATTCTGTCTCAACCTTTATATTAACGTCATCTTCATGTCGTATGTGAGCGATGATGGGGATTAAATAATATACAACTTTTATAAACCAATAGCAAATTTCTGTGCATTAGTCGCAGTACAAAGTGGAAACAGGACGAATGTAGATTATCTTAAGTTAACAATAAAGTATGAATCTCAAAATAGGTTTACAAGCGTGGATCTTAAAAATATCTGTAATATTATATGTCAGCCCAAGTTGGTTACAGCATGTGTTGACAATGTGACACCAGACCCGTAAAATGAGTGTTTCTGACTGGGGTCTGGATGTTTGTATTTAGTCACTCTTCCAATGTGACCAAACTGCATACCAACCTTTGGAGTTAAACCTGTAAACACTACTGTTTTTTTTAGATGGCTTTTGATAATTGGAGGCACAGCGTTTGAATACTCTGGTCGATTTTCATTATTCATTGTGTGTGTGCCAGGGCGTAAAGCTTCGTACAATAGCTACTTGTGTTGTACACTTTCAGTTTTGCTTTGACATCATCCACCCAGCTTCAGTTAAGATCATTTTGTGTCATTCTGAAACTCAGAAGCATGGAAAGCTTATTTATCCCCATAGTAGTCTAATGTCTTCTTTAATGCATCCCCTCACGTTCCTGCAGACTTCTTGTCATACGTATGCATAACCTTCATGGAACGGAGAAAGACAAAGAGGGTGAAGAAAGCAGTGATGAGGAAAGCGATGAAGACGAGGAGGAGGATGGAGATAAGAAGCCGCAGATGGAGCTGGCCATGATGCCTCACTATGGAGGGATCAACAGAGTCCGAGTATGTTCTGACATTTTCTGTGGCGAACTAGTACATGAATTCCTGCTACACCGGGAACTCGTTCAACTTGCCCAAGGACTGATTTTGCTTCTGAATTCACAGGCGACCCAACGTGGAGAGCAGTCATTGGCTGCCGTCTGGTCAGACAAGGGGCAAGTAGAAATATTTGACCTCCAACCCCAGCTGGTAGCCGTGCACAGCTCTGCTGCTATGGCCTCTTTCATCAAACAGCAGAAGGAAGCCACCGCTCTCTTCAGCTTCTCCGGTCACATGGCTGAAGGCTTCGCTGTGGATTGGTCACCTACAGTACCCGGTAAGCGTCTCCTTGACCCCTAAGGAAATTTGGAGCCAAGTTAAATACACTTACTACTTTTTTTGGGGGGGGATGAGAAAAGGTAGCGTGTGTGTGTCGACTAAAAGCTGAAGGGTTCCATTTTGTTTTTATTATCAGGTCGTCTTGTCAGCGGAGACTGCAAAAAGAACATCCATGTGTGGGAGCCGCGAGAGGGAGGGACTTGGCAGATTGACCAACGACCTTTCAGCTCCCACAGCAAGTCTGTCGAGGATCTGCAGTGGTCGCCTACTGAAGCTACAGTATGTTTGTAGGAAAAATAGTGACGTAGTGCATTTATTTTATTTTTTACAATAGTCTCTCCTAATTACGTGCGCTCATCCTATTTCCCAAGCGTCACCAAGCGTTTTTTTCTTTTCATCTAATACAATTGCCGACTTTGATCCATCATTTGGGTTTCTGCCTGAACCAAAATGACATGCATGCAGAGTAAGAGACATAAATATCAGGACCGTATCTGCACTTATACAATGACTTAAATGTGCAATTTAACTAGTCTCCGAACTAGCTTGTGCTATGCAGATGTGACTCCTGCAGCCTCACAGGGGAAGTTTCCTTTATGCTCCTGTGTGTGTGCAACCTTTCTCAATACATACAAAATCTGTACGGCCTTGTTTTCCACAGGTTTTTGCATCTTGTTCGGTGGATCAGTCTATTCGTGTCTGGGACATCCGTGCCCCTCCCAACTCAATGCTGTCAGCCGACGGCGCTCACTCGTCCGACATCAACGTGATCAGCTGGAACAGGAGCGAACCATTCATCCTGTCGGGAGGGGACGATGGACTTCTGAAAGTATGGGACCTTCGTCAGTTTAAGGTAAAAAAAAGAAAAATTTATTATACCCAACATTACTATTTGCAGTTTGAGTATTAGTAACTTTATGGGCAACCGTTTCAGTGTGCCATTGAACATCTATGAGGTTTAAAGAGTGTCGTCACAACAAAGTAACCCCAGAGAGTGACACCATCCGATTAAAAAAAAAAAAAAAAAACACCTTCACGGTTTGGCCACACCCAACTAATAGTGTTTCATCTTGTGCCCGTTAAACAATAGTGTCATTACCGGAGTCACCATCCCCCTAATACTGCAGTCAATGTTTAATTTAGGTCTGAGACGCGTTCCTACGCCCTGTCAATGTGTTGACACAAAAGGCCGTGAATACAAACACGCATAAATCAGCCTTTCCCGTTCGGATTGATGCTTCTGCAGCCCGAGTGTTGCGTAGCGGGCGATCAGCTGTCACACCTCTTGTTTCCGCCCTCCGCCCGCAGACCGGACGGCCCGTGGCCAATTTCAAGCAGCACAGCGCGCCCATCACGTCGGTGGAGTGGAGCCCCGTGGATTCGAGCGTGTTCGCCGCCTCGGGGGCGGACGACGTGGTGAGCCAGTGGGATCTGTCCGTGGAGTCGTGTGACGTGGGTGCCAGGGTGGAGGGGGTGAAGGACTTGCCCCCTCAGCTCCTCTTCCTACACCAGGGCCAGTCAGAGATCAAGGAGATCCACTGGCACCCGCAGATGCCCGGTGTGATGGTCTCCACGGCGCTGTCAGGATTTAACGTGTTCAGGACAATATCTGTGTAGCATGTGTGTATGTGAGAGATTTTTGCATCGATATGAGTAGTATATATTTAGTGAGTAATGAGCATTAGTCTCTAATATGTAATAATGTACATAGAGCTGTGTGGGAAATAATCCTCCTTTTGGACGTTTCTTGGCCAACGCAGCCACCGTATGGTGTTATAAACTTTGCTTTAAGTGCATTTGTATGTTTATCATGCTTAAAATAAAGTGTCAACTTCAGTATGTTGAGGCAAAGAATTTACCTTTTTTATTTCAGGTATTTCAGGACACATTTCTAAAGAAAATACAGTCGTAGCCAAGGCTGATGAAATAGTTTAAAATCCCAATATTTGTTTTATTTCACAACAGTGATGTTTGAACCAGCATTTTCAACAGGTTTCTCCCTCATACAGTATTATGAAATAAAAAAGAAAAACATTTCAAAGTAAAAGCATTATAAAAGCAAACAACATGAACAAAATACATCGCTGGTCACGATATACAATTGACCTTTTAAAATCCTGTGATTGTCTCAGCGCTGTAGTATTAGTCCAGCCTCACAGATAAGATTTTTGGAAACCTGATGTTTTAAACCGATGTGGACCAGGAACATGCAAACGTCTGACTAATCCTTATTTCTCTGGAAACCATGACGTTTGTTGAATACAATAAACAAGAGAAGACCCGTTGTAATAAAACATGCAGTATGAGAAATAACTATAAAAACATTAACATGGTACAATAGTGTAAGAAAACCGCTCTCTTTAAGGCACTATGACAAAAAGTACAATGTTGTGTAGAAATAGATGACACAAGCATCATTACCTTAGTCTGTTTTAAGAAACCGAGTCAATAAAAATAAATCAATGTGCTACAAACCTTTCACCGATGCACTGATCTTTCTGAGCAAGAGGACAGTCTATTGCAAATCTGTTACACTTAAAGACAAACCATAAAATGCTTTTTCCAGTTGGGCAACATCGTCAAACTAAATTCTTCTTTTCAAAATCCAGTTGAAGTCCGTTTACGCCTCCCATTCAAATGGCACTTGAGTTACGAGTTTAAGAAAATACAGTCTACTTGATTTAGTCGACAGCAAATATCTATTTTAAAGGCAAAGCGGCACCTATGCCCTATAGACCGATTTCGTCATCAAACTCATCTTCAAACGTGTAGCCCCGTCCCTCCTCCTCCTCTGAATCAGTCTCTGAGTGGCAGCTGTCGACCCTCCTCCGGTCCAGCGCGGTGACTCCTTCGTACTCTGAGCTGTGCGACGACGCCGGACTGGGAGGCAGATCCACTTTGTGGTTGTTGAACTCCGTTTCGACCACCGCGCCGTCAGCCCTCGTCGGACTGCGGCACGCCGACTGATCCTCGTCCTGGAAGTCGACCCCCTGACCCTCCTCCTCTTCAGACGCCCGCCGTATTATCTCCTCGCGTTTGTCACTGAATCGTACTTTTGGCCGCGAGCCCTTTTGCTTGATCCCGTTCGCATCCGGCGTCCTGCCGTCTCCCACCTGGTCTCCATCCAACCCAGCCGAGTTCCTCCCGTTCAGCTCGTTCTGCGTGTTCAAGCGCATGTCCACGCGCCCTTTTCCCTGGTTGGTTTCCACCAAGGACGTGCCACTTTTGGGATGGAGCACGCCCTCCTCGTCGCAGTCCAACCCCAGACCGTCCATCACCCCAAGCACGTCTCCCAGCATGGACGGGCCGAGATCCAGGTCCAGGTCAAACGAAGACACCGACTCAGAGTGCTGGAGCTCATGGTTCTGAGGGCTTCCCGGACCATCCGTGTACAGCTCGCCGCGGTCGACGGCCACCTGAAGGTCGGCGGTCGGGCTCGTGCCCGGACTCTCGGGCTCGGGGCTGGCGGAGCCCGGGCCGAGGGTGGACAGGAAGGAGGTGTCCCCGAAGGCGTCGCCCCCTCTCCCGATGTGCATGGTGTGGCGAAAGTCTCCCAGCGGGGCTGAGATCATGGTGGGGTCCAGGCGAGGCGCCCGGGTGCTTTTGTGCAGCGGCATGACTGTGTGCAGATGGGAGGAACACGGGGAGAAAGAGGGATGAAACAGGGAGACGATTCATAAATACGCCGGAGCCGCAGCACGGCGGGACGATGAGACGGGGCAGTGTCAACACCTCGCCATGTTGTGCAATATCGCCGGGCAGCGATGAGCACTTTGGCACCGGCGTGGCTGTGAAGGCCGTGCTGAGACTTGTACTTGAAACACACTCGTGCAACGTTAGCACATACTTTTCTCTGGCCTCGGGGTGTGTGCGGATAAAAACAAGTAGCTTTCTACACAAAAAGTGTAACTGGGTCTACAGCATCAAAGGCATCGATCTCTGCTACTTTCAGTGGTTGTCTAAATTGAGGGAGAAAAAAAAGCTCAGAAATTTGAATTATTTAGCCAATAATTACTCCACACGTTTGATAATGAATGACGATTTCTTGATCGACGTCATATGTGGTAAACCAGAATTTACATTGTGTGTGTGTGTGTGTGTGTGTGTGTGTGTCAGATTTGGGAGGGGAAGGGGCTTACTTACAGGCCCACACCAGCCCTCAAGACTTTCCAATGACGTTTTAATTGGGGGACTTATAATATGATTTTACTGAAATACATCAGTACGATGAGCACGCGCGGGTCACACTCAGTGACAAAGCCGCGGGAACGTTTCGCATCCATGTTAAACTTCACGATCCGCGGAAAAAACAGCGACGCGGACACTTTGAAAGTGGAGAAAAACTTACCTCTAAAGGTGATATTCTGCTCTTTGCTCGGCTCGCTGCTCGCTTCCCCACTTTTTCATCTGGCTTTCTGACTTTCGTCTTTCTCTCTTGTTCTCGCCGTCGTTGGTCCGTGTGAGCTTTTCTGTGTGTGTGTGTGTGCGTGTGCGTGTGTGTGTGTGTGTGTGTTTCCAAAGGGATGGGCAGCGCCGCGAGGAAGTGACGCGTCGTTACTGGGAGCTCTGGATCAAAGTATCGGTGGACTCCGCCGGACTCTCCGTTAAAGAGGAACCGGACCATAAATAGTTTTAATTATTTGGGTTTCATTTGTTTAAATGGGATACGGCTGTTGTCATGTTCTATGTTTGTTTATTATGAGCAACATGAAAAGTCCAACATGTGTTGGTGGCAACTCACATTAGTTCCTGCAGAAGATGTTAATCCTCCCACAATGATGGTATATTTAAATAAATAAAAATAATTTTATTAAACAGCTGAGGACTGGACTTTTAAACAAAGTACTGCATAAATGTTTGTGAGTTTAAACTAAACTATTGCACTAAGCACGTGGGCCATTTTAACAAAACATAAATCCCCAAAGACGATAAAGACAATGTACAAACAATTACATAAACCGACATCGAAAAGATTTTTCAAGCCAAAGTGAGTTCAGTTCAGCACATTTCATTTCATACCGACATTCTCCCAAAGGGTTTGACATATGGTGGAATGCTGTCAGTGAGGTTAAACCAACGCACCACTTAGGCAATAGCGTATTTGTTCTTGTTGCACAATCAATTCACACATTTATAACCCGTTCATTCCCTCATGTAACCAACAAGTCCACTTTAAAACAGCAGGAGAGAGTGTGTGTGTGTGGGGGGGGGGGGGGGGGGGGGGGGGGGGGGTTGCTATTCTATTTATCCAGCTTCCTCTCCTGGGTTAAAGAAACAAGCATTACCAAGGACCAGGTATTCAAACAATGGGCTGGGTAGAGGGTCATTGTTTGTGAGATTTTGTCACAAATGCTTGACATATTTATGTGATGGTGTAGCAGACAAGCCAACAATAGGGACACGTCATTCACTCAGCAGCCACATGATGTAATTTACTGTCATAAATGGTCTGGGAATTACGTTACTTTTTTATTTATTTGTAAGGGGCGCATCCTCATAGCGGGTTGGACAATGTCCACAAATTTAGACATTTATTAATTGTATTGTGGGGACTCCAAGAGGAAAGCATTGAATTCTCTTCAACATCATAATATTCATTATCAGCATTTAAGGGGCAATTTAATTTCAATTCTAAAAAAGTAAGAAATGGCAAAAGAGGATCTTTAAAAGGATTAAAAATATATTTGTGATTAATTCTGTTAATTACTGCTTAAACTATTATATATACTATTGAATCATACAACAGATTAAAAAAAAAAAATCCACTCAACAGATAGGCCTGTATGGAGGAGGTGTGGGACAGATTGTCTGACAGGATGTGACTCCCCTCTCTGTAATACTATCACTATCTCACACACACACACACACACACACACACACACACACACACGCACACACACACACACACACACACACACACACACACACACACACACACACACACACATATACTGCAACATGTGGCTTCACAGCAGGGTAAGAGGACAAACTGATATATAAAATGTAAAAGCATGTATAATATCTATACATATTAAAGTAAAAAAGAATAATTTGTGTAGTTTATCAGGCAAATAACACATATAGGTGTGCAACCAAAGATGGTCAATTAAAGTGTATAATGTTTTTCTCAATGATCTCATGTTGGCAACACCTGATATGTAGAGTGGTAATTGGGAATATGCTGATCATTAATGTATCCTAATACACAATATAATACACATACTATCTATAATCACCCCAATAATGTTTTATTTTATTCTTTTCACTGCTAAGTTCAGCAAGGAACTATTGAGAAAAGTTTTCCTGTATTTCGTCGATCAGGCGCTACAATCATTTATTGAAAGGCCCCTCGAGCTGAAACGTTAAACCGGAATTAGATCGGAATTAGTCGGTAGGGGGCGATGAGGAGGCGACGATCACACGGGGACGAGCTTCGCCTGACAGGATGTACCCCGGGCAACAAAACACGTCACGAAATGACGTCTCCTGACTTGGCCAGTTTTACTGAGCTGCCATTTTGTCTCTCCGCTGCCTGGTCAGAGAAGTTTGGAGTCAACGAAGAACGACGGAATGCGAATGTTCACCGCACTCGTTAATTTATACATTTATATTAATAACGGTCGATTAAAGGTTGGCTTGTTTGGCAAGCTCGGTATTTGCGGCAGCCGGGGCCGATTGCTCCCCTGATCCGTTGATCGTCGTGTCAGATTTAATCTTGTTTACGTGTTTTTGCTTTAGCAGGAGAGCTAACGACGTTAGCCAGCTAGCTTAGCTAGCGATCCACTGCCCAAGCGTTAGCTCTCAACGCCAGCCGCCGTCTGTGACGAAATGGCGGCCAACACGACCCAAGCGAACCCAACAACAAACTGGTAGGTCACATTTTGAGCTACAAAGAACACACAATACTCGGGGCGGATTAAATAGTTGCACAACAACGTTATTAAAACCTGTATGTACGGTATGACGGTTATAGCTCGGTTGGCAGTGATATCTCACTATTCGCCTAGCTGAGCTGTGTTGACAAGCGTTAGCATAACGTATCGTTACGCCCTAAGTGAATTAACCTAGTAACAAATGACTAACCTGTTAGCTGTTTAACGTTACCATTTTCCATTCATGTCGTTGGTTGTAACTGACCGTATGTTTTGGGACGAAATATTCTGGGGGAAAAAAGTTAACATAAACGTTAGTAAGATTGACGCTACTTTCCAAATTTAGACTTTATGTAGCGATGATTAACAACTTAACGTTAGTTAGTGTACGGTTAACCGTAACAAGTTAGTTGGCTTAAGTTAAATAAGACAAGCCAACTGCTGGGTAAACCCCATTGAGCCTATTGCAAACGTTTAGACAGGTTGCGTTACATTTTTTTGGTTTTACGTACAGACAGAAAGCAAAATATATTTTTAATAAGTCATTCATGTTTTGTTTTTTTACAATGTTAATCTCGCCATTGGTCGATATCTTTTTTAAATTGTGTTAACGATACTTAAGCTGGTGGATTTGAAGCTTGTGCAGAAGTAAAGTGTTGAAAGGTCTAACGTCGTTGTGCTCTGGTTGGTCGCAGGTCCTACGGTGCAGCGTCAGAGGGCCACATTCACGAGAACCCAGAATGGGAGAAGGCAAGACAAGCACTCGCGTCTATTAACAAGAGCCAGAGCTCTGCTAAGGCGGCACAAGCCAACCGGACAGCCGCGGCAGAGGTGTGTCTCTATGTTTATCAAACCTGCCGCTTTCAATTCATCTCCGGGGATCTTCTAACAACTTCTAACAATTGTATCTATCGCAATTAAAAGATCTCCTGACTACATTAAAATACAACGTTAGCAGAAGATGTCTACATACTGGTCATATGGCTTCTTCCTTATTTCTTTGTAAAAATACAGTACTCCTTTGGTAACAATGGTGTAGGAATTGTAAGTAATTAGTGCCTGAAATGGCAAACGGATGTTTGGATATGTAAGTTGTGGAAAACAGGATCCGTTTAACTCGTGGTTTGTAAGTACTTTCCTCAAACATTCTGTTTGTCTTTTCTTCTAGCGTTGACCTGTCTGGTTCCTCTATCTATCTATCTATCTATCCTCTATTGGGTAATCTAAATAACACATCTATTTGTTCACCTGTCTCATTTCAGGCCGGCCAGTTTCAGCCAGTGGTGACTGACTCTGCTGCAATTCAGCAACAGCAGCAGCAACCGTACTATCCGTGGTATCAACAAACTCAGCAATACCCTGGATACACGTACCCCTATAATTACTACTACCCCATGAATCCAGTAAGTACAAAAGTCCATTTCTTCTTCTCTGAATGTAAATAACGTCAAAACAAACAATGCACTTGCGTTCTATACTGTGCGCTGCAATGCTTGCTTATCTGTTCCTCCCAAATCAACATCTGATGCTGTGAGATGATTTTACAATAACATGAGTTTCTCTCTATGTCCAGTATGGAGCAGCATATCCATCAAATCAGTATGGTGCACCCCAAGGGCCTTACCCGGGAACTCCCCCCTCTAACGGACAGGTACGTAATAATCATTTTCTAGCCTATAGTGACATCACATGTATAGTAGCAGTTCACAACATTTATGGTTCGGGATGTACCTCTGCTTTGGGCTCAAGACTCACATGTACAGCAATGAAGCAACGCATAAAAGAAGACTATTCTTTTTCAAAATTCAACAGTGGCAAATTGGTACAATGTGGGTACGCTGAAAAGGGTGCACACACACAGGATGTGCTGTTCTCTAATGACAACAACAGACATAAAGGCTGAACTTCGACTCTACTTTATCTTTATTTAGTGTGCATTTATGTAGCTTAAATGTTCCTCCTTTTTTAAAAAGTTCCTAAAATTGTTATTTTCCATCTTCCTTTTTATAGCCTCCTCCAGTGCCGGGAATGGAAGACCAGTCCACTGGCTACCAGTCTCAATCACAACCTCCCCCCCCTGCCACTCCCCAGGCCCCCCAGAGCCCGACCACCTCAGAGAACCCCCCTCCGCCCCCACAGATCCCTCCCCCACCCAACTCCCAGTACCCCCCATCTCCATCACAAAATGCCTACAGCGCAAATAACTCCATGCAATACCCTCCCAGTGACTCCAACCAAATGCCAGTCTACAATCATTCCCAGGGAAGGAACAACTATGGACAGGGCTTCCAGCCACAGAACAACTATCAGACCTCTCAGAACGCCTCGCAGCAGCAGGGCCAGTATGTGCCAGGGCTTGGCAGAGGAGAGGCCAACAAAAACAAAAACCAGAAACAAGGACAGCAACTTTGGCACCGCATGAAACGTAAGATTTGCTCTGTTGTGAAGTAGCTGACATCCATACCAACCAGTGAGCTCTGTGTTTGTTTATTGACCAATCGGGCGCATTCCTTTTGGAAGAAGTGTGCGATTTAGAATATGAACATGGGACCAACGTCATGGTTCTACAGTGTGAAACCGTATATATCCAGATTATTTTATTCAAAGAAGTTCTGTTATCTGTTCTGTGTATCTCTGTACAGACTGACTAGTGGTTATTTTGTTATGGTTGTAGAAGGCTGCAAAGAAGGAAGAAAGTGTTTGTGTAAATTTCTTAATCATATGCCTCTCTGTCACAGAGGCCCCTGGAGCGGCTTCAGTCAAGTTCAATATTCACAAGAGGCCCTATTCGGTTCAGGGGGCTCCAATGTCAAATCAGGCTTTCCCGCCAGGCGAGCAGCCGCAGCAGCAGTCAGGAATGAATCCAGCTCCTTCCTCACCTTCCGATTCTGCCAGTCCTGCACCCGGAGGGGCTCAGACGCGGTGAGAACTAGTTTTCGTATCCTATTTAAAAAAAAAAAGGCAGCCAGTGAATGATAAGTGGACTGAGAATGCTTTCTCAACAGGCCCCAGGACTGGCCGCAAGCCATGAAGGAATATGTGCAGCGCTGTTTTACAGCCTGTGAGACGGAAGAAGACAAAGATCGTACCGAGAAGGTGCTGAAGGAGGTGCTGCAGGACCGGCTGAAGGATGGCTCTGCTTACACTATTGATTGGACTCGTGAACCACTGCCAGAGTGAGTTTAGAAAGTCCATTAGTGTGTTGTTAATACTTGGGGTCATCCAAGTTCTGAGATTTCACGTTGAACGTTGCAGATTTACAATATATTGATGTGGTTTTCTCTGAGTTACATTTTTGTGTTCGTTTTTAGTTACATTGCTGCGATAAAGCTTGATTTACTTAATCTGCTTATTTTGATCTGTAAAGTTGCGGATTGTGACTTGGGGCTTATTTTAAAAAATATATTTTTGCAGACTCAAGATGAAGCCATCGCGTTGGGAAGCCGTTCAGTCCCAGAGGACCTTGGATGGTTCAGTTAGCCACGGTGGAGGTGCGTTAGCTGCATCTTCCAGAGGCAGGGGTACTGCACACAGATTGGGCCACTACCGGAATATATTTTCACAGAGGAGTCCATCTTCGAGTTCCTCCCGCTCCTCCTCTCGCTCTCCGTCCCCGTCCCACGGCCGTCACAGAGACCGCAGCAACCAGAGGCACAAGCGCAGGTAGGAAACCAGTTCCCTGTCATTTCTTTGGTGGCGGTGGGCCTCTATTTTAAATTTTATTTTTTAATGTTTTTTTGTCTGTGCTATCAGTGATTCTGGCTCACAGTCAGACAGCAGCATCTCCAGCGACCTCCGACCTCAGTTGTCACGTCGAAGTCAGAGAGGCGCGCGTGGCCGTGGTAATGACAGGGATAGAGGTCGAGGGGAGCGCGGCCGGGGAAGAGGAGGAAAATCCAACAGAGGAAGGAGGTAAATAAATGCAACCATCTCATCAGGCCCCTGCTGTTCTCATCAACCACTGTTCTTTAAGAAGACTTGCTACTTGATTTGCTCTGACATAATGTTGTTTTGTAAACAACCGTTTAACTTGTTCACCCAGAAACATGGACGACTCCAACGCAGCCGTTGGAAAGAAGAGGAAAGGTGGCAATGCTGGTCTGGATTTCCATGACCCCAACAGAGAAGCCAAGAAGCAGAGCCGAGCAGCTCGTTTCCACAAGCAGCTCCGCTCGGAGCCCCTGGTTCTCTCCATCAATTCCCTGGACTTGCCTGACGGAACGCAGGAAGGCCTCAGTTGGGAGGACTGTCCCATCGTGGGAACATGCCAGGACATCACCAAGTCCTATCTGAGGCTCACCTGTGCCCCGGACCCCTCCACCGTGCGCCCGGTGCATGTAAGTTGTGTCCTTTTGTCGGCCTGTTGTGTATGCTCCGGATTATAGTCTTAGAATAATGTGTAGGCTTTTTGAGTTCCATCACTGTTGTTTTCGCTGGATTTTTTAGCATACTAAGCAAAATTGCATAATGCAATGTAGAAGGAAGACATGATGTATGATGAAACACTTTCTACGTCTCAGAAGACAGACTTTGATCTTTTTCTAAATGTTTTTTCCCAGGTCCTGAGAAAATCTTTGCAGATTGTGAAAGTCCACTGGAAGACCCACCAGGACTACACCTACGCCTGTGAACAGATGAAGTCCATACGACAGGATCTCACGGTTAGTGATTATGAGCAGTCATAATCGTCCCTTGTTTTTCCATCTTTTTCAATTTGGTTGTTTTGTTAATGTCTTTTCCTGTCATGCAGGTCCAAGGAGTTCGTACCGAGTTCACAGTGGAAGTGTACGAGTGTCACGCACGCATTGCCCTGGAAAAGGTGAACGAGGGTTTCCGTTTGATGAACGTTGAAGTGGCTGCAATTGACGGCAGTACACGTTGTAATGCTAACTGAATGTTTGTCTTCAGGGGGACCACGAAGAGTTCAACCAGTGCCAGACCCAGCTGAAGGCCCTGTACAAGGACAACCCCTCAGAAAACCTCGGAGAGTTTACAGCATATAGATTAATGTATTACATCTTCACTAAGAACTCTGGAGGTATGATCGCACCGTTTTGCTTTTCAGCCGTGTTTACACGTCGTCGTCCTCTCTTCCCTTAATACTTAATCTTTCTCCGCTGGACTTCCCTTCCAGATCTGACCACCGAGTTGGTCTACTTGACCCCAGCGCTGCGGGCAGATAGTTGTGTGGCTCATGCCCTCGCCCTCCGTGCTGCCTGGGCATTGGGAAACTATCGCCGCTTCTTCAAGCTGTACCAGGAAGCCCCTCGTATGGCTTCGTACCTAATTGACAAGTTTGTAGAGAGGGAAAGAAAGGTTGCACTTCGGGCCATAGTTAAAACGTAAGTACAGTTTCCGACGGTTTGCACATTCGGGTCCTCACCTAATGGCCTCATAACTAATGAGGTTTAAATTTCTCTTGTCTTCTGCAGGTTCAGGCCTGACTTGCCAGTGCAGTATGTGCAGTCCAATCTGGGCTTCCCTTGTTTAGACTCCTGTATGGCCTTCCTTACTGGGCTAGGTGTCTCCTTCTACCCTTGTGACCCCCATAAGATAGACTGCAAAGCCAGCTCAGCCGCTTTGGCTGCTTGCTGATGAGGGGGGGTGGAGGGGAGTAGTGCCAATAAGGGAGCCGCTAAGGGGTCGTCACGGATCCTCACACATTCACTGTACTGCACTTCAGACACCGTAGCCTGTTCAAAGAGGGTAGTTTGGAAACTAACAACTGTAGAAGACCCTTGTAGAACGACACGTGCCAGCTTCAGATTTCAGATGCAACTTCTGACACTCGGATAAAATTTCACTCAAATATTGTAGGTTAGCCTGATGCCCGAGTTCTCTCACCACATTGGTCAGGACAGTTTAGATGTGGGATTAGCATGTAGTCTCAGCATTTCGAGGCCCAGAAGTCACAGAACCAGATCATTGAGGCCCCTCCCCCGACCTCATGGTCTCTTCCTTAACCGCCATCAGATGTCAAAGCTAACAGTGTTCTGTTATGTTTTTTCCTTCCTCAAGTCAACAGCTCCAAGATCTGAAGATTCAAGCCTCCTCTACTGAACGCGAAATACAAACCGCTGTTCCTCAAGTCACTTATCCAGCTCTCTCCTGTTTGACAACAAGCCAACTTTACATATGCCCCTTAGAGACTGTGAGCCAACGTGCTGAGAAGATTCCAGCAGTTTGCCTGAAGGAGGAAGAAGGTGAAGAGGAGGTGGTGGTTTGTATATTCTGTCCTACGCCTGGTTCCCTGGAGGTGTCTGCAGATAGCTGTGCCTCTTCTGCCTCGTACGGAAAGCAAATGGCCTTTTTTAACGGAGCGATGGACTGAAGTCTCAGGTCTGCTTCCTGATTTCATGAAGCGGTATCCATTCGCCGGTCAAATTCATGAAATAATTGGCCATTTCTGGGGGGGGGGAGAAGTCTCAACCTGACGAGCATTGACTTTTTGCGCAATAAAGAATATAGGCCAGTGTTCTTCATCAAGGTGACCTCCTCACTCCTCCCGTCGCGTCCGAGCCGAGGCTCCTCCGTCTCCAGAGTCCAAGCGGCCAGAGGCACCGAGGGAATCCGCCTCCCATCGTCCCCCCGGTCACGAGTCCCGGCTGCGCCCGGAATCCAGCCGACCCCGCCTGCTCTCCGCGTTGTCCGTCTCCACTTCACCAGCTGTTTAGCCAAAGAAACAATGGCAGCTAATCTGCCATCTCTAAATACAGCGGGAGGTGAAGTCGGGGAGCGTCTGCGCACCGGCGACAAGGAATACCAATGAGTGGTTTGTATGCTGCACCCGGCTGGTAAGCGAAAGGGACTTCTCTGGAAGGAGGTGGATGGCGGCACAGCAGAGATGCTGCCTCACACTACTTCTGTGTTAAATGTGATGCGTCTCGTGCAGTATTTGCCTCGTAAAACGATTTATATCTGCAGGTTGATATTAGACTGGTGAATTGAGTAGAAATCCATTTGACAATATCCCCAAAGTGGCGACACCGGAATTTACTGCACATATACTTGTGCAGTCTGAATATCGTATGTTATAGAATTTGAAATTAGTTAATGACATTAATGACATTAATGTTATAAAGAGGGCCGTTAAAGTCGAATGAAGACAAGTGTTTTAACATCCATTTCACAGTAGTAGTGACAAAAAATGCAATTTTAGACTGTTTACGCATTACGTTAACTTCTCTGACAATTGTTCTACTGTCCACCATGATCTATAATTTGAATCCTTATTTAAGACAATTGTGCAGAAATTGAAAACACAGATTGATATCATTCCTTTTTTATATATATATATATACACACAAACGGTGTTACCACTGTAGAAACATTGAGCTGGGGGTATTTAGGAATCCCCTGAACGCGAGTGTGCAGGCTGGACAAGTTAAATGTTTATTGCAAAGAATATATTTGTAAATATTGTATCATACTGCTGTGATTTCTTTTCAATTAGGGAGTTAGGGTGAGTTTTTTTTTTTTACACACGGGTAAGTGTGAAATATATATTTATTTTTTTTCTGGATTTTGCAAAACTCATGTGAAAAGTAAAGTTCAACGCAGACCGGTCCGGGTTAGATTGTGTTCTATGTCTTCATCATCATCATCATCAGAGTGGATTTATTGATTTTTTTTTTTGCCAGTACAGCATGAAAATATTTGCAGTGGCAGGGGATATTGTGCACAATTTCAAAGTGGTAAAAGAAATATGGTTGTTAAATGGTCCCATTGGACGCAAAGTGTTGGCAGATTGTCCCATGCAAAACCCACACACACATCAATAGATATGTATCCATATAGATACATCTCTGACAATAGGAGCACTGTTGCCACACACATCATTTTAACACCTTCCATAAAGTGATAAGTGAGCATCATGCTGACGAAATACGCATACTAACCTGACTGTCATTTTGTTAGAGAAACTGTTCTGTTGTTCCAGCAATCATTTTGTAACGACAAAAACCTCAACATGTTTTCTTTCTTTCCCCTTCATGCACCTGGTCCCGTCTTCTCTGCTCTTCCCTCCCCTCAGTCCCCAAACCTTTTCTCTCACACGCCACCAGAGCTCTGGTTCCTCGGCTCGCAGCACTGCAGCTCTGCAGGAGCGAGACGATAAGCGGGCGACCCGCCTCCAGACGCCAGCCGGAGAGGGTGAATTGTGAGCGATCCCAAGTCTTGGTTTGACCGGCTCACTTTGAAGCCTCTCAGCTGATGAAATACATGGGAGCCTTCCACCATGAAATGTGGAAAATGTTGATGTTGCTGCTAACCCAAATATTAGAAATGTCTGTGTGATGTGATACTTTAATTGATAATAATTGATGTGTGATTATTGACAAAGTCCTCCTGTGCTGGTTTCTGTGTGTTCAGATGCATTTATACTTTTGGAAATTTCCCTTCAGCCGTTCGCTGCAAAAATGTCACTTAAGATTATTATTATTTTTTTTAATCCTTTTTTCAATATTTGGGATTAATTTGGCCGGTGTTTGTTTTGATGGACAGAAAAGCTAGAGTTAGTTAGTCACAGTCAACCGTATATTTGATCGAAAATGTGTCTGGGCATACAGAAAACGTTGACCTCAAAATTCACCAACATCTTAGTTTCTTTTTTTAATATCCTTAGTCGTCTTTAGGCAAAGTTTCTTATGTGACCAGTGCTGCGGCCGCTCCCATTCTAAGAGATGACCTGTTTAGTTTCCTATGTAAATTTGCCTAATCGATGGTTGTCTGTTGCCTTTTGGTTTGCGTCCATGTAAGACTCGTACACACCTGGTTGACGTGTGTGCATCTGTCTCAGGTCTTCAGCATTGATACAGCCATGGATATTCCCCTCACATTTTATTGTTTTATTTCTTAGATCCACCCACGATGACTAACAATGCAACTTTTTCATTTTGGATGTTTGGTTTTTCCTCTCCGATGCCTGAGTCATGTTTTCAGTATTTTATTTGCTCCCATGTTGCTGTGTACCTCCCATCAGTCTTTGTAGCTCCTTCCTCGATATTTACTGGTAGAACTCCTCATGTCCCGCCCCTCTGCCGTGTTCATTACCCGTCATTCAAATTAGCCTCTTCTCTGTTCTCACTTTCTCTCATTTACCTTCCCCGCATGCTGTCCTTTTCTGCGCTCTCCTACAACCCTCTAACCAGTATTTGTTCTTCATTCTTCTCTTTTCCTCTTGTGTTGAGTATGTTTGTGGCTGTTTGCCGTGTGCAATGAGTCACTCTCGCTAGTAAGTATTAAACAGCGTCTGAACGGCTTGAGTAGTTTATGTTGCTCACTAACAAACTAAAGCTGAAGGTTTATCTGCAATGCCTCCTCCCTATCTACAGATCCGACCCGATAAACTGCCATTTTGTAAATACTGTGTGTGCGTGTGTGTATATATATATTTTTTGAAAAAATCTAATAAACTTGAAGTACAAAGTGCATCCAGTGATTTTTTTTTTTCACGGTGGGAGATTTCCATTCACATATTTATCTGATTGGATTCTACAAAAACACAAGCTGATCAAGCAAGAGAAAAGGGTTCAAGTTCTTCATGGACTTTTTATTCTCATGTCATATATTCCTAAAAACTGTTCGGTTACGTCCTCCAATGACAGTGGTTCTTCATGTTTGCAGCTTTGATTGGCATTTTTATTGAGCTATAACACAACATCAGATACTTTGAGTAATTGGAAAAGAAAAGGTCGGATAATTCAGGAGTGTTAAAGAATTGAGTGGAGAAAAATGTAAAACTGCATGAAATTTGTTAGAATGAGTTCATGCATTCAAATTTGAAAGGGACATTTACACAAATAGGAAAGAACAGTGGGAAAATTTCTATTGAAGTTGATAATTTTAACAACTAAAACAAAAAACGTATGCCTCTAAATACGACCGTTTTGTAGTTCGTTGATGTAATACAATGGTACGAAATTAATACAGGAAATATGTTTTTAGCAAACTAGCTGTTAGAGAAACCTTTTAAAAAGAAAAAAGTTACTGCTTATAAAAGAGGAGCAAAACTAGCTAAAAATTCTAGACATAAAGAAGACAGAACTGAGCACTGACATGCAAAGAGAAAAAAGATATGAAGAAGAAAAGTGAGATAGTCATAAGCAAAGATTAGTTATTTGGGCAGAAAAGTTCAAAAGCAAGAATAAGATGAATTAGAATGGTACAACTACACCTATCGGTTACTTTTATATTTAAATTCCAATCAATCACAAGTCTTTGAGACTTGAGCAGCTTAGAACAAAAACAACCCAAAGACATAGACGACAGTTTCTCTAAGAAAGATTGAAAAATGTTATGAATAAATAAAGGGCAGAAGAGGAAAAGAGAGAAAATAGTTTTATTAAGAGGTAACAATCAAACACAGCAGAAAAGACTGCAACAGAAACAAAGAGAAGAAGAAATGATCAATACAAGTCAAGAAGTTATTCAACAGCTCTCAGTGAGGAAGGACAGAGAAGAATCTCAAAAGGCCGTGAAATAAGGAACCAGGAGTTTCGACAGAACAGAGAAGGACACTTGAGCAGTGAGCACTTTGTGACGTACTGATTAAAATACTTCTGCTACCTTGAATTAGCATTAATGGACAGAAAGAGAGAAGAGAACTATCTGCAGAATCAGAGAACACAAGCAGGGAAATCAACAGGGGATTAATAAAGATCGCTGTATTAAAAGGGAAATATGTTTGAGAGGTAGATTGTTAGAGATGCAAACAAACAAAATGAAATTCCAAACTACATCCAGACAAAGATGGTTCTGCTGTTTGTGATGCTGATACCAGTGTCTCCTGGTTGAGCCGCAAACTGAACAATATTTATGTGTTCCCTCACTCATATGCACACACACACACACACACACACACACACACACACACACAGATGTTTTAAATATTGAAATAATACTCATTCAACATTGTACAAACTTTTTCTAGTAACTAACTTTCCGCCATTGACTCACAAAAAATTCATTCTCACAGTATTTATCTCCAACCTGCGACGTGTCAGCCAACATCGGTACTCTTTAAAATCAGAAAACAAGAAATCCTCTAAAGGTTTTCAGCGTCTGTCTATACGTTACGCACCCAGCATCCTCTCTCAGACGCCAAGTGCTTGTCAGCGGACCGGACGATGGGTCCTACACTATTTACATCAGTCTGTTCAGTCTCTCTTTGGTTGTGACGGAGGCAGGAAACTAAAACAATTTCCACATTTTCCAACGACCTCACAATCGGCCCTGAGGTGTCCGTGGACCAGCCGCTCCCAGAGTTAAAAAGAGACGTCCTCCCCCCGGGGTGGCTCAGTACGGGGTGAAGCGGTTATATCCTCCTCTGTACAAACTGGCCTGCAGACAGAAGCGTTGTGCCCGGTGTGACCAGGGTCGGCTGTGAAGTGTGTAACAAGAGCGCTCTGTGTGTTTGGACTCGACTCACCATCGTACCGACTCCGTATGTCGCTGTTGGTCCAACTGAGTGGTGGTAGGGATCCGCAGCTGTGGCGTAAATGCGTCCGTATCTGCTCAAAGACACCAGGAGCAGATGTGAGTGTCAAATGCCAGAGCTCGGGTTGTGGAAAAGCTACTAGCTGCTCTGTCATTGTCATTTTTCAACCGTTCGCCGTTCATAATCCCCCGATTTTCATTTTCCGCGTGTGCAAACTGTCTTGGTGGGGGAAAGCGCTCTCCAAGGGTCTTTCTAGTTGACCTTTTACTGTTTTCATGGTTTTAAGGATCCATAGAGTAAAACTCTTTGAGGCAAACCTTCGTATTTAGACCAAAGACCTAGTTTAGAAATAAACTTGCACTCTGGTATAAATCCCACTATTTAGGAAGGACTTCCTGACCTTTAAAGCCATCGCAGCAGCACTAAAAGCTGATTTGAAATCTGTTTGTCTGCCTACCCGTCGCTGTAGGTCGCCGTGGCAGCGGATGCTGATTGAGCCATTCTGTAAGCTGCCGGATAGCCTCCCTGCAATGAAAGAAATAACATCACATGAATACAACTACGGCCGTTTTAAATCACATTTAGGTAGTAAACAAGTACAGCTACTTACATAGACCTCTGCTCCGTACAGCCCCTCCTGATATACCATCCTGATCAACACGATTGAAACAGCATTAGGGCCTTAAAGCAGGGAGTGAATGTAATGTATACACATGGCAGGGTATTACCCAGGGAAGCCGGGCACAGCGGTGGGTGCGGCCGCAGCGGAGCGGATGGTGTTGTAGACGGCTCGGCCGCGGCCACGCAGCGCGGAGCCCCGGTAGGCCAGCGTGGGCGTTGGCACGGGATACGGGAAGCTGGCGACTAAAGAAAGGATGACGACAAACAGTGGGAAGAGTGAAGAGTGGCGACACACCTCTGGTCTCGTCGCAATAAGGCAGCAGTTTCACGAAGAAGACGTCACCTGTGTAGAGTTCAGGTGCGTACATCGCCCCCATCACAGGGTTGATCTTCCATCCAGAAGCTACACAGAAAAGGAGGATACGCTTGTCAGGAGACACCCGGAATCCTTCAGCGCACAAAGGCACGAGGGCGAAAGTGAACGAGGGGTCTTACTTGAAATGTCTGCATTCACCAGAGGAGTCTGAGGCTTTTTGGTAACAACTCTTGCAGTGGCGTTATTGACCTGGCGAGACGGAGAAATGGAAGAAAGGCAACGATTAAGGAGAAGTAAGCGTGATATTCATTATGGAGACCTAAATGACGAATTCTCCCTCACCTCAATCTTTCTCCCCTCCACGATCGTCCCGTTGAGCTTTTCTCTTGCTCGGTCGGCCTCACTTGCACTCTCGAAGGTGACAAATCCAAAGCCCTGCGGGTCATGGTATATTTTAGATTCTGTTTTTGTTCATTAAAGGTTCCAGCTCTGATGATTCTGTGGCGCTCACCTTGGACCCCCTCTCATTGAAGATTATTTCTACATCAAGGATCTTCCCAAATTGCTAGAAATGTGAGAATAAGTACATTGGGTGACTATAACCCAACGGATAGAAACAAATCTGTTCATTTTATTCGTACGACATCGTATCAATGCATTTGGGACACTGGCTGATACTGAGAAATTCGTACCCCAAACATCTGGCGGAGGTCCGGGTCTCTGAAGCGGAACGGGATGTTGGAGACGTGCAGGCGCTTCGGTTGGGCCTTACTTGACCCCTCCTCATCACTTCCACTTCCCGCTCCGCCCCCCGATGACACCGACACGCTCAGAGACTGGGGGTCAGAGGTCAAAGGGGCCAAAACGTCCTCCTGACAGGGTGAGAGGGTGAAAATAGGAGGAGAGCAAAGGAGCACAGGGGAAAGATGACAAATTGATGGGAAGGAAGAGGAAGTGAAAGAACGAACACAAACAGAAAGACGCAAATGAGTATGAATGAGATGAGAATAGGTGAGAAGAAAAAACGGAGAGAGGGCATCAGTAGGAAAACAAAGAAAGAAAGAGAAAGAAATGAAAATAATATAAAGTCAATTCAGGGAACAAATAGGTCAACATTTGATAATGACGTTCTGTTTGGTAAACAGTTCAGTCGTGTAAGCATCACATGGCATTAGGCACAAATCATTTTCATGGAGTGATTCAAACCAAAGGTCAAAGAGCATTCAGCAACCAGTGTTCCTTCTCAGGCAAATGTGAGGAGGCAGGAAAGGAATCCATTTTAGTGAGGCTTTGTCTTTGAATACATGCCTGTGGGACAGTATAAAGACTGATGCACTGTACAATATCAATAAGGATTATACATCTGACACTCAAACTACCTATGTTCACTCAAGCTGTGGCAAAGAGAATTACAGCAAATGTAAGATCCCCTGAAAAGCAAAAATGACTTTAACTGAGTCCTTGTTATCTAAGCAGTTGTAATAGTTTAAACATACAGTAATATCCAACTAAATAAATTGGCCTCATGCAGAAAAATCCAAGTACTAATGTGCCAAAACTAAAACATTCATTATCCCACAATGCACCACGATGCTGGTGTGTGCACGTGTCATCATCAACCAAGAGATAAATGTTAAATATATGTTTTAAGACAAATTAATAAGTCCAAACAAGAAAGTGAGAGTAAAAAAAGTCTGCAGGAAAAGAAAATACAGTGAGCTTCAGCAGTGAGAGCCAGAGGAGGAGCAGAGAGAGATCAAAACTGTACGTTCCACAAGGGTCAGTCTGGGGTCACGGTGCTGCTTTTCTGCCAAGGGTTAAAGGTCACTTATCAAGGGGCGCATAATTAATAAATTGGTGATGAGAAAAGGGAACAGAGACACATTCACACAAAGGAGCGTTTTTTACAAAGACAAATGCACACAGGCCACTGGATTACACAACACTGGCCATGGCTAACTACTGCAGATTACCGCATCCACACACACACACACACACACACACACACACACACACACACACACACAGCCCAGACAGGGTACAGACGAGGGGAGACAGGAGGGGGGTGAGGTGGGTGGTGGTGTCATGTCACGATGCAGAATTGTGTTTCTCGACCTGAGCGATATTTCAGAGGGGGTCAGGGGGGTCATCTGGTCAGCCTCCCACTTTGACCCCCTCCCTCCATGGCGACGTCTCAACTTTCCCACCGAAAATCAGCACAGACCCGAGTATGTCAGGGATTCTAGTAATGAAATATATAGATGGGGCCACAAAACACCATTCATGAGAGCAGGGAGAGAAATGTTTTGCGGCAGGACACAAAGGATTTTACAGAAACGCTGATGATCGGCAAGTACAATGTTAACCAGTGTGTGGTTCAGTATGTGGATAAACTGACAATAAGATGAATGTGTTATTATGCTGATGGCTCACAATAATGTTAGTTTTGCATGTATTTGGAAATGTCGCAGGATTAACAAAGTGATTAGAATTGATCCTCCAGGGACCTTGAATTTCTGGAGCAAAGTCCAACCCAAAAATTGCTACCCTGGAATCAAAAGATTTTAGTAAATATTTTGGAACAATTTAATTTTGATGGTGTCATGAATCTGACTGAACGGGAAGATGTTGTCACTTAAATAGGAAAACAAGACATTACAGACAGTTACAGACATAATGGCATGTTGAGAAGATTCTTTTTTGCATTGAAATAAAACAATACAAATTCTTTCAATTCCATTTCGCAACATTAAAACTTAATCCCTCGATTGCAAATCTATGAGATTTGATCAAATGAACCACAAAAACTCTCTAACTGTTATCCGTCGATATCATCACCAAACGTCACGGCCATAATCCCGAAAGGGGATCTGGTTTATCGCCTGCTAAATAAGACACCCAGGAGACAGAAAAGTGGAGATTTATTTTCAACAATAAATGCCGCTGCTCACTCTGAGAGCGAGCGACATTCCCGTACATGGACACAACGTTGGCAGCGGCTCTCTAAATATAGAAGGACACTCTATCTGGTCGAGCTCCCCTGATAGAACTTGCGGATGTTCTACCTGAAGCGGCCGGGGTTTCCTGTAACATTTACTCACTGAGGGTCACATTTCAAACTGTCCTCACCGTGTTACTGGACGTCAGAGCCTCCGCCCCCTCCAGCTGGGGCCCCTGATACACTCTGAGCTGCGGATGCTCGGGGTACTCTGCACTGTGGTGTGCGGAGGTGAAATCAAGGGGTGGCAGTCTGCTCGCGGACGTCGGTGGCCCTTGACCGGGAGGAGGGTAGGAGGGCGGCGGGGCGTAGACCTGAGACAGGGCGGGGTCCACGCTGCCGGGGCCGGCCTCCTGGGAGGGGCCCCCCTGCGGTGTGGGGAGAGAGGGAGGCAGGAATGAGCCTCACAGGGTGTCAGAGGTGTAAACGGACTCACCGGCGTGTTGTCACAACTTCATGCTTGTTTTGGACTAAAATTAAAAAGACCATTTGTGAAAACAAACATTTACCGTTACCGAACTTTTCCGTATTTCCACTTTCCACGACTATAATTTTTACTGCTGCACAACAGCTTAGAAGCAAAGATTATACATTCTAATCCATCTGTATTTATTGGTCACTGTAATTAAATCAATTTATGATATTAAGCCTCACCTTTAACAGCTGCATTAAAGTTCTACACATTCATGTATCAATATTAATACACCAATAATTTAACAAGAAGCAAGAAAGTGCAATTTCCTCAAATAAGCCAATTTACAATTTGCTATAGATGAGTTGCGTTATAAGTACAATTTAAGTGCTACAATTTGTTAGTCTTTTAGTCGAGGTAGAGTCTGAAGAGGTGTGTCTTTAGTTTGCGGCAGAAGATAGAATACTTTGTTAATGACTTAACGGGGAAGATTACAGATCATTTTACCTTAATTTAATTATTTTATTTTAAGGCCTGGTCACTACAGTCTAATTTCGGTCGAATCACACAATAAAACTAACTAAACTAACAACCACCTCATACAGCGCCGATACAAGTTTAATGTACCATGAGTTACAAGCTAAAAGCATTGTCTTACCTTGTTAATGCATTCCTCAATCTCTGATGCATTTTCCAACAACTGCTGCATCTTTTAATGTTGCTGACCACCCGCCTACCGCACCATGAGTGCTACTCATCCACCAATCAAATCAAATGATCTCCGGGGCATAAGAGACGCCACACCAGCTGTGGTCATCTGTAACTGTCAATCACCTCAACCCCCGCCCGCACTTTCTATTAAAACACACACACACACGCTGCAGAAAGAGCTGTTTCCCCAAGATGAGCTATTTGTGCAAGTAAATGGTGACGGTTGACTGCAGGGATACCACGTTTGATACGCCAACGTACCTTTCAGTCTTTTTAAATCACAATTCTTTAAAAATATTACCCAACCGCTGTACTGGAAAAGGTTCTTTCCTTCTTTTCACTGTAATTGTTCGGAAAAAAATGTTGTCAATGTTTTAAGTGGTTATGAAAAAATGATGAAAACAACACTACAGCCAGCAGCTGCCTGGTTAGCTTAGCTTAGCATAAAGACAGGAGAAAACAGTTAGCCTGATCTTTCATGAATGATGACGAAATGCATGTCGATAGATGAGCGTTAAATGTGCTGGTAGGTTGATTTTGTTCAACGTTAGAAAGGGCCAGGCTGCCTCCCTGTTATCAGTGATCACTAGATTCTGGTGTTGGTGCCTTAATAAATGAACAGATCTTCCGCTTCTCCACATATTTCCCTGAAGGTTGAACATTTCCCCCAACTGAACATTTTTCTATTGTAGTGTTAATATGTCCACCTAATTTAAAGTTCATATGAGGATTTGCGTATGCAAACATGCAAAATGCAACAAGTTTGGCATCCCTCATTTCATTTACTCTCATATCTCTGGGACAAATTAAAGATATAAAGACAGTGTGCAATAAAGGAAGAATTGGAGGCGGAATGGTTGAATATGGGTCAAATGCTTGAGCCAAGTTATCAAACTTCAAACACTGGAATGTCAGAATTACAGTTCATCAAGGCCCCTTTAATATGTCCTGTTTTTAAAGTCAGCTTTTTACAATCCAACAGACTGTTTACCAGAGGTTCGACTGAACCGAACCGTTTATTGGATCAGAGTGTGAGTTTGCTTCAGACTCACTGGCAGCTCGGTCACAGCTGAGCGTCAAGCTAAACGCTAACGTCAACATGTTAATATTCTCAAGGACAATGTTAAAATGCAGATGTTAAGCGGGTACAATCGCAGTCTTTGCTTAAAGAACAGCGAATGTTGATACGATCCTTATTTTTAGCGCTGGAGGCCGGGGGGGCGTTTACCAAACGTCATGGCGACAGTGGTTGTTGGGACGTTTCACGCACACCCAAAGTCCATCCAAACTCGTTGAGATATTTAAGTTTGGACCAAAGTTTATTATTGTAATGCTTGTTAAATCACACTATAACAGATTGTAACAGATTTTACAGGTTGCGTAGTTTTCGCTTCGTTTTGTTTCATTTTCGTTCTGCAACACGTTTCCAAACTTGTCAACACTAAGGTTGTCTGTATTGCGTCCCATTTATCGCAGGAAACAGCCTGACTGCCTCCACCGTCCTCAAAGATAAAATAAAAATAAAAAGTCAAGATAAGACAATCTTTGAGATGTCGCGACCACTCTTTGTAATCCCTCAGACTGTCACTGACAGCCTCTGCCTAATAAAGTATTACAGTCCCCCCTCCCCCCTGCAGGCGTCTTTGGATTTCCATTTGTTCCCTCTTTCTCTCGTCTCCCCCCTTAGCTGTCACTTAGGGGTCAAAGGTCAATGGCTCTGAGCCAGGTGCCTGCTGGGACAGCTGCCACAGGATTTACACACACGGACGATACTAAACTGCGGATGTGGCCTTTTAGTGCCGGCCAAGTTACAAATGTAAGTGAACATGAAGCTCGTTTAGTGAAACTAAATATCAGTTTCTCCGGCCTTTCGTTGTTGCCATCTTGAAGGTTATTTCTATTATATTCTAACGGACATTTCTAGGCATTCGTCAAATGGCAAGAAGGATGTTGGAGAGACGGAATGCAAAGCTGATAAAGTGATAAAAGACCCTGAGCAGATTTTAGAATTAAACTCTTCACACAAATGTGTTGCTTTATCCATGCAAATGTTTTTGAAATAAAACCTTTGGAAATAAAACTCAAGTCGCAAAAGTTCTGATTGCTTTGGAGAAGAAACTCAACCGCAAGACCTTGAACGTATATTTTTGGTCCCCTCCAAAATGTACCTCTCTCTTCTCAAATTACCACATCAATCTAACCACTAAGTAAAAGAATACATGTGAATATTGTGCTTGGGCAGCTAAAAACGTAAATGTACATCAGGCAGGTTAACACACATTGGGAGAGTAGAGTGCAGAAAACAGGAGAGGTAACAGAATCTCCGCCTGTCATTATCTGCTCAGGAGAGGAGGGCTAAAAATATAGCTGGTGTGAAGCACAGAGACAAGGTAGAGAGATACCAGATGCATCGTGGCATTAATGGTATGTCAGGGACACACACACACACACACACACACACACACAAACACACACACACTTGTACTGCTTGCTGGCATCACTGAAACCAGCAGACTAAAGATAACCCCTAATGTGTCCTTACTATTAAAAAACTAATTAATTATAGTCCTTTGGTTTCCTCTTGGGAATTAAATGTTTTCTTCCACTATGGTCTTGATGGCTTAGCCACAGTGACGTTCATTTCTAACTTACAATAGAAAGCTAAATATAGTCCTTAAAAAACAAGCCTATCCGCTTCTTAAATTTGGAGAATTTGCTAATTTGTTAAACTCTTTTTATTTTGTGATTGTAAAAAGGTGTTCCCAACTTTTAGTCACATGTCAACAATGGATTAAGAAATGGTGATTTGTTAACAAGCACAAACTTATTCAACTATGGATTTTATTGGAATTTGCATTGATATAATGTCACATTATTCACAACCCCTTAATGGTCACCTTATAAAGTCTCGCAAACTGGACATTTGATGACGCAGGGTGGTGAAGACAACGATCTATGTGAGAGTAAATGAAGGAGCGTTTTACCTGAACTAGGCTGGGGTAGCATGTGGTGGTCTGTGGGTAGACGGGGAGTCCGTAAGGCTGCAGAATCACAGTGGGTGAGGAGAGCATGGCCCAAAAACCACGCACAAGGAAGGAGGGAAAGGTAGAAGATGGGATGAAAAGGAGATCGGGGGAAAAAAGGAAGGGTTACTCTGAAGGCAGGAGAGCAGGCGATGAGGAAAAGAGAAGAAAAAATCGGAACAGGAGAAAGCAAGATCCACGAGGGTGAGGGAAAGATGGTTTGAGACTCTTTTTAACCTCACAGATGAGTCATGGAATAAAAAAACGATAAAAGTCCACAAAAAAATGTCCTGTCCAGATTAGACTGTGTACAGAACAGAGAAAGAGAAAGCAAGTGAGCCTCTGTGTGTCCATCAGTTGATTACGCAGCCTGACAGACAGAAACACATGCAGAGGGTCCCATTTCAGAGCTATATAAATAGTCCCTCATGTCCTTCTCTCCGTGTTTACCACCTTACCACCCTCACTCTTAAACATGCTGTCATGCAAGATTTTACGCCACATGTTACACACTTATAACAGCTCATTCAACAGTGTGTCAGACCTCTGAATAGGCTGCAAAGCAGTTGATTTTCACTCCTTTTGCAACGTTACTCTTAGTCATGCGCTCCACCAGCTAAACATCTGTCATAACTTTATGTTATTGGCCCATGTGACTTCATGACGTGTACTGATACACACATGTCTGCGGACACGTGTGAGCACTCACACGCGTTTATTCGATGTCCGTGTTGTCAGCTGTTTGACCAACAGAGGGCAGTAGGTCCGGCGATTGTGTTTCCGTTCCGCTAGCAGCGGTGCATTGTGGGACTTGTATACCTCCGGCGCCGCTGCTATAAATTGACGGGAGCTTCCTCTACACATTCTCTTTCCTGCGCTGGCCTGAGCGAAGCAGGTAAGAGCTCGAGCTAGCGCACGCATTCACCAGCATTTAGGCCTAGGTCACTTTTACATGCCTTCACAGGCAGTTAAAAGGAAGCTAGTTTTATCGGTGAATTTGTCCTTTAATCAACCAACGTATGATTTAGTAATGGCGGTTTTCCTAGTTTAGCGCTAGCGTTAATTCAGCTATGCTAGAGCTAGCTTGTCGCAGTGAGCAACGTGCTGCAGCTGCGGCCTAGTCGTAGGTTTGACCAGTAACACTAAGTATTTTTTCATTAACTGGTTTTTACTTTTAAATCACGTTAGTCCTGGTTACTCTGTAACGTTGCATAACATACGGTTTTAGACAAGTGCAGAGGGAGATGTTAGCCTTACTGTAAAGATATAGCTAACGTTAACTATGGTCAGCACGGTTTGGATTTAAACTTGACGTTAATTGTGTTGGACCAGTCCTTTAACAGCGCACGCTACTTTCATAGCATTTTGCACTACATTCTTAAATAAGTAATTTGGCACCAACTCAAAGGGTCTTAATAATACTACAAAGTTCCCGTCTGTTATATACTTGTTTGAATACCGTATCAACATAATGTCTGATGTTGCAGGCACTGAAAAGCCGCCATGCCCGTTGCCAGGAGTTGGGTTTGTCGCAAGACTTACGTCACCCCTCGCCGTCCATTCGAGAAGTCCCGACTCGACCAGGAGTTGAAACTCATTGGTAAGCTGCCCTTTCGCTAACCTTGTACAAGATATCCTTTTTTTAAACTAGACCTCATTTGAGTTTACTTTTTAATCTTCATTAAAGGCGAGTATGGTCTGAGGAACAAGCGTGAGGTGTGGAGGGTCAAGTTCACTCTGGCCAAGATTCGCAAAGCCGCCAGAGAGCTCCTCACTCTTGATGAGAAGGACCCCAAGCGTCTGTTTGAAGGTATTTAAAGAATGAACACTGCTTCGAGCATCGTATTGGCCGATGATTAAAATAATCACTTATTCAGATTCTCTGTGGTGTCAAGAATTCCTCGTGAATGAGGCCAATACAGCAATTACACTCATTTTGCTTTATACACCTGTTCAGGATTCTAAGACCACTCCTGTGTGCTTTCCCAGGTAATGCTTTGCTCAGGCGTCTGGTGAGGATCGGTGTGCTGGACGAGGGTAAGATGAAGCTGGATTACATCCTCGGTCTGAAAGTTGAAGATTTCTTGGAGAGGAGGCTGCAGACTCAGGTCTTCAAGCTTGGACTTGCCAAGAGCATCCACCATGCTCGCGTCCTTATCCGCCAGAGGCACATTCGGTAAGCTCCAGACACCGGGGAACAGACCTCAAGTAATCCACGAGTCACAAGCTTGATGAGGGACTCGACAGAAACTCAATGCTTCCTCTTTCATCAGAGGACCATCAACATGAAACATTCTCAGCTGAGAACTGTTAAACATTTCAGCAAGGTCACTTCGGTATCAAAACCGTATACCTTGTAAGTAGAAATTGCCCAGAGCCAATCAAGCCACAGAGGGCTTGGACTGTGCCACTGTTGTGGTGTGGCTGTCAGGTAAGGTGATTGCACCTCGGGCAATTGTAGTTGTCCCTACAACTTGTAAAATGTACGAATCTGGCTTGTATAGAATTCCTTATCTAGACCACATAAATTTGGCTACAAAAAGCAACATTTGAATTGGATTATTTGAACTCTTGTCTGTCTTTGCAGCGTGCGCAAGCAGGTGGTGAACATCCCCTCCTTTGTGGTTCGCCTGGACAGCCAGAAGCACATCGACTTCTCTCTGAGGTCTCCATACGGCGGTGGACGTCCAGGCCGCGTCAAGAGAAAGAACGCCAAGAAGGGCCAGGCTGGAGCTGGAGGCGCTGATGACGAGGAGGAGGATTAAGAAGGATCTCCTCCAGGGACTGTCCTCTACAACCTGTTCTGTCAAATTTACAATAAAGCTTTGGTCTGACCAGAGAAATCATTTGTTGTTGGACGTTTTTTATATTCTGACTGTTGTGCTTCCGAAGCACTGTTTTCTGAACCTGGTCGCGTAAATTGGGGCATGATGATGGACATAAAAAGTAAACGTAAGGGATTCATTGTCAAATATATCTGATCATGACTTTGATCAACGTTGACTTTCAACCTATGTGCTTAATAATGGGCTGCTTTATTAGAACGTTTTGTAGTACTTGACTACACTAGCTGTATGTGATTCATTAACCACCTTTTATAGTCTCAAGTGACTTATGCTTTAATATGATAAGATCTGTAGCGCTCCAGAGGGAGGTGCGGCCATCAGGAAGCCTCTTGGAATATGACCGTTTATCCGCCTCATCCCCGAATGTGTCCGTGGGTGACCCCCCCCCCCCCCCCCCCCCTACATTCATAATGGTACAGTCCTGCACGCTGTCCTAGTTTCACAACCAGGAAGTTAAATACACGACTGGCAGCGGTGTGAATGGGCTGTTGGATTTGCGGGTTGTGACAGACCTACGTTTTCAAATCGTGGTGATTTAACGTTCTTGTAAGTAACTCAATTTAATTCATGATTCCTGCGTGATGCACCGGCCGCCGTTGTAGCCTCTGAGCTAACGAGCATTGTTTGGACCTTTTTAACGGTAACGTTCGCGCCCCTCTGCAGCCTGGCGCCCGTCAACACGAGATTCGCTTTACAATGGATTAACCTCAACCGTCTCAAATTTATCATTTAACGTATCAGTTTACGAAGCTGTTAAATTACTTTCCCAGGCAACGTCTGTTTCGGTAACTCGTTAGTCGTTAGCGGGTGAGCTCCGCTGGAAGTGACGTTCGCTTTGACACGCGAGGCAGTGGTGGAATGTGATGGTCACGTGTTAAAAAAGGCACTTTATAAATGCAACGTTAATCTGCTGAAACTCCTCACCGGAAGCGATTAAAGATGCAGCTGTTTCCTGTGGTCGAATGAAGGAGGTCGACTGTCCTGACTCACGTCGGGCTACTTCCTATGTTAGACTACGGACGAGCTCCCGTCTGTTATTTCCGTGTTATGTAATTTTGCAAATGTGTTGGTCTCCTGCAGTCCATCTCGAATAAGGCTTTTATTTATTTGATCTGTTTTAGATGTTCACGGTGCTGCAACTGAGGAGTCTCTTACAAAAGTCACCGGATACGTTGTGAAGATGTTTTCAGTAACGTTGCTCTTCAAGTTTCAACATGAAACATTTCAAAAGAATTAAGCAATTCACCTTCCAATACAAATGTCCAAGGATTTAAAATATTTAGAGTAAACTCAATTTAATGAAGTACTAACTCATGTAAGAGCAATAATGTCCCCAAATTTCGAAATGGTGAGAGATTATCTGATTTTTTTTAATTAAACAAATGCAATCCTCGGGACAAACCCTGACTTTTTATGGTGAATTATTTCCTCCAATTGTAATATGTGATCAACCCCTGAGACCGTCCTCAAACCCAGTTTAGGATTTAATTATATCTGTGATGCAGTCTCAATAAAAATAGAAAACGTTACCTTTGCCGAGGTATTAATTGTTGCGGGTATTTGGATGAATGTGTTGCATTTCCTGTATCCGTTCCTTCTGTGTGCTGTTCACTCATAAATATAGATTGTCTATTAATGCTGATTCATATGTAGGTATTTATAACTACAAGTTCAGGGCTGATCAGTGTCTTCTGTGCCAGCAGAGCGATGTCTCCTGATGAGCTGGTGTACTTGGGAATTCTTGCTGCATCCATCCCTGTTGGGTTCCTCTTCCGTTACCTCAGTAAGTATTTTGGAAAATATATTATTATTGTTATATCATTTTACATTTATATTTGTCTTATAAAGACCATAAACGAAGATTTGTTTAAAATTATTTTTGGACAAAAAGTATAATGAGCAGAACCAGATATATTATTTTTTATTCCACACATTCTTCTTTCTTGTCACACCTGGTGCCTTTGTTAACCAACAACGCAAGTCATATTTTCAAGACTTTTTTATTTTATTTTCCCGTCCCACACAGCTCGTGGTCAGCGGGTCGTAGGTGAATTGATTGTTCATGTTTGCTTTGCTTCAGGTCCTCCTGTGAAGCAGGGGGCTGCTCTTCTTGTGGGCCTCTCTATCGCCATCGCTACTTGTCACATCCACACCCTCCACTCGCTTGTGACCGTGATTGGAATATGGATTATTATAAAGAGCAGCTGGCGGTGAGGGATGAACAGAAGCACTTTTACAAACGTATTTAGCTGAAAAACAGTCTGAGCCAAAGATATTCAATTTACCATTTTATATGACAAAGAAAAGCAGTAAATACTCACATTGAAAAAATCCTTTACGGAACTTACGGCTTTACGGCTTTGGTTCTTAGTAGAAGTACACATAACATGAGCTGTTCGCTTCTGGCATCTCGTGGTTTATTTTAAAATATTTTTTCTTTCTTTGATACATTGAATCAATCAAATATTTTATGTGAAAACAAATGGATTAAATAAAGCAACTAATGCACGTCCACATGAGCTGGGCTGTAGATACCGTGCAGATAGAACATGTAAACTCACTCCTCACACGTATCCGTGTCTACTAGGCATGCCCCAGCATTGAGTCTCACCTGGACCTTCCTCTACCTCCTCTTCTTCCGTCTTGCCACGTGGTTCGGTCTGCCACAACCGACACCTTTCGCCAACGCCATCCAGCTGCTTCTCACTCTCAAGGTACAGAACCACGTTCAGATCATCGGGGGCGACGCGCAGCGTCTTCAAAGTGGACGCGTCTTTCCTCATGTGTCCTTCTGCTGTTAACGCAGATGGTGAGTCTAGCTAACGAGGTGTACACCTTCCACACCGAGAAGAAGAGTGAAGTGAGCACTTTTGCCAAGTCCCCCGTCATCGGTGGTCTGTCCGAGGAGCCGTCGCTCTACGATATTCTGTCCTACAGCTACTGCTACGCCGGGATAATGACCGGTGAGTCTACGGCATCGCTTCTTACCCTCTTTTCTAAATAATGTCGGCCATTCTGACTTCATGTTCTGAGACATTATGTTTGTGTGCAAGCTGTCCACATGTTCCGTATGTTTTTGTTGATGTGAAACTTATTTTGCATGCATTTTAACTGTTATTTTTCTTTGTCTCGCTCTCGCTCCTTGTCCGATATTGTGAGTCAATATTACATTGTCTATTACTTAGAACTAGTTCTGGTTCTAATACCAACCCCTCTTCTTTCGAACCCCTCCGTCCTCCACCGTTTCCATTTTTTTCATCTGCATTGTCTTTATTGTCCCATTTTTGTCGGTCACTGTCTCGTCTACACCGCCTTCATTCCTCCCTCTCCTCCCTCCTTCTTCCTAAAGGTCCGTTCTTTCGCTTCCAAACGTACGCCGACTGGCTGAGGCAGCCGAGCCCGCAGGCTCTGCCCGGCTGGGTGCCGTGCCTGCAGCGCTTGAAGCTGGTTCCCGTGTACGCCGCTTTGTTCCTGGGGGTCGACTCTGTCTTCCCTCTGGCCTACGTTCGCACAGAGGAGTTTCTGGACCGGAACGTTTTCTTCAGGTGCTTTTAGCAAATTGATAATACATATAATAATTAATTGAGGTTGAGAATAGTATGCATAACAATGAACACATGATTTCACAAATGTGTATTAATTATGTAGCAACTGCATAGGATACAATAATGTAGATGCTACGAGAAGAACTGACAGAATCAAGGCAAATAGCATAAAGAAAGTATTTTATCTTGCTAAAAAACAGCATAAAATGTACACCTAAGAAGCGTTGTGACGAGGTGCGAAAGTTTAAATGTGGCTAGTAATATATTTCAGAATATTTCTTCTGGTTTTTCTGGTAGCAACTAAACTTAAACTCCAGTGTTATGATTGTACAACGCGTCTACTAATTTCTTTGCAGGAGTGATGCTGCTGTATTTCAGGTGAACGCAAATGAAAAGAGACAAATGAATGAAAACAAAGCCCAGAGTACGATTCGCAGTGAGCTAAATACAACAATGCTGTGGTTCCGAATAGTAGTGGAGGACCTGGTAGTAGTTTAGGGTTGAATGTCCTGCCCTTCAGTTGTTTGGTGAGCTGGAGATGAATAACGTACCTTTCTCTCTCGGTCCCCAGGCTCTTCTACATGGTAGCGGTGTTCTTCGTGTTCAGGATGCGTTTCTACGCAGCGTGGTGTGGAGCCGAGGCTGGTTGTATCAGTGCAGGTCTTGGCTGCTATCCTGAAAAGGCGCTGTCCAAACCTGGAGGAGGACCCTCCGTCAACTACAGGTACGTGATCGCGGGACGAACCGGTGTGTCGAACGACGGTGTGTCGAACGACGGTGCATCATCACTGGTGTGTTTCGTCACATGTTGTTGCAGGCGATGACATCCCAGTGTCTGACTAACTTGTTGATATTATAAATATCAAAAGTTGATATTTATGCCTCGTCGTTTCTTTGTTTGTTCCCCTCTTGTGGCCAGTCCCGATCCATCAAATGAAGAGAAATACGACTTCAAAACCATCCAGAACATTGACTGCTACAACACAGACTTCTGTGTGAAGGTCCGCCATGGCATGCGCTACTGGAACATGACAGTGCAGTGGTGGCTGCATCACTACATCTACCCCAATGCCCCCTTCAAATCCTACGCTCTCAGGTAACTCATCCATAAATCCGATAACAGACCCGTGTACTGGTGCCTCAAATGTGAAAGATGTTAGATGTGAGGTCATAGCAAGCATCTCCAGAAAGGTTGCGTAGTCATGGTTTCCCTTCTTAATATGCAAGTCTTTAAAAAATGTTCACGGTTATAGGTTTCTTATTGTACTTACTTCTTTAAAATAAACTACTGGGTTCTTTAGTTTTCACCATTAAAATTGATATAATAAGTACAAATAATTCTGTGGCTGCTTTCTTGGATTTAGTCCACCAGTGAGTATTTAGGCAACAGGAAGCTGTAAGTTGGAGCGATGCGTGAACTCTAGGCAACAGTGTGGATGTGGTATAATCTCTCCTGTAACTCTCAGGGCCGGCTGGACCATGTTCATCAGCGCCTACTGGCACGGACTGCATGTCGGCTACTACCTCTCCTTCCTCACCATCCCCCTGTGCATCGCTGCCGAGTCGGCCATGGAGGCCTCTGTCCGCGCTAAGCTGGGTCCTTCTGGTCAGAACATCTTCGACTGGGTCCACTGGTTCCTGAAGATGAGGGCCTACGACTACATGTGCATGGGCTTCGTGCTGCTGAAAGCCTCGGACACCATCAACTACTGGACCTCCATCTACTTTATCATGCACATCATCGCCGTTTGCTGCATCATAGTTGGCAAGGTTCTGGGGGGGAAGCGGGAAGGAAGCAGAGGGGAGAGGGGTCAGAAAAAAGAGGTGGAGAAGATAGAAAACTTGAAACCGGGGGAGAAAACAGACTGAAAGAAGAAACAGGAGAGAACTGGGTGGAAACTTTTTTTGCGGGGGGTTTTGGGGCCATAAGGAGGAATTACTTTGAGACTACAATTTATAAACATAAAGTGCACCAACTCTTATCTTTCTAGAAACAAACACCCTGCAGGTCCAATAAGATTCATTGTGGGAAAATGTGAGAAAAGTTGGAAAAATCTGGTAATTGAACTTAGTACTGTGAATACTGGGGGAGGAATGTTTGAGCTCAAGGAATGTTACTTTTATAGTGTGAGCTGCAACTGGGGAGTAGTTAATAGTTTAAGAGCATCTGCCTGTACAGTATGAGGTTCCTCATCAGAACTCGGATGTCATTTTTATCTGTTTTTGAATTTCTTTAATTTTATGTTACAAAATATTTCTGCTGCCATTTGGAGTCTTAAATCAGAGAATTGACCATTGACACCAGTAAACAGTCTTTACTGTTTTTACAATTTTTTTTTTTTAATGGTTAAGTTCAATCCAATAACTAGAGTACACGGTCCAGAGTACATTTGTCATTTTTGTCTAATTGCGTTAGGACGTCTTTTAGATTTGGTTTCCAGCATTATAATGTTCCTCAAATAATTTTGCTTTTGTTTTTATCAAAAATGTCTCCGTTGTTCTACTTGTAACTGAGTGCATATCGGGAACATCTGCACTGACCGCTGTACATATAAGAGAGCAACACTCCCTTCACTGCCAAAATGTCTGTACTGCCCTCACGTACCGTTCACGGTTGGGACCAAACATTTGATAATCTGCTAATATAATTCATGAGAAACGGCACAGCTCGGGCCGGGCAATATCGTTGAGGTCACAACGTGGATCAAGCTATTTCCTGAAATTGATATATGCCGCGATGTAAAAAAAAAACATTGATAATTTAATAAAACTGATGTTCAATAAACTGTTGCTACGTTATGCATTGCATGTGACTAAACTAGACAAAAACAAGACAAATGTTTTTAATTAGAGGCTTGCTCTGAAACGTTATATGGACTCATCGCCCGGCCCTCGACCGTGATTAACACTTTTTTTTTTCTTTCACTCACTCTCTGACATCCTGTGATAACAGCTGCGTCTGTGTTGTAAAGGTCTTTTCTAGCGTTGGAAACCCGAGATCATTTGAATCAAAAACACATTCTGTGTCATGCTTTCAACCGTAGAAATGATTCCCTTTGTGTTCCTTATTGCGCAGTGATGATTGTGACTCCACACTATTTATTGTTCAGCCTTTCGTAGCTTTGCACGCTGCACCGGCTGACGCTCCGTGTCAGTGTTACTTGTGGAATACATATCAGGATTTCCTCCTCAATGTTACTGTCTTGCCTTTTCTTTCTATAAAGTCTACTTTACTTTGTTAGCGAGGAAGCTGATGTTTTAATATGGAGTATAAATCACTAAGATAATTCTTGTAGAAGAATCACATTTTTTTCAGTTGTCCGACTGGGGAATCATTAACTCTCCGGCATTAGTTAGAAAAAACAAAACCCACAGCTGCTTAGTCACCACACAACAGTGTTTCAGTACTTTCTTTCTTTAGAAGAGAAGCAGTAACATTTTGTATGCGGGATTTCATATTTACTTTAAATTATACATTCCATTTGTTACCATCTCTGTCCACAATTTCACCAAAATAATTGCTTCACTCTTCTTAAAGCTACACAATAATACAAATTAATTCAAGTACAATCTGTTTTCATACTGTCTGCAGGTAGTCAATTAATGGCAACTATCTCCATGGCAATAATGGGTTAAATCCTACACGGAAGTACCTGTGTGGTCGTTTACAAAAGGGAGTAAAGTCCGTGAGAGAAAACAATAGGGCAGGTGTTCCTGGATGGGCAGCATTTCCTCATGACGAGCTCGTCCACCGTTTGTTTAGTTCTGGATTTGTTGCTGGAAAACTGAACTGTTGAACTGCATTAGAGAAATGGCCAGTGAACCACAGAGAGGCTCGAGAGAGGCGTACGACTACGCTGAAGGTGTGTATTTTCCTACCTTTGAACACGTTTACTTAGATATAATTGTCCTTTATCCCTCAAACACCATCTCAACTGTCTAGATTTCGAAATCATGTCTCTGCTGATATGGAATCATCTTGCGGTCGGAGTGAATCGCGTTGACTGATGTTTGCTTTGAACCCTACTTGCTCAACTGCTCCCAGGGAACGGTGAGCGCAGTGACCAGCAGTCGCTGCGGTTACGACGGGTCTCCTCTCGGGTGTCCAATCACAACTATCCTGAGAACGACCTGCGGCCGACTCCTGCAGAGGAGAATGAGGAGGGCGACAGTGCACCACCCCGGGAGCTCAAGACCATTCCTCTGCCCATGGCGTTGAAGAGAGCTGTGAGGTATGAAACCTGCTGCTGAAGGTTCACTGGTGTACCTTTTGAAGGTTTTCGTGATTTTATTACATTATGAATTATTGCCTTTTATTTCCCAGTTATATTTTTACTTGACTGAATTGAGGCTAACTAATTCCCCTCTGCGGGACTTTCAGTCAACTCCAGCTCTTTTTATATGTGGTATATAATATTGTATATATACCATAGAAATAAGTTGCCTTGAAACATGACTCAAAATTAATGGATGGATGTTTTGGAAGGTTTCGGTGGCTGCCAAGCTCCACATTGCAACATAAAAGTGAATGCTTAAAATCAGTTATTGCTGGTGCAAGTCAAATCATATTTTTTGTTCTTAGTGCACTTAATGTGTGATAAGAGGTTTAATATTTCCCCATTTAATTTAATCGGACTACAATTAACTGCCTGAACTAGTTGGGATGTCACAAAATCTTGAGCATTAACAACAAAGATTAAACTCAGACTTACGGTGAGGAAAGACAAACTTACTTACTTCAAACTCCTACACAATATATGACACACATCATATATTATTCATTAAGGTTGAAGTGAAATAACACTAAGCAATGGCAATTAATGGAGGGGATCTGTAATAGTTGAATATGTACAAAGCTTGTTCAAACAGAGTAGACTAATGCAACTGACTTAGAATAATTAGACTACGAATTAGACTAATTAGACTTAAGATTAAGATTCAACTTTATTGTCATTGCACAGAGTACAAGTACTGAGGCAACGAAATGCAGTTTAGGATCCAACCAGAAGTGCAAAATAGCAAAAAGTGCAGAGTATGTGCATATGAATAAATAGATATGTACAGTAAGAAATAGATATGCAATATGAACAGTAATTGACTTAATGTGATTGCTAGTTTCCCTTTAATAAACGCTAAATTAAGTACAGAACCATATAAGCACGAATTATACCACACAGTATCCAGAGTCATTAAAGTGTGTCTGTTACAGGCAGGCGCAGGAGATGCATGTGCCCGTGGTTTCCAGGAGGCAGGCCTGGCGACGGAGAAAGTCTCTGCATAAACTAAAAGAAAAAGCCAGAGAATGTCTCCACTTTTTCACACTGTGGAGAAAGTCTCTTCAAAAGATTGGAGGTAAACCTTTAATGGCTCATTTCTGGACTAAAGATCAGAAATGAGCCATTATTGTAACAATGTTACCTGAATAATACCGTTCAATTTCACTTTACTCAATTTTGGGATTTTAAATTAAATCTTTGGCTCCTTCCAGGGAACTTCGGAGGTGGCGTCGAGTCCTACTTCCTGTTCCTGCGATTCTTGGTGGTGCTGAATTTTGTTTCCTCTTTACTGATTGCGGGATTCGTCCTCATCCCCAGCATCGTCTTCAGATCTGTCGGGGGCAGCGCCGTTAACGGCACTGGTAAAGTCTTGTTCAAGTGGCAGTAAATTAAAATGAGTTTTAAAGCTGACTTATATGTGACTGTGTTTTACAGGTCCAGATGAATGCACAGTGTATGACCCCAATCCTCAAGGCTTGGACTTATTCTATAATTACTTCCTTAACTTACTTTCGGGGACGGTGAGAGACTACAGCATCATCACACTCCCCCTCAAAGACAAAAGAAGTGCAGAATGTTTGCACACGTATCAGTGGTTTTTTAAACCGTCAGCTTTCTATACATGTGTAAACTCTCTCTAGCCAGGACGTTAGAAGTACTGCAGTCATGAGTCCTACATGTGGCTTTTTGAATAAAACGAAGCTTTATGCTGTTTAATAATTTCTAGATACATTTTATTCCTGGCAGTCTCCTTATTTACCAAGACAAGAAGATTATTACGACATTTTCAGGATATTTTCACAAACACAATTTTCAACAAATCATCCCTCAGCAAATTTGATTTAAAACACATCCCATGAACATCAGCCATGACTGTCCTCTCCTCTTTGTTCAGGGTTTCATGGAGTATTCCTACCTGTTTTACGGCTACTATAACAACACAACGGTGGAGGACAGGAACTTCTCCTACAACATCCCCCTTGCCTACCTCTTCACTGCCGTCTTCTACTTTGTCTTTTGTCTCATTTGTATCATTGCACGGTCAGTCATTGAACAAATCGTTTCAATATTAACGACAAAGAATACATGTGTATGTGTGTTCAGCCATCAGTGAGGCGTTCAATGGGGTGAAATAAACAGACTGACAAATAGAAGCCGGATTCGAGAGTTCAGTCACTTTGACCTGCATCCTCTTCTCTGTCTGGCTCTCGCCGTGAAGCATGGGGACTGCAGCTCGAGTTGCCGTGGCAACGGGAGGCGGCGCTGTGGGCAACTACAGCGTGATATTGTTCACCAACTGGGACTACGGCTGTCAGGGCGACCAAGCTACCAAACTGAAGCAGAAGAACATCCTTTACCGACTGCAGGTCAGACGGGATCCGTCCCACTTAGCAGGATGAAGGAAAGTCAGGAAAATTGTTTTACTGTGTGGAGGAAATGCCGTTCTGCAGTCATTCCCTGCATCATTTTGTCTCTTTCTTATTCTCTGTCAGGTGGATCTGGAGGAGGAGAGCAGAAAGAAAAAGACAGCGGCTCTGACTTTGGGGCAAAAACTTATTTTATACTCCCTACGTGTTTTCATGTTTTTGGTGTCATTGGGGCTCATTGTGGCAGCCTGCTACGGCATCTTCATGGCCACCAACTTCAGCCAGGTACATTTCTGGAAAAGATGTTTATGGGATTTACGGTCTGAAAGTCATCTGTGACCTTTTTGTTTCCCATTTGTGACACACAGACAAAGAGTGGTGTTAAAGGGATCCTGGGTTTGGTTTATGAGTACCTACCTTCCATTGTCATCACCATTGCAAACTTCCTGGTGCCGCTGCTTGGTGACCAGATCGCCCTGGTAGAGCGATACTCCCCTAGCAATACTGTCATAGTGGCTCTATTAAGGTTTGCACTTTAAAAAAACATTTTTAGACCAAATGTGTTTTTTTTCCATGACGTTTTTCGACCCCACATATTTAGACTTTAAAAAAAGAAGAAAATGACCTAATATTTTTGGACTTTTCCGAAGTCTTTTTTCAAGTACCTATTTTAACTTATTTTTTGACATATACGTTTATTACTTTTTTCCATTTTCATTTTTTGACATAATATTTGATTACTTTTTCCATTACATTTTTTGACCTAACACATTATGACTGTTTTTCATTTTCTGTGAGATCGGTATTATGTCAAAGCATTTGCCTTTAGTCATTTGTTTGTTATGGGTTAACACTGACTTCTGATATTTTACAAAATCGGCCACAAAAAAGGAAATGTGCATCTTATACTGAAAACTTTTCCTTAGGAAAAGCAGATACTTAATTGCAATTACTTGTCCATCATGCAATAGTGTATTTAAGTAAAGTGATGCATTTTCAACCAAATGCAGTTAAACTATCAAAAATGTAAAAGGTTTGTTAATGAGTTGTCTTTTCTATTCCACTCATAGAGCGGTTTTCCTTCGTCTTGTGAGTCTGGCTGTTCTTCTCTTCACCCTGTGGCGTCAGATCACCTGTGAAGGGAACATAGACAGTCTAAATTGTAAACTGTGCCACTACAACTATAATGACCACCCGGTAATTCTATTTCTTGAGTGTACATGTGAATTATTTTTAAACATGCTTCGATCAAAAAGGTCCCCCAGCTCCTTGACAACAGTTTAAGAATCAAACAGTTATTGCCATGTTTACATGAGCAAATACGTCTGTTTGCAAATTTGCATTGTTGCAGAGACAGTTTAAGTGGATCAACTCAGGAAATACTGGCAAGAATGAGAAACAAACAGATTGATGGTAGTTTTGTTTTGCCAAACACCTGTGAGTCACTAGAATAAAACATATTACATCATCCTGCTGAGGTAGTTATGAAACTGTCACAAAGTCATAACTGAAAAAGTGCGCAGCCAGCTGAGTAATTGATCATTTAATCCATGCAGTATACTCACAGCTCATGTAATAATAATAAGGAAATGATAGATAGATGATAAGCCTACGTTGGGCAACATAGTCCTTATTAAATCATTTGGGTGAAACCCAGAAGAAAGAAAAAGAAGGTTCATTTTGGATGTTCTCACCAGTTGAAAATTGTCGGAACATTTCCTGTTTGTGTCTCGGCGCAGTGCTGGGAGACGCGCGTGGGACAGGAGATGTACAAGCTGACACTGTTTGACTTCCTCATCAACTTCGCTTTGCTCTTCTTGGCGGAGTTTCCACGCAGGTACAAGTCCCGGTGCTTTTGTCCATATTAAATTAGACATTTTGCAAATGAGTACAGTACATGAAGATTTTAATATGTCTGATAATAATTGTACTGCGTTTGTGTTTGCATGTTTGTCTCAGAATGGTGGTGGACAACTGGTCCAGTAAGCTGGCTCAGTGGGTGGGTCGACAGGAGTTTGTGGTTCCTGCCAACGTGCTCGGACTGGTTTACGGTCAGACGGTGGTGTGGACCGGAGCTCTTTTTTGCCCGTTGCTGCCGCTCATTAACACCATCAAGTTCATACTCCTCTTCTACTTCAAGAAGGTGAAGATGTTGCTTCGACACGGCCGACATTTCAACAAAATGCCAGTTTGTTGGTCGAGCAAGGACAAAGTTGTTCACCAACATTGATTTTGTCCCTGACCATGTCCACGTGGACACTTTCCCCCTCAGACCACGCTCTTCTATAATTGCCGGCCAGCACTGAGGACGTTTCGCTCCACCTACTCCACCGTCGTCTTCCTGGTGGTACTCCTGTTCGGTTGGGGCCTGGCCACAGTTGTCATGGTTTACAGTCTCGCTCAGTGAGTGCTGATTAATTTTGCCTTCTCTGCTGTACGAATCATGACAGAAGCGCTATATTAGCTTAGCGCTGGCTGTGACCAATCATTGTTTTTAAACAGCAGCGGAAGTGTACTTTGAGGTTTGTACCCTGCAGGTCAAAATATAAATAATCATAGGAGGCCTGGCAGATTGTAACAGTGTTCAATGTTGTATTAGATTGTTGAAGACAAGTGTGTCCCTCTTTCCACCCAGGATCAGTCCTTCTAGGGGTTGCGGTCCTTTCCGGTTCTTCCCCAGCATGTGGTCGATTGTTCCAACTTCTTTCTACCGCCTCTCTGAAACTACACAGGACTTTCTCTTCTTCATCGGCTCCCAGTCATTCTCCATCCCCCTGTTTGCGTTATCGTGGTGAGTTAACTTATTCTGTCTGGAAGATTATTCTTCTGGCATATACAATTATTTACTCAAAGCCAAATGTTGAAGGAAGCTTATATGGAACTTGCATAGTATGCGGTATTTAACTGTCTATTGTATGATGAATGATCACGGCTGCTTTCTCCTTGGCAGTGTGGTGATGTGCTATTTTGTAGCCTTAGCCTCCGTTTATGGGAAAACTGTCGCCCTGTTAAGAGCTCAGCTTAAACTGGTAAGTTGTTGGCATTTACCTGAAATGTGTATTGCAATTGTAAGACTTGGTTACTGAATATTGACAATATGTATGTAGGCCTAGATTCTTTGTTTAATACAATAGCGGGTGTTTGGCTTACAGGAGGGCCGTGACAAGCAGTTCTTGGTGAAGCAGATTGAGGAGCTGAGTCGACATCAGATACTAAAACATACAGCAGGGGCATACGAGTAATCATAGCATAAGGACCATATTTTAGTTGTATCACCTGTTGTGGAATATTTTAATACAACTAGTTCGGGAGAAGAGAATGATTTATTTCAATGGTTATCTCATAAAAACAAAGTCTTGATGACTGAAGTCCATTTATCGCTTGCAAGCAGGAGGTCAAATACACAACGTATTACAGCGCTCGGTAGAGATAGCGTCTCCGAGCAGCCAAAGCGCTGAGCTTTTATACACACACAGATAAAGGTCATCCCCAGTGGCAGGTGGCGCCAAATCATAACTACTAGACCACTGGAAGATGGCAGACATGAAACTTGCCAACCAAGTGAGATATGAAGCACGATGGTTACGATGGGGTAACAGACATTTGTCGAGCGTTTGTGTGAGAGCATCTTGACTCTCCCTCCTTTATTCACACACAGCTGCAAATGAAAACTTTGAATCATTCTGCTTTTCACACGTTAAACTTCAATACAACCAATGATCACTCTTTTAGCATAAGACTATGTTATAACATATTTCACTATTACACACCTTCTAAACAAGATACAACATGATGAGGATTGTATGTATGAAGTGAGTGTCACATAATGCTGGCTTGGGTTGAGCAGATAATTCTGCATTAACAATCATTGTCGTTGGTTGTTGACACGTCAGACAGATATTAGTTTTAACTGAATGTATTATGTTAACCTAAGTAAGTGGTGTATGATTGAATTACATTAAGATGTTATGTAAATTGCAACAAATCTTTGTTATCAATAAAGTGCTTCCCCCACTTTTATTTGTCCATGCAAAAGGAGATATTTTGTGTTTTCTTCTTTTACATAATAAATGAGAGGAGGATTTGCTCCCTCTAGTGTCAAAATCTCGTTTTTGCAAAAATATGTTACGTTTACTTCCGGTTTGCGGCTGCTAACTAGTTCCTAGTCATCAGCAGCCCGCAGGAGAACCTCTCATTCCATTAAGTCAGTGCGGTATATTTGTCCCTCTGTTCGTGTTACATATTTTAAAAGATGAGTTTATCGTTGGGGAGCGAGTTAAATGTCTCTCCTCGCATTTGTATCATTAACCTGCTGCGTTAAGCTGGGAAATAGCATACCGTGGCTAACGTTAGCTTAATTAGTAACAGCCGCAACTAAACTGTGGCATTTCTCTTATTTTCTGACCGAAACATCCAGCTAATTTAAGCCCTCCTCATTCTCCACCTGCTCGCTCTACAAGTGTTACTGTTTCCTTAAGTCAGTGTTTGAGCTGTGTTTGTTCATACTTAAGTCAGAACTAGCCCGCGCGGCTATCTGACCGCTACCGTATAGGATCATCGGTCACCCGGGCAACAGTCACCCAGGTAACGATGAACATCCTTCCGAAAAAAAGCTGGCACGTTCGCAACAAAGACAACGTCGCGCGCGTGCGGAAAGACGAGGCCCAGGCGGCAGAGGAAGAGCGCGAGGCCAAGCGGCGCGTGGAGCGTGCTGAGCAAGAGGTGAGCCCCTACAGCTATTCACTGAGCACACCTACAGGGTGTCACAGTGATCAGACCTACAGGGTGTCACAGTGATCAGACCTACAGGGTGTCACAGTGATCAGACCTACAGGGTGTCACAGTGATCAGACCTACAGGGTGTCACAGTGATCAGACCTACAGGGTGTCACAGTGATCAGACCTACAGGGGGTCACAGTGATCAGACCTACAGGGGGTCACAGTGATCAGACCTACAGGGGGTCACAGTGATCAGACCTACAGGGGGTCACAGTGATCAGACTTACAGGGTGTCACAGTGAGCGGACCTACAGGGTGTCACACTGAGCAGACCTACAGGGTCTCATAATAAGCAGACCTACAGGGTGTCACAGTGAGCGGACCTACAGGGTGTCACACTGAGCAGACCTACAGGGTGTCACAGTGATCAGACCTACAGGGTCTCATAATAAGCAGACCTACAGGGTGTCACAGTGATCAGACTTACAGGGTGTCACAGTGAGCGGACCTACAGGGTGTCACACTGAGCAGACCTACAGGGTCTCATAATAAGCAGACCTACAGGGTGTCACACTGAGCAGACCTACTGGGCGTTATAGTGAGCAGACCTTCAAGTCCCAGCCAATAGGACTCCAACTAATTGTTACAAAACAAATACTGGCACATTGTATTGTATTCTTATATCTGTATTGTGGTAATATTTATGAAGTTATCCTTGAAGGACTACAAACTGATTATGAAGAAGCCTGTATTGGTCTTTATGCATTTTCTTTGGAATAACAACTCTTCTTCCCCACAGGCTCGTACAGAGTTTTTGAGAAGGAAATCCAGAGCTGCTCTCCATTCAGCAGGAGAACAGAGGGATGAAGAAGCTGATGACGATGGTGACAAACAGAGTGGAGGAAGTAGAGCTCTGGAGCATCTTAATCTTTTCCCCCTCGAGGAGTCCTCAGAGAAGAAGGGGAATGAGGAGTATCTCAAAGACAAGAAAGATGAACAGGTGATGGTGTTACTTCTTCTGACTCTTTCATTCAGCAGTAATGTATTTAAAAAGAAACAAACAAAAGTTAACATTGTTATAATAATTCTTTGTCACGGCATCAAGACATTTTGCTCAACTCGCATTTTAATGTGTTTATCCGTCAGCGTTGTAGTGATCATGTGTGAATGAGAACAACGTGAAAAGGCCTTTTCAATGTAGAACCACCTGTTTTATGAGCTTTTGAGCAGTTGGCCGTATGAATGGATCTCGTGTTGGGTCCTTCTATGCACGGGTGTTATGCGCCACAGGGACACAGCTTGTGATCACAACGTTTTGACTAAACAATGTGCCTGTTGTGGCACGTTTATTCATTGAGCGGTTTGAGCAACTGTTACTTGTGTCCGTACTGCCTCAGTCATTAATGCATAGGAATATGAAGGAATATTGAATTGCAATATTTACAATCAGTGGCAGCAGTACGGTTCAGGTTGCGGACAAAGCGCATTATATATTATCTGGATGCAGGCCGGCCGCGTGAAGCATACGAGCAGTGTAAACAGATGGAGCGCGAGAGAAAACCACTGAAACCGCAAGAGACACAGAGCTGTTGATTTGATCCAGCTTAATAATCAAATCACAGTCAAGAGATGAGCAAAAGGAAAATTGAATAATTTTACAGTTATTGCTGTTCTCCACATTTGTCAGTATTTGGCGCTGCTGTCATTGTCAACACATTTTAGTCACTGTGGCGTTTCCCTGTGTCTTTCCCAGGAGAAGCAGGAGCGAGCTATCGGCTTGCTGGTGTCTCTTGGACCCCAACCGGGGTCTGAAGTCACTCCGTGGTACATGAAAACTGGCAAAGAAAAAGAGGAAGCAAAAGAAAAGGAAGAGCGAAAAGATCCAGAGAAAAAGAAGGGAATAAGTGAAGAGGAGAAAGAGAAGAGAGATCGCCGATTGAAAGATAGTTTGGACCCATTGAAAGAGATGAAGAAAATAATGGCTGTAAAGGACAGAAAATATAACAACAAGAAAAAGGAAAGAAGAGCCAAAGGGGAAAAGTGGAGCAGCGGAGAGAGGTAAGAAAGTCAATTTATCTTGTTACTTATTACTATAATACAAAAACTCATTTGAAATAAACTATCTGATCATCTAGTACATTGATTTCAACCCAATAACTCTACATATTTAGACGTGGTTTGCATTATTCCCTTTTTTCTGTTTAGTTTTAAAGTTCTTCTTTATTATATAATTGATAGCACGTTCTTTCACGTTGTGTCAGCTAGCGTACAGTTAGCTCAGCATAGGTTAAAGACCCGACCAAAGGGGGGGGGGGGCGAGAGGAGGATTCATAACTACGGCGTGACGGTCATGATATCAATAAAATAGAAATCTTTCTTTTGCAGCTCCATTGAACGGTTACGTGCCGAGCGCTTACAGAGGGAGGCGGACGAGAGGAGGAGAACCCAGGCCCTCCTCGACCAGAGGAACGGCAAAGGGAAGGAGCCGGGGAAGGACACGAATGAGAGGGAGAGACCGTACAACAGTGCTTATTTCCCAGAACTTGCTCGAAAGCGTCAAAGGCGGGACCGAGATAGCTGGAGGGATGAAATATTAAAATCATGAACTCTGTTTATTGCTTCACAGTGCTCCATGCTGGATGGTTAGTGGACAAAAGTTTACATCTTTTCTTCCCTAAAGGAAGCAATGTAAAATGTCAAAAGGTTCGATGGAAAGTGTTGGGAACCACATGACCTTTAAAAAGGCCACTTGTAGGCCATTTTTCATTTATTTTTATTTATGTCATATGCCGTTACCTTTGTCGCCTGCAGCGTTTTGCTGGGATGACGTCAGCGGGGTAGATTTGTTGTCATTGTTTTCATCACAGGGGGCTTGATACTAGATGTGTTTATACTATTGTTAAAATTCCAAGGATGATGAAAACAATCTGCACACACTGCATGAATAAGTCTTTCATGTTCCTAATAATTGCGGCGTGAAGGTCAGCATATGAGTAAAATAATAGAAAATAAACTGGCGTAGAGCTGAAACAACCATTTGAGTAATTAATTAGTTGATTGGTGGAAAATATTTATAATTATAAAGTATAATATACTTTTTCTCATTTTTATTTTTCTAGCTCTTTTTTTATCGTATGAGCTGAATTTGAGTTTTGGACCCTTTGGTACAATCAAATAATGAATGAATGAACGTTTTCAACAACCATCTATGTCACAGAAAAGCCCTGCTATAAATAACTCCTGCTATGATGTGGTCATTTTAGTCTTTTGCATGTTGGCCCAACGTCTGGCTCACCGGGACAGAAGATGGAATGATGCCGTTTTTTTGTTCAAAGTCAAAACGTCTGCTGTTGTGTCATTGCATCATATACCAACACAAAATAAGAATATCAACTTGCTGTTTTCCTTTCTATAAATGTTGTTAAAATACACACATCTGAAACAAATATTTTCATGAGTGATGCTCGTTTTTCTGTGGTGAAGATAAGTTGTGTTGGGCTTCACCGAATCATTTCTTGATCGATTTCAAGTTAAACCGAAGCTTTCAACTATTATCGGGCTGCTGTATTAAGTAACATTGGCCATTTAATGTTATACCAAATAAAAGAAAACAAATAAAGCTAGTATCTTTGTAGGCTGTTGACATATTTAATTATATTTTATATTTTTATAATGGAAGTGGACATGACACCCTCAAGTTATTTTCAAAATAGATTATGAATCCAATATGAGATCGATATAAACCCACAGCCGAGCACCACATTAAGCCTTTACCTTCTCTGGGAACATTATCACCAATTATTAATTTCTTCCTCGGCATCACCTGGCAGCGTGATGATGATCGAACTGGACCATGACAATGCGCGCCGTGCGCGTCTGACGTAGGCTGGTGGAGGAGGAGGTGGGAGGTGGGGGGCACAGACAACAGCGAGAGATAGAGGGAGAAAGAAAGAATCAAACACGCCGCCTGTGAGTACAGCGGGTGGTGTTTTTATTCCAGCGGCTGACGGAGGCGGAGCTGTAACGTGCAGCCGAGCGGAGGCCCGACGGATGATGCACAATGGAGCGTCGCGCGCGCCGCGTTTAACTGCGGATTAGAGGAGGAGGTTGGAGGTGGAGGTGGGGGAGCACGCAGAGCGAGACGCGCTTTATTATCAGGAGAAAAAGCGGCGGGGGGGGCACACACAGACAGCGTGAGCCCGGAGACGACACAGACCGTGGCGGCGGCGGCGGCGACGGCGGCGACGGCGACGGGGGGGTGACGGGAGAGAGGAGGACACCAACGCCGACAGCCGGTGGCGTCGCTCGGATGGTGTTGTTGTTGTTGTTGCTCCGGACGAGGCGACGATGCGGCCGCACTGCTGGGTGATGGTAGTGCTGGCGGGGACCATGTCGTACTTCAGCCCGGAGAGAGCGCTCGGAGCCCCGCAGAGGGAAGGTGAGCGCGGTCGGAGGAGAGGAGGATGGGGGGGTGTTTGAAAACATGTCAGGGATGCAGGAGAAAAGAGGAGAGGGAGAGAGAGAGGCCTCTCCATATAAAGAGGGTGGTGGGGGGGCATTGTGTTATCATCCAATATGACTTAGACATAATGCGAATTCGTATATTGCAGCAGTCTACGTGGCTGACTTATAAAAACAGGAGCGAGGCTGATTCGGTGATGGGGAGGGTACCACATTTGCATGCAGTGATGAAAATATTAGGGGGGGGGGGGTCGATCTCGGGCCTCACATCGATGGCATTTAAATAATTAAAAAAAACAGCACATACTGTCTGAATAGCGAGCTGAACCACTCGGTCGGTGCGAGATATCGTCTAAAAATAGCCTCCGCTTGGCGCTGGAGATGATTTAGCTTATTAACCACTGCTGGCATCTTTGTTTTTCCTTAATCTGAATATGCCTTCTACCCCCCCCCTCCCCCCCAAGATCTGGCAGAGTGTTGTGTTTGTGTAATGTGTGCAGTCATTGTATTGTGGTGTATTGTTTTGATTGGAGCTTCTGGCACCGAGCTGGTGGAAAAGGCCCCGTGTTTGGTTCCTATTTATATGCAGTGTCTGTCTGGACGTCTGTCTATAACGATGCAAGAATAGCACAACAACTGAGATCGTTCTTCAGGATTGACGCCACCAGTTATATGTTTGTGGTGCATATTTAGGGGAACGCATTGCCAAAAGGGTATTCATATTCAGCCCTTGTTTAGCAGGTGCAGGGATTAAGAATTGTTATCAACAATTAGCTTTATTTCTCTGTTGCATGCACTAAACGGGCAGGACTGATTATCAGCATTTTAAGCATTTTAAGCAATTTTAAGCTGCAGATTGGAGCATTCACCAGCTTACAATTTGAAATGAGGGTGACCTTAAATGCTGAATAGATCTTTACTTTGAGCAGGATGTGAGACGGGTGAAATCCTCTTCTGTTAAAACACGACAAATACCAGAAAATAAAAAGGTGATAAATGTATTCATTTAAAAAAGCCACATTTTTATCCAGCAAATATAATCAAAAATCCCTTCATGTGTTATATTTTTAGTAGAAAGCTGGTCCTCTTTTTACAATATTTATCAAGGTAGTACATTATTAAATATACTTTGAAATTGATGTATGCAGTGTTTACAGTATCATGACCTTGTGAATGAATGTATTTTTGGATATGGGCGAGGGATACAGAATGAAATTGGGATATTTTAAGGCTTATACAAAATAAGCATATTGTTTCAATATCATTTTTGTTAATCTAACTCCATGGTTTATTATCACGTTTTCTCCAATGCATCTTTATTATCTCACATGCTAAAAATTATTTAAGAGTGTTTAGGTCTTTTCGTTGTGTAAATAAACTGTTTATTTATCTATATCAGTGGTACAGTTCTAAAGTTTGCAGACGCAACTAAACTATATGAGCCTAAAATGCTGCTATATTTATATCGACTTGGACAAGGCTAAGTCGTGGTTTGAGTATACCTTTATATATATAAGCCCTTCAACTTCTGACCGTATGAAGGTGTCATTGCTCCTCTCTGTTGTCGTCTTTCTCTACTGATATAATGTTTGACGTATTTTGGCTGCAGTAGTAAAATGAAACCTAAAGGAAATACCTGAAGGGTATTTAATCACCCTGCCCTGCCCCTTTTCTTTTCTACAGATGGTTCACTTCCCACAATCGACTACGTTGAGGTACAAAAATCAAAATGTCCCGATCCCTCCCTGTCTCACCTAATTAGTCAACCTTCCTGATTTGAGTAACTCTTTCCAGTTTCCAACCCTTCCCAATTAGCGCTCCTTTTTTCCTAAATGACAACCAGCCACCCCTCCCCTGCTTCTTAACTGTGTTTCCCGAGTGGAATGCCATCTCCAACATTTACCCTTTTACCCCGTGCTTTCTTCCTCACCGGAATGGTACATTATCCCACTTTCAAAATTGTATTCAAGTCTCTGCTTTCTTTTAATGATTCAGACGTTTTCTTCAAGTGAGTTTCCCTTCCTGCTTTTTACTCCCAAACCCCCGATGCAAGCTGTCCGTTGGGGTCTTCCACTGTTTCCCCAAACCTGCTGCTAAGAAAACGCTTCGATGGTTTCCCTCTTACCAAAACATCTGTGCAATAAGATTTCAAACTTTTCTGATTCATTCAAGTGTCTCTTCTTCCTTCTCACTGACTCAAACCTAACAGCTCGTACCGTTTTATCTTCCTGTGTTAAACCCTTTCCTCTCCTGTCCTCTTCTTTTCTGTCTTCAGTGTCTCAGACCAGAGCTGCTTCCCTCTCTCCTCCGCCCTACGTCGTCATCCTCATCTCTTGCTCTGGCCTCGTCTCTTTTGTCCTGCTCCTCCTGACCTGTCTGTGCTGTAAGAGAGGAGGAGTGGGGTTCAATGTAAGTCTTCAACATGTAAGAGATCTATTCACCTCCCTCTGCCGCCTTGGTTTTGTCACACCATTTTGTGCATGCTGGCATGGCTTTGATTTAAGCCTGACTTAACATACCGCTGCGGGAATGGAAACAGGGCTAAATAATTCCAACTTAAAGAAGTAAAAATGGTCAATAACCCTCTGTTGTTTAGTCTTAGCTTCCATCTTTGACCTTACAGTGTTGTTGGGCTGGCAGGCAGGGTGTCATTAGTTCAGAGCGGTTGCACTCTCTTTGTCTGTCCTTGTTATTTACTTCTAAATTAAATTATTAAACCAAATTATTTAGAGAGCTTCTTTTCATATTTTCAATTATACCCTGGGTGGGTTTTTCCTGTGCTGTTGTGACACAACCAGGAGTTCGACAATCCAGACGGGGAGGAATGCTCCGGAGGCTCCAGTCCCATCCAGGAGGACAGCCTGTCGTCATGCGCCTCCCTCCCTGAGGTCTACACCTTGCCAGTCCGAGAGAGGCCCAGCTGCCTCGCCCGGCAGGATGGAGCAGGTAACAACCTCAGACTCTCATCTGATGCACAAAACCCCGAAGGGGGAAGCCTCACGGTCGGTTGCCTCAGTCACTGTGGATCCACTGAGGCCTCAAACTGAGGCAGCGACCTGCGGTAAGATTCTGGTGAGTGATCCGTGTGAGGATTCTGGAATCAGGAACATTTATTGTCAAAGTATGTTGGACATACAAGGAATTTGACATGGCGGGTGGTGCATAACATTGGGACATAAGATTATAAGACAAAGAGACAGCACTCCAAGTTGGACATTTGCCTTAAGAGGATGTTATTAGTGCACCTTATGATGTCTCTATTGGATCTTTCATTCAAGATTCTTTATGAAAACTAAGAAGTATATATTATTTCTAAGCATTTTAAGTAGGTAATAAAATATAAGGCTTACGGTAAAACATATGAGCCAAATTACATTTGAGTTAATATCATAATTATATATTTTTATTTGTCTTACAAGTTTTCTGCAGGGGATCTTTAATGGCTTGATGAACACTGTAGCTGTGATCATGTATATTGCCTTTTTATTGTTTTTCTCACCCTTGTGTAAAATGCAATGACTTAAAACAAAATCAAATGCTGACTAATCTTTGTTTATTTCTCTTTTCTTATTTTTTTTACAGACTCTAAGACTCAATGGTTTAAAAGACACACTTTAAACTACCTTCAGGAGATAGGAAATGGCTGGTTCGGAAAGGTAAGAAGATTGCCTCTGTGACGATCTGTCATGTGACTTATATTTCTCTGTAAATATATAATTTTACTGATATTCTGCTTCTCCTGGGCAACATGTAATTCCCCATGGATGTCTCCTAGGTGATCCTGGCTGAAGTGCTGTGTGACTGCACCTCCTATCAGGCCGTGGTGAAGGAGCTGCGTCTCAGCGCCAGCCCTCTGGAGCAGAGGAAGTTCTTGGCCGAGTCTGAGCCGTACAGGTGGGAGAGGCTGCTCAAACCCGTGAAGCCGTACGGGACTATGTAACCTTAGCTGTAACGTGGCCACGCAGACAAGTAGGGAAGTTGACAGACGTTAACATCAGACACCATCAGGTTGTCATGTCAGACCAATTCTCATATCACAAGCTGGCTAAGCCACGCGCACGCACGCACACACACACAGACACACACAGATATACACTCAGAAGGTGTCATTTTCACACAATGCTGCATCTACTGTTTCTTCTGCTTTTGCTGAGGCTCAAACCCTCCACTTGTCCAGTCATCTTTTCACCAGCAATAAGCACATTTGCCCGACTACACAAGTGCCTCTACTTTCTTGTGTAATGCAAATGCTGTTCCTTTATTTTATTCCTTATTTCTATCCATCCGCCATCTATCGGTCTTTTTCCCTTCAGGAGCCTTAAACACCCCAACATCCTTCAGTGTTTGGGGCAATGCAGTGAGAGCATTCCCTTCCTCCTGGTTATAGAGTTCTGTCAGCTGGTGAGTACAAAGTGGCCATTTAAATATGGAACAAAATTAAATTAAATTCTTTAAAGGCTTTTGATATAAAAGTAATTACACGATAAATTAATAATTTTGTATTTTCTTGTTTAATTAGATTTTTCATTTCTACCGTTTGTGTCATAAAATCTATTGTGTTCCACCAGTTTTTCAATCCCATTAAATGTTGAGGGTATTTTTAACGGGTACTTTACATCAATAAATCCCTGTTTTGCTGTAATTTTATGTAAGTAGTTCTTCATATTATGTGCTGCAGAAGTGACACATCATTGGAACTATAGAGGTTATGGTGTCACGGAAATCTGCTTTGCTTTGGTAAAATTGGTTTGTGTTCCTTCCCTTAATCACTGCCTGATTAAGAACAATTGATCAACAGATCAATTACAGCAACACACTGAGAGATGCCGTAACACTCTGGGGGCCTCACTGCTATTTGATAAAGTCTCTTATTGTCCTTTCCTCTTGGCATATTTTACGTACTTTTATATAGACGTCATTTTGTTTACTTGCTTATCCTGAAACGTAAGTGAATAATACAAAGGCTGCCGGCTAGCTTTTGAGGACTTTGGAGGTCACAAATATTATCCTTTCTGCGCACACTTTGCACGCACACGCTTAATGGCCAAAATAGCATCATCACTCATTCAAATCAAGTCTCCATGCATTTTACTGAGTATTGTCATGTACAACTAGGGTGACCTGAAGAGGTATCTGAGAGCCCAGCGCAAGTCAGATGGGATGACCCCTGACCTACCGACCCGAGACCTCTTGACTCTCCAGAGAATGGCTTATGAGATCACCTCTGGTCTGCTGCATCTCCATGAAAACAGCTACATCCACAGGTTAGTCCGGATCGTACATAATTAGAACCCAAATTACATTTCATCCCTCGGATAGACACAGTGTGGCGTCTTGCTCAACGTGGCTCCTGGTTGGCGGGTATATTCTACTCTGCAGTGACATGGCTTTAAGAAACTGCCTGCTGACATCAGACCTCACGGTTAGGATCGGCGATTATGGCCTTTCACACAACCATTATAAGGTAAGTGGGTCTAACATCATTTTAAGATATATAAATGTATGCTACCAGATAACAAGCCTTTGTTTTGTCGTGTAAACGATGATTGATTATGAAAATAATTCTTGTTTAATGCATTTGTGAAGGAGGACTATTACCTAACTCCAGACAAGCTGTGGATCCCCCTGCGCTGGATTGCTCCTGAGCTGCTGGAGGAGTTCAGAGGATCTCTCATTGTTACAGACCAAACCAAGACCAGCAATGTGTGGTATGTTTTAGAGCTGTTGAAGCTGTCAATGTGCAGTGCAATTAAAACTGGGTACGGCCAATTCATGTGGATAATGTCTGCTGGCCATTAGGTACACCTGTTACGTTTAATACAATCACATACACAGATTGTTTGTGGTTTCATTTTGATCTTTGATTTGGCTCAAATTGCTCTTTTGAATTTTATACGTGTAAAGTAAAGACAGAGGGTCACCTGTTAATCTAAAACAAATCAAACCACAAATACTTAAACACACCTACGTCTCAACATCAGTGTGACCTCATTTTTGCTGAAGCAGTTTGTAAGTGTGTAAGCATGTTCATTTCCATTTTGTGGCAATGATGTCTGAATGAATGGTGGACGAACAAGAGCACGAAATGTCTTCAATGAACCCAAAACCCGTTCTGGCAACAAAACAAGAGTACTATTTCCCCTCGCAGAAGAAATGATGCCTTAAGATTGAAGTGCTATTCATAATCATGTTTCTTACCTTGAAAAAATATAATGATTCAGCTGTTCTGCCATCTAACATGATACTTTTGGACAATATTAATATTTTTGTTTTCTTATTGTGCATCTCAGTTGTGTTTACGGAGCTCTTTTTAAATCAAAGTGCTAATATACACGCATGAAATAATAAGGTACATCTCAAGGTATGTCTCTACGTTGTCTGTTTCCTTCAGGTCCTTGGGGGTGGTCATATGGGAGCTATTCGAATTTGGCTCTCAGCCCCACAGGCACCTGAGTGACGAAGAGGTGTTGACCTTCGTCATTAGGGAGAGACAGATCACGCTGGCCCAGCCCAGACTCAAACTGTCGCATGCAGACTACTGGTGAGTACTCGTCAAACCATGTTCAGAAATAATGATTGATATTATTGGAATCTCTCCAAACGTAACTCCTCTGTCCTCAGGTATGAGATCATGCAGTCCTGCTGGCTACCTCCGTCTCAACGCCCCTCCGTGGCAGAGATATTCCTCCTCCTCTCCTCCCTCCTGGCCGCTGAGCGAGGAATGGCGAGGGGGAGTGGCGGGAAGGACGATGAAGAGGATGAGGAATATGAGGAGGGTAGAGGAAGGAGAGCGGAGAGCGAAGAGTCGTTTGAAAGACGCTGGGACTTACTGCGCCCGCCTAGCTTTCAGTCTGCAGCGAGCAAGCGTAGAGAGAGGGAGTACGGCAGGGAAGACAACTCCTACCCGCTGCTGGACCCTGTAGGGAACTGTATCACCACGTCCTCGTCTGAACTGGACGACATCCTGACAGTCACAGAAACCAGCAAAGGTTTGAACTTTGAGTATTTCTGGGAAAAGGCTCATGCCAGAAGAGGCTACAAACCTCTCCCTCCTCCTCAGCCAATTCCCACCACAAACAATAACCACCGACAGTCTTTGGACACACCCACCGTGGTGCCGGTGATAAGCGCCCGTAGCCCCTCCCTCGCCAGCGAGTACTACATCAGATTAGAGGAGCACACTCCCCAGGACAAGTCGCCGACTCTTAAAGGGAGGACTCAATCCTCTTTCCGCTCTGACTCGATCTGCTTGGGAGACATGGAGCTGGTGGAGATTCGCAGTGGGTTGCTGGGAAAAGAGCGAGTCCCTTACTGTTCCTCTGACAAGTATGGAAAAGGCCTCCAGACCGTCAGATCAAGTGAGACTCAACTCCAGGTGCCCAACACAGGTGTGGCTGAATTCAGAGACAGTTCGAGCAGAGTGACTGACTTTTCAGTAGTTGATTTAGGAGATGACGATGAGGAGGACATGAGAAGGGGTAGTGAGGGAAATAGAAAATCTCAAGCCCCGGTCCTTCCTCCCAAGCCTCGCTCTATGTCCATGTCATCAGCAAACCACCTGCACTCGCGCCCTCTGCCCGCCCCTCCACTCAGTTATCGAGGACTGCCTCACTATACCGTCGGTGGAAAAATCGAAACAGACCCCCATCACATGAGCAGCTGTCCACATTCTACCTTCGATCACCTGGGGTTCCATCGGCCTCGACAGACCCTCCCCCCGTCTCCGTCCCTCTCCCCGTCCCTTCCCCCGTCAAGCCATCCCATTTACCCCCAACCTCCTCAAGTGGGTGCCCCGCCCCTCCCTCCACACTCCAAGCCACAAAGAATCTGCCCCAGCTACAATACGGCAGAGACTTATTCAAGATACAGTAGGCCGCAGATTCAGAGATACAGTAGAGACCCATTATCCTGTGACTTGTCTGACAGAGAAGGTGGTAGCAGGCACCTGCCATCAGTCCACAACTCAAGGGAGGCTTCTCATTCTCGCGCAAAAGACTTTGACTCTCCCGTTCGTCGGGAAAACCCACTTCGCCCCATTTATCGCAATTTGCCCCGACCTCAGCCCACGAACCCCCAGATTGACAGACAGTCTTCGTCCAGTCCCACTTACTCAGATGAGGATGACTCTCCCTTCATGTCCCCTGAGAGACCCAGCGGCGGGACTACCGTCACTCACTCCAGCCTATCTGAAGATGCAGACCCAGCATGCGCCGAGCTCTTCTCCAGGGGAATGAAAAGGACACAGTCACGCCTCGACACTATCCTGCCTGCCATTTGGAGGGAAGATGCTGAACTTCATGCAGAACGTGTGGCTGCTGCCAAGAAATCCCCCATGCATCTGTTTCTGACAGAGATAGCTAGTGTGACAGAGTCCAGTGAGTCCAAGTCAGAGGCTTCCTGGGAGGGACAGAAGGAGGAGAAACGAGATGGAGAGAGATGGGGGAACTTTGTGGTGCCCAACAGAGGGATGCGCCGCTCCCAGTCGCTGATAACAGAGCTAGGGTCAGCGGGACATTCGTGGGGACCAGAGAAATGTAACAACAGGGAAGAAGCGGAGTACGACAATACAGTCACTAAAGACTCATTCCAGAGGGATCTTTTCCTCACAGAGATCGACACAGGAAGGATGGACACAGATCCGGAGGGAGGATCAATGACCGATCCAGTAAAATACCTTTATCCTTCAGGATCCAGATTGCGTCCCTATGTCTGTGCTCCAGGACTTCCCACATACACCGAGGCCGAGGAAGCCTATTCAAAGGGTATGCGGAGGTCTCGCTCTCTCCTCTCTGAGATCACCATCGGAAAGCAGGATGCTGAGTTTCAGCCGACTGAGAAGGAGTCGCCGAGAACAGAAATGACCAGAGAGGAGTTCCTCAAGGAGATCCAATCAGCAGAGACCTTTCTGACTGAAATCATATCCAGACAAAACACTTCTACAAACAGGATAGAAACGGATACATCTTACTCCCCTACTCCACTGTCTCCGGAATACGAGTCCATATGCATTGACCCAAGCGCCGCTCAGACCATCAGATTTCAGTCGGAGAGCTCATTACGAGCGTCACAAAAAGGCAAAGAGGAAACAACAACCGAGGCCATCTACGCACAAGTGACCAAGCGTGCTAAAAAGAGTGAGATAAAGGTTTCTATGAAACCAGAGATACCAGTCCTTCATATAGGATCAAATAAAACACCTCTTAAACCGGACTGTGAACGAAGCAATGTTGAAAACGGACAATCTGATGAGTTTGTGTTTTCTGAAATCATGCCCAAAAATGGTCTGTTGCACAACCAAACGCCTGCATTCCACAAAGAAGAGGAAGAGAGTTTAGATGGACCCGCTTTACCTGCTAGAGGAGAGCAAATAGCTCACTCAGAGCACTCTCCATCTGAGTCAACTCCGAGTGTTAAAGAATACAACCTGAACAAATCGCTAATTATGAATGAAGAAGGTAGTCAAAAGGCTGCTGGTACGGGGAATGGTGAGTTAATGAAAGAAAACCTGCATGGCAGCGGAACCGAGAGAACAACTCAAACAGCTCAAAAGCCAGGTACCACGACATATGATCCTCATAAAGGAAAGTACCAAACTGATGACGTCTCTGAACACATTAGAGAAGCTGATTTGGAGAATTTTGGAGAACATTTGGGTTCCCAGAAAGATGATGCGACAAAAACTGAGAATTTCCTTCATGACAGTGACACTGGCGAGGAGAAACACTGTCACGCTGCTGAAAAGTCCCTCATCCCAGCAGCCACTCCAACCTCTCCAGACTTGGATCCATCCTTTGACGTCTCACTCATCACCCCAACCGACTCGGCCCTGTCGCCCATGACCTCCAACTCAGCCGACTGCCTCACACCTAGTGACTCCTGGACGAGCGGTGAAGGAGGGGTTGGAGGAGGCGGGTGGCGAGCTCTGGGAAATGAAACACCACATCGAGACTCTGCCTATTTCTCAGACAGCGAGGTGGAGGGGGAGGGCATGAACAGGAGGAGCAGCGATGGACTTTTTACTTCCAGGCCGAGCGGCGGTCGAGGAGGGGATCGTGGAACTCTGACAGGAATTGAGGAAAAAACTGAGGAGGAGGCAGAGTTAGGAGAAAAGAGCCCATTGAGAAATAGCATACATCTGTCAGATAACAAAAGGGAAATTGGAGAAATAATTGAACTGTGTGAGGGAACGGGGACTCCAATTCAACATGCTACAGGAAAAGCCATCTTCAATTTCGGTGATGACAGAAATATTCTAAACAAAGGGCTGGAGTCAACACAGAGAGACGATTTTGGCATTTTTCAAAACGAAAGTAAAGAGTCAACACTGCTGTGTGATGATCCTCAGGCTAAGGACCGTGTTGACGTAATTGACAAATTGTTCTCAAAATTAAACGACGAGCCACTGAAAGGACCGCACAGCTGTGGGTATCCAAAGGACAACAACTTCCAAGAAGGCGTCGTCTCTCTAAAAACTGATTGCACACACCAGGACTCTGGAGGGAACAATTTAAATCTACAATCCAAGAGCATCGCTGAGACAAATCATTTGATTGAATCGGAATCTGGCAGCCGGTCAAACGATTGTGTGTTAAGGCCCAGCAATAAAAAATACACAAGTGTTACAGAAGCAGGTGTTGATCTGTCTGCACTGGAATCACTCAAACCTGGAGATGACACTGCGGAATATGTAACCCAACCAGAAGTTGACAAAAGAGAATCGAGATTATCAAAACTTTATGGCATTCAAACCGAAGAGTCCCCTCTCGGCGATGACACCCTGTCAGCAGTTGAGCCGTGTGATGATGGGAAGTCCGTCTATGATAAATCGAGTGGTTCGACCTGTCCTTCTTGGGCCGAGGAGGGTGCTGAAGAGCCCGAGGGAGGTGAAGAGAGGCCCGGTCTCGACCACAACGAGCTGGGCCTGAGGAACCTCCGTTGTTCAGACGGCAGCGAGCACAAGAAGGTCACGACAGAGACAGAGAAACAGCTGGCTGCCGCAGAGCTGAGTAACGCCATGAAGGAAAAGTCGCCCTTGAGAGGAGCAGCCAGTCGGGTGGACTCCGCTAACAGTGCAGAAAAAGACTCATGCGAGGGACTGGATGTGAAGACCAAAGAGCTGTGGAGCGCTCTGGAAGAGGATGAGGAAAAGGCCGTTTCTGGCGTAGTTAGCGGAGAGTTTGACTGCCACCGCTTTTCACAGTCAAGCGACTTGCGTTTGTGGCCTGATGAAAATGACCAGTGGGCCTCTCCGGAGAGGAGATGCCAAGACGCTGAACTGAGAGCGGAACTCTTCTCCGGGTTCATTGATAAGGCGTGGGAGGTGGGGGAGAGGCTGGTTGTGGGTCAGGAGTTTTGGGAGACTGAAGAAAACGATGAACTTGCAGGAAGCGAACAGCACCCTGCCATCTTGGAGGGCTGCGAAGAAACCTGGAACGATGAAACGCAAGGACTTGCTGGTAAACTTGCCGTTAAGGAAGCATGGGAATCCTCCGGCGATAATGAGCGACAGGCTCTCAATGTGTTGGATGTGCAACAGGAGGAAAATATTGAGGACTTAGGGGAAATTGGCACATTTAACAAAGATCTAAAAAGAGAAACCTCGGAAATGGAAGTAGAGAATAGAGAAATTCCAGAGCAGGAGTCCTTGGAAAAAGGAGAGATGGTGATTTTGTCAGACGCAGACACAGTCCAGGATGGGGAAGATCTGCTAGACTGCAGCGGAACAGAGGAAAATCTGAATTTTAACAGATGGCCTCAGAAGAACCTACAAAACGAAGGACTGACCTCAGCTGAGCTTGTTGACAACGAGAAAGGCTCTAATTTAGAGAACTGCTTCAGTCACACTTTGGATAACTCAAATATAACCATTTGCATCACCGAAGCTCCAGATGACAACATTTCAGACCTGGAAAATGTTGAATCAGGTGCAGATTCGGAGCCTGAAATGAGGCCATGGCTTGCTAGGCAACATATAGAAGAGACAGTAAGCATTATGAATGAAGAAGATGATTACAGAGACATGCCTTCTACACCCAATCCCATCTCTTGTCCAAGTGACCTTGATGTGCAGGACGAGCCAGATCAGTCTTATCCACAGGAAGACAATTTCAGCTCAGTAGATTTCCCTAGTCCTCCAACAAGCATAGACCTTGATGTACAATATGATAAATTGGAGAGTTTAGACGACTCGTTTCCTAGTCCACCACCATCTGTTATAGAGGCAGAGGAATTTATTAGTCACATTAATCTAGAAGACTTTATTGCTAGCCCTGAGACAGAGCCGTATATTACCCCGACTCACGTCGCCAATGTTTCAGAGCCGACTCTGCAAGAATCCCCACCCGCCGTAACTCAGAGTAAAGGGATCTCCGCCAATCTGAACCCTCCCTCTGTGCACATAACCCCGGCTGATGAGAGCAACTTTGCATCTGTCATAAAAAGGCAGGATGAAGATAATAATCTGTTCCAGAAAACATCCTCTGCCTCCCCATCTTCCCCCCAAGTTCCCCTCAACGATCTCCCAGAATTACTCATTTCTGAGTGGAAAGATTTGGACGAAGAGCCCCTGGAGGACTTTGAAAAACTGGAACAACTGTGTTGCATATCTGGAGACGAGGAAGACTGTCTTGGTGATATTTTTCTGGGGAACCTAGAGCTGCTGGAGTCTTTGAAGAAAACACCCGAGCTGAGGGGCAGCAGTCTTGGTGATAGCAGTACAGGTGACTCCCAAACTCCTCAGGGGCGCGCGGTGGAGGATCGGACCTCCGATAACTCTGACAAACTGATCCTGGACTCTGAAGAGGAGAAGAATGACAGGCAGGGTTCATCAACAGCTGATGTCAAAGATCAGGGCTCTCTCTGTAAGATGACGAAAAAGAATGGCCTCATGATGCAGGTGAGCATTTTTGGGGGGAGATTTGTTTGTTTTTGGAGTGCTTCCGATACAAACGTCTGAATATATTCAATCCTCCTTACTGTTTTGTTTTGCTACGTCAGGTGTGTGAGGAGAGGCTTCAGTTCTCCCTCAGTGAAAATGTGAAAACAAACGTGCTGTGGGGGTCGACTGTTAAAGACACAGTGAAGCTGCGGCCCTGGGGGGAACAAATCAAAGAGAGCAGCAGTGAGCTGGTCACTGTCGTAGAACAAAAAGAGGATGAAAGGTAGGATGACGGCTGAACATGGAAATCTAAGGTTATGCCACAATTACAAAATATATCGGCACATTTTTCTTACTTTTCTCCAGTGGTATTTAATTGAAACTCAGCAGAGTCTTGGCAGAATCATTTGGGTTTTATACCAAGCATTCGAGAATTTTGGTTTTCCTTCATAACATTAAAGTAGATGGTGGGAATGAATGGATTTACTTGCGCTGAATCCACAGTTACTGATACTCCAAAGAGTATTTATTTTGCTGTAAGTAGTTCCTTTTAAAACGTCAAATTACAGAGAGATAAATAGTACAAAACACAAGAGGCAGGTGAAAGACATTTTATATATGATATTTTGGTGATCTGCCCTTTTCAATATCCTTGTTTTGATTCATTATCTTGTTGTTGTTAAAGCCAAGAGGATCATGAAAGTTCCCCCGGCACTCAGGCGCCCACCGATGCTGATGAAACTAAAGCTGAGCCGCTCACTGTGATTGAACAACCTGAGGTCACAACCCCTCAGCCGACTGCAAACCAGGCAATGAAAGGTACCTTCGTGTTGCACGTGTTGCTAATATTCGAAGAAAGGAAGGAAAAATGAGAGGATGTCAATTACCAAATAACTGCTAATACCCCAAAGCAAACTGTTCTGGTAGAGGGTCTGCAAACTTTAATCCAGATGTTTAAAGAGTTTTCTGACTGGGAAGAGGTCGGGTACCTCTCATATATAACCTCTTTTTCCTAATATTAAAATTTTTTAACTTTATTTAACTTTATTTTAACTTTATTCCCTTGTTCTAACCCATAGCCTTAGCCTACTAACCCATTGCATTAGCATTTCATTCTCCTTTATTTTATTACTTGTGCACTGTTGTCCTGTCTGTCTACTGTCGCGCACTAACCGCCAAGACAAATTCCTTGTATGTTTGGCATATTTTGGCAAATAAATGTTTCCTGATTCCTGATTCTCCTTTTCACAGCAAAACTAGCTCGTCTCTCTCTCGCCCTCCCTCCACTCGCTCTGACTCTTCCCCTCATCCCCGCTGGTAGAGGAGGTTATGGGGACGGTGCAATTGGAAATCGGATCGGAAGGCGGAGATGCATGTCCGCAGGGAGCGACCCTGACGACGAGGAGGAGGACGAACAGGAGGACGAAAGCTCCAAGAGGATGATTGTTGTCACGGAAACAGATGTGGACAAACGTGTCGGCCTGAGGAGTCTCCTGAAATCCCCCAAAGAGCCGATGGACCGAGAGAGGGACCGAGGAAGAAATGTGTCCTTTTTTGATGATGTCACAATCTATCTTTTTGATCAGGTATCTTCCATTCTTGATTGATTTATAGGACTGTTTTTGATACAATAAAGGGCGGCTTGACCGTTCGATTTTTTTCTTTCAACAGGAAACTCCGACAAGTGAGTTGAGCAGTTCAGCCCCGACAAGTCCAGCCCCAGTGTCCGTCAAAAGCACCAAGCTGGATTTGCGTAGTAAGATCATAATCTTTGTAGGCATCTAATCATCTCACTTCAATGATGAATTTTAATGGCATTGAGGGTCAATCGTGCACCACTTACATGTTGTGCAGGAAGTCATTGTCCCCAGAGGACAAATCCTACGGACAGGTGATCTCCTGACTTTTCCTCTGGTGCCAGCAGTAGGTTAGAGGCTCTTCCTCATATCGGGAAGTAATTGTAATCACTTGTTCGAACACTTTAAAAAAGAAGGTGACGTTACCGACGTCCTGATGTTGTGGTCTGTGCTAATTAAGCCACGCTAAAGCTTATTCCTGTTTAGCAGCAGCAGGTTAGTGTTGGAGGAGTCCAACGTTAGCGTTGAGCTCAATACATGCCTGTGTCTGAGTGCAGCATCAAAGAACGGCTGGTATGCAGACGACTCTACTCATCAGACAACAGGCAATGCACACTAATCTAAGAGAAGTCTATTTTTATACGCGCTGTCACTCCCACCTTGAGCCGGAGAATGACAAAATCAAATCTAACAGAAACTAACTCCCCAACCGCTGAAATGGAAAAACCCTTTGTTCAATCATCTCCTCCACAAACATGCAGCCAAAATGAATCCTCTATAATTATCCCCACCGACACTGTGACAGGTGGAACTAAGCAGTGACATGAATCCTGCACTCAACAGTCCCAAGCTGTGTTTCCTAAACCATTTCCACTTTCTCTCTTGATGCTCTCTCCATTTTGGACACTGATTACCTAATTTATTTGTATTTGGAAGTTATTGTTCAGAATGTCTTTGGGCTGTATGTGCACACATGCAGAAATGCAGAAACTCCAAAATGAGATGCTTTTATGATCTTCTGTAGCCTTAAGAATTGAAACTTTAAAGCTGTGAAAGAAGAGCCTGTGTTCTTTTGAGTTATTTTCAACTAAAAACAGAATTGCTTCAGTAGGATTCTATTAATAGATTCAAAACATTATTTTATCGTTTCTTTTCTGGTTTGGTGCATGTTGATAATATCTTACTCTGTTTGTATTGAAGAAATGTGCCACAGTCACTTATGTGCTTAATTTATGACCTTTTATTCTTCTGTCTTTATTCGAGGAATGTTGATTTCACATAGTGCTTGATTTTGTTCTTTTCCCTTTTCATCAGGGCCCAACATCAAGAGCAAAGAATTGAAAAGGAAAGAGGATTTATCACTCAAACCAAGGTCGCCTGCGGGGGCCAAATCAGTGACATCATCGCGCTTCACTGTCAGCCCTGCCAACGACCCCCACTTGGTGTGATGTTTCATTGCGTGGGAAACCTTTAGAGCTGAACCCTCTTGGACTGGCCAGTGAATTAACCACAACAACCAGCCATTCACCCAGAGGCTATTTTTTTATTGAAGAGGCAATTCGAAGAATGGATCCCGTTCTAAAAGCTGGACACATTCCAGGTTTTACCAGCGACAGGATTTTGTATGACAGTGGTTGTTGTGCTCCTGCCTGCCACTATTTACAGCGTATTCATAGCCTTCAGCTACAAAAGTCTTTGGAAGAGGCAGCATATGCTACAAGAGGAGCTCGGAGCTTTGTTGACAGCTATGCAGTGGGATCTTGCTGTGTACCAGCTAACCTTCTCTTTTTCTTCTTCATTTCGTTGTGTTATTCCCCAGATGTGCGGGGAATGCCCTTTCTTTGGTCATTGATCTAACTATGTAAACACTTGGATTACAGTCCTCTCTTTATTAAAGAAGTTTTTCATTGCAGTCAGTCAGTTGTTCTTGTAGGCAGCCGTTTGGACCAGAAATTGCTTGACTCCTGTATTTGAGAATACTCATTTGTACAAATGTCATCATACAAGTGAAACCAATATCATTTTAGAGCTGTTTACTTTTAGATGTATTCTTAGACTGCACGGAAAATGAAAACAGCTATGCTTCTTCATACTTTCAGTTGTAAAAATATTCCTCTTATGTTATTAATTTATATTATTGACATTTGTTACATTGTTAAATTATTTCTGTAAAGCGAGTTTTTATGCAATATTTTTTTTATTTATTAATCTGTTTATTTATTTTCTTTAAGCAATTAGCATATATTAACTTAGCTATTATTTGTTTGGGACTGAATGCATCTAGGTTATACCTTCTCTAAGATCTTCATAACAAATAAATCAAAATATTTTCCCAAACGTGTTAATTGCTAAAAAAGTATTTTGTATAATTTGACTTGTTAATATATGCCAATCCGTATGGAAATATGTCCTGTAATGTGTAATTATTTTCCAATGTCTAGGATTTTTTTAGCTGTCTCGTCATTATTTTACCTGGTTTAAAGACCATTAATGTAGCTTAGCATGAAAAAATCAAAGCCTTTCAACAGTAAATAACTCCATTTGTTAGTGTAGGGCTGTTTGTTTGTGTTAATTTACCCTATTTTCTACTAATTACAGTCCATTCTGCAGTCTGGGTCCAACTAGTCCTAATCCACAAGTTTTGTCTGTTTAAATGTTGGTTTAAAACCTGTATTGTTTAAAGAATGGTTTTCAAGGGGTAATTAAAAACAAGGGGAAATAAAAACTACAAATGTGAACCTGTTATTGAACCATTTCATGGAAATAAATCGTATTGTTTTGTAATTGTAAAGTGCACTATTTTTAATCATCTAGCTCCAGCTGAAATACTTTTGTTTATGCAGTTTTGAGATGTCTAGGCCGGGGACTGAACGTTTAAATGTAATGTATCTCTGAGCAAGAATTGATTGTTCTCAATCAATGAGAACAATCCAACGATCCAACAGTCCAACGATTGAACATCGTTGGACCTCGATACAGCGAATACAGTGTTTTACAGACATCCACCCCAGAATCTACTAACCAGGCATGTTGGATTCTTCATATATTGTTTGGGATTATTTGCAGTTTCTTAGCGTGTTCTTAGTGTGTAGAGTGTGAAACCATTGTGTGAGAAATGAGAAACTAGTCCAGAGAGCAAAGGAAGTGGCGAAGAGAGAATATGTGGAGATAAATATCAAACACAAGCAAGAGTTGGAGGGAAATAAACACATTTTTGACATAGTGAAAAGGAACAAAAGGAAGCTGCTTGATTAAATAGGGTAAAAGACCAGAAGGCGGCACTAATGCACCCGGAAGCTGTTGGCCAAATGCTGTTAAAAGCAAAAGAAGAAGAAAAAAGGAGGAGGAGCCTCGGCGTACCGATTAAATTTCCCACAAAGCAGTTCGAATGTTACTACGTATATATTCTGCGTCAATCGGTTTGACAACGCTACCGTTTGACGAGGAAAACATCATTTAACGAAGTCGTTTTTACCTAAAACAGAAGAGGAGGTTGGAGCCCTCATAGGGCATGTTCATTTTTTTCATTGACCAACCAGAGTTTTAAGGTTAAAGGTAAATTTGTGTTTTTATAAAGCTTTTAGTGGCATTGTGTGTAGCTAACATTTGCTAACAAGCTAGCATGAGCCGTATGCTAATGAAACAATCACTGAATTTAGACCTGAGTTTGTGTAACCCTTTCTCAAATAGCTAGCTAATGCTAAATAATTACTTTTCGTCTAACGCGTTCATCTCATTTATTCTGTTTAAAATTGTTTGCCATTGTTAAATGGGCCTTGTTACCCTGAAATGGTTAACATTAGTGTTAACGTGTTTTGGTCACAATAACGAGTAACGTTAATTAAATGTTTTTTGTATAATATCATTACAATGAGTCATATCGTTTATTTGTATGCGTCTTAAACTATTTTTTATCTTCTGTTAATGTCCTGCACTTTAATGTTAGTCTCCCCTTTAACCACCCTATGATTCTTCACATGCAACTTCACTTATAACAGTCTTGTTGTAATTTTGATTTGATTTTAGACCGATTAAAACTGTCAAACACGCTGGATAATCTGATTTATTTTTAGAAATGTATCTGGGCGGGCAGATTTTATGCAAACAGTTACCTTAAATGTCCTCAAGCCTTCCGCTGCTGATTGCAGATGTCTCTGGCGGATGAGCTCCTGGCCGATTTGGAGGAGGCCGCTGATGAGGGGGATGATGGGTTGTATCCAGAGGAGGAGGAGGAGGACAGTGATGGAGAAGCTACGCAGGGAAGGACGGAAGCAGGGCTGGAAGACATCCCAGAAGAGATGGAGGTGGACTATAGCAAAGCGGAGAGCGTTTCGTCCATTGCGAAGCTCCGCAATAGCAAACAGGTAAGTTGTAACTTTTGAGAGTAATTGCCGAGCAGTTTGCTTCCGTTTTTGTCAATGAAAATCTTAATCTGTCTTCTTTTTAGTTTTCAGAAATTATGGATAAAATTACGATCTATAGTGGAAAACAGCACAAGAACTCAGAGGGTGAGTATGGCTTTTTTTCCCCCCCCATGGTCTCCTGTATTCATAACAATATGGTCTTTGTTTAAAAAAAGTTCCTCATACTATTTCATTCTACAAACAATCGGAAACAAGTTGTCTTGATTTTGTTCTCTTTTAGACTCCGGCCCGGTCGAGTCTAACCCAGAATACAGACTGATCGTCGCAGCCAATAACCTCACAGTGGAGATCGACAATGAGCTCAGTGAGTTGGCCGTTTTGTCAAATAAAACAAGTTCAATGTTTTGCTCCATATAACCATTTTCATATTTTTCTACCTGGGTTCCAGATATCATTCATAAGTTTACTCGGGACAAGTACTCCAAGAGGTTCCCAGAGCTTGAGTCTCTGGTGCCAGATTCTCTAGATTACATCCGCACGGTCAAGGTAAAACATGTTAAAATGCTTAATATGATTTTAATAACATTTAAATTAAATCAAGGTATAATAACTTCTTTGAATTAAATATTGGTCACATGTGTCATGGAAACCGGAATGATTTATTATTTTCATCAGAGTTTAAGGGATTAGGTCAAGTGTAGTGTTGAAGGTAAATGCATTGACTTGATGAATGCTGTAATTAAAGTCCTTCACAATTGCGACCCTCTCGGATATGATCATAATATTTGTACTACATGTGAAAATGTATATTATAATTAAATCTTATTTGATCATACAAAAGGTTATTCTGACATCGTATAACGTCCATTTCTACTCGCTGGTTAGGAATTGGGAAACAATCTGGAGAAATGCAAGACCAATGAAACTCTGCAGCAAATCCTCACCAATGCCACCATTATGGTTGTCAGTGTCACAGCCTCGACCACACAAGGGTGAGTTAGTAGACTATTGTGATTTAGCGATTTCATTGCTCCTATCCGCAAGGCGTCTGTCCGCATGACAGTCCACATTTAAATGCTCATCGTTGAGTTGACTTTTTGTTTTCACGGGTTTAGGACACTACTAAGTGAAGATGAACTGAATCAACTAGAGGAGGCATGTGACATGGCTCTGGAGCTAAACCAGTCCAAACACAGGATCTATGAATACGTAGAGTCCAAGATGTCATTCATTGCCCCCAATCTGTCCATCATTGTTGGAGCGTCAACCGCTGCGAAGATCATGGGTGAGACATGGAGAAAGATCAGTTTTAGATTTAAATTATTTAGCTCTTAATGGACACAATTAAACTGTCCATGTTTCTCAAATAAAACTCATATTATCCATCTCACGTTCTCATCGCCGCAGGTATCGCGGGCGGCCTCATCAACCTCTCAAAGATGCCCGCCTGTAACCTGATGCTGCTTGGAGCACAGAGGAGAACGCTGTCTGGCTTTAGCAGCACATCCTTGCTGCCCCACACCGGATACATCTACCACTGTGATGTTGTGCAATCACTTCCACCGGTCAGTAAATATATCGACATTAATCTATTAGTGTTTGGTTTTTTCATTAATATCTTTTCTTTTACTGAGAATGGGGATCCTGTTTCTTTGTATCGTCAGGACCTCCGGAGAAAGGCAGCTCGTCTGGTGTCTGCAAAATGCACTCTGGCTGCCCGAGTGGACAGTTTCCACGAGAGTTCAGTTGGCAAGGTGAGTCCAAATGGAGAATGTGCGCATTATTGCTAATCTTATGCTGTGTGGAAACACAAAAGTGCAACAAGATAAATGTTGCACAAAAGGGCTAGATTTTTATGTCTCGTTTTGTGACTTCATTTGCATATTCCAAGGAACAAAATGTATACTGGTACAATGTAGTCAACGCAGCATAAAGCATGTAGCTACCATTGTCATATAGTTGAGATTACACTGTCAAGATTAACAAGTTTTAACATTTAGCTTTTGGATTGAGCTATATTAAAGGATTATATTAATCTATTTAATTACATGTTTTTTTTATTATTTGTAGGTTGGCTACGATCTAAAGGAAGAAATAGAAAGAAAATTTGATAAATGGCAAGAACCTCCGCCAGTGAAGCAGGTCAAGCCGCTGCCGGCTCCTCTGGATGGACAGAGGAAGAAGAGGGGAGGAAGAAGGTACAAAACAAGGCGCAGCAATAAACTCTCACAACTTTCATAACAAAGTTAACTATGTTTATATGTTCACTCCTCTCCTGAAGGTATCGAAAGATGAAGGAGCGTCTTGGACTGACTGAGATCAGGAAACATGCAAACAGAATGACCTTTGCAGAGGTCAGTAGATATTTTCCATAAAACCCACTGTCGGTCATTTCTTTAACTATGATCAATGTAAGTTTCTTAAATATTCTCTTAATGCCACTTTGCTAAAAATAGTCATTCGGCCATCAGATCTAATACTTAATGAATGTGTTTCCCTTGTATGCTTCAGTGCTGTACAACATATTAATGATGTACTATGACCGTTTTCAAAGTATTCTACTGTCACTGTTTCTCTTCTCAACATCGTACACTTTATTTATTTATGAAAGACTTTCTTTTCAACATGCTATGGTTTTTCTTTGACTCGTGAAAGTAAAAAAAATATATATTCATTTTTTCACTTCAAACACCACAAACTCTTCAACACACACTATACCATGATGTTTCTCTTCTTCAAACTATATTCTGACTGTTTGTGATGTGACTTTCAGATTGAAGATGATGCGTATCAGGAGGACCTGGGCTTCAGTCTGGGTCAGCTGGGAAAGAGCGGCAGCGGGCGTGTCAGGCAGGCTCAAGTGAATGACGCCACCAAGGCCAGGATTTCCAAATCCCTACAGGTAAACCTTCATCTTCACTCCACCATTGAGTGATTGTCTCTTCTGCCCCCCTCTCACTTTCTCCTTCTCTGTTGCACAACAGAGGACCTTGCAGAAGCAGAGCATGACGTACGGAGGAAAGTCCACAGTCAGAGACCGCTCCTCCGGAACCAGCTCCAGTGTGGCGTTCACTCCTCTTCAGGTAAGAAATAATTCAACACCATCTTCTTTTGAACATCCCTGTTGCACCGTGCAGGTTTTCTTTTAGTGAACCGACCCTTGTGTTTTCTCGTCTGCAGGGCTTGGAGATCGTGAACCCGCAGGCTGCAGAGAAGAAGGTGGCTGAAGCCAACCAGAAGTACTTCTCTAACATGGCGGAGTTCCTCAAAGTCAAAAAAGAAGCTAAGCCGTGAACACAGACACACATCCGCACGCGACACTGTAGAGTGACGGCATATTCTCAATCTCGTTCCACATGTGCTCTGTCCTGTATTTTGGTTTTACTCTTGTCCATTTTAATAAAACTTTAAGATTTCACAAAGCGTCTCGTCTTCCCTAAAATAAAAAATCCTTTACTGTACAAAGTAAATGAATACACTGAATCTCAACCCATTAGCTGGATTTTGATACTTGGCCACATCCACCGTAAAGCTCCGTGGCTAACTCATTTATTAAATGAGTGAATCCATATTCAATTTTGGAATGACAGGACACAGCTCTGATTTTTTTTTTAAATGTCTTAGGTATTTATTGAAATTGTACAATCCTCTTTATACTCCTGTTTTTTATAACATCTTCCATGCAGAACTGTGAGAAATTGTAAATACACCTTCAAATTCACATTTTAGCAATTTCTGTACTGACCATCCCTTTCTGAAAACCTTGAAAGCCCAAAAATAGAATCCTATAAAAGGCAAATCTCATGACTTTGCTGTATTTTCACATTCTGATTTCCCCCCAAAGTCTGAAAATTAATCAAGCATAACATTTTAAATGCAGAACAAATCTAATGTTTTCATGGTTGTTTAAATGGAAAAATCTGATTCAGTTTAACTCTCCATTCAGACTGCCAAGGAAAGATTGGATCTGTCCCACACAAGATGTAATGTTATTGTTCTTCAGTGTACACATGAACAACCACAGCAAAGTGGCCATTTCTCCCACCAGAATTCTAGATTTGTGTCTTCACGCTACATGTAAACAGTTTGAGTGCATATGGGTTCACTTAAAATATCAGGTGATAATCAAACACTGGGGATTTTTAGGATGAAGTGACTGAAACCGAATAAAATCTTTATGGGAAGTTGACTTAATCTCAGATTTATTATCTAACGTTATCCGGGGATTTTGAGTATTCACTGTTACTGTGGAATTTTGCAATATAAGGAGGATGACAACTCAACGGTGTACAAATCCAACATCCCATAGATGAAATATCTGAATCCCATTTAAGATTTATTTTACAAGTTTATTAATTTGTCACAAACATGAATGCGCCATAATGCATTTGACAAGTTAACTTAAAAACATTTTATTTGCAAAGAGAGGGAGTCAGAGACCAGTTCAATTGCATAGCAATTTAATCCATGTCCAGGACTCTTTCCCTGTCACAGGGAGAGGCCCTGTGGTCACTCTCAAGCATTTTATTTGACCAAGACAATACCAATAAAAACTATTGATAACCGCTCACTATTTGAAATAGTGACCATATTCAACAGGCATCGTAGGGTCTTAAAAGAAGCCAGTCCTACACACGTGACCAAATGTCCACTGTCCCCATTCCCCTCGACCCAACTACAGTAAATACAAGATGGCCTGTTTGGTAAATCAAATCCAAGGTGTGTTTTGTGTCAAGTCAAGGCTTCCAGGCTCATGTTGGGTGGGTGGAATAAAGAATCGGGTTGAAACGGAAAAGAGAAAGAAACCATGAGAAACATGCATGGGGGGGGGGGTATGCTTTCCTAATGCCACATACTGAGTGTGCACACAGACAGGCACCGACGCAGATCTCTAGTGAGAACCCTACCGGCTCCAGCAGCGGGATGCATTTGATCGGGCCCACGGGGCGTTTTAGTCAAAAGCAAAGCGCCACAGGAGGGGCGAGGGCTTCACGTCGAGATGCAGCCTATACCGACACCGGTCTCCTTTTTTAGGAGAGGGTCTCCACTACACATCACAATCTATCCACAGTTTGAAGTTCAGTCTCGGAATGTCAACAGCAGCAGGGTTTTTTTTTTCCCCTCTGTCCTTTTGTGCCACTCTGTCAGTCACTGCAGGTCCCGGTCTTCGAGGTACCTGTACTCAAAGGTGAACCCCTCCTTCTTCCTCTGGCCCCATTTCTCATAGTCAAAGTAGATGTAAGTGCCCTGAAGAAAGAACAGAAAGAATAAGCATACTTCTTTCCAGTTTAAAGAGAACGTGTGGTCCGAGGTCAGTCTGCACCTGTTCAAACTCATCCGTTATGGTCTTTGGCTCCTCGTGCCTCTGGAACCACATCATGTACTTCGTATGAAACCTCCACGACTGTTTCTTCAGCGCCTTAGCAGACAAATACTGAGCTTTGGTGCCCTGAGAAGGAAATGCACCATAAACTCACTTCATTGGGAAACAAAAGGTTGTCTGGGAGCAATGTTGAAGTGGATTTATTGTTTTACCTCCAGGTAGTAGAAGATGAAAAAGAGCGTTTCTGTAGACAGTCGCTGGTAGAACTCTATAGAGTCGGAGTGGTGCGGTGGTATCTGATGGTGGAAGGGCAACGTGGGACAAGGATTCCTCATCAGGTATTGTCTGTAGGAAAGAAACAGAGTTTGTCATAAGGGGGGGAGTGTAGAGAGATCCCTACAATACATAGAAAGGCTGAAAATGTTATCGTACAGCATGTTAGAAAGTCTGCAGAATAAAGTAGGTCAAATTGTGTGAACTTGATAAATGATCTAGTAATAAATAAGGGTTGGCTTTGTATTCCTCTGATCTTATCGGGCTCCAGGTTTGTTTTTTGGCACTCACGTCATGATAAGTATGAGGTCTGCAGTGTCCTCACCTGATCCTCTCTGAGTCAGAGGGGTGTGGCATGTGTGTCCACGCAGATTCCTGCATGGCCTGCTGGTAGAGCTGGTCTTTGGGGAGAGGGGTGGGGCCAAGCGGACAGACGCCAAGCGAGGGGGGGATGCTGACCTCCGACACGGACGGCTGAGGGGCGGCAGGTGTGCCGGGCGCTGAACTAGAGAAGATGTCTGCAGAACCATAAATCAATCAGGAGGAATCAGGAAACATTTTTTTGCCAAAATATGTCAGACATACAAGGAATTTGTCTTGGCGGTTGGTGTGAGACAGTAGACATAAAACAGACAATAGACAACAAGATGTTGTCAAGCTTGAATGATTGAGCTGATGAGACAAATACTGCACAGACTCTCTCGAGCTCCAGAACAACTCTCCCAATATATATTACTTCCTTCTGGAGCATTTTCCTTTAATGAAAATGTGTTTAACTAAATAACTCCTAAAGACCACAGTGTTTATTAAATATGGTAAATACTCTATTTAGTTGTGTTTACTTACTGACAAGTTCTGTCTGTTCTGGACAATAGTTTTGACAGTCAAGCGATGAATTCATTACATCTGCTAGGAACTTTCCCCTCTCAATCCCACGTGTCATCAGCCAGGATACAAGTGACACATGGTTTCCAGTTTACAATTGTGAGATTGTTATTCTTCGCTAAGTCGGGGTAAAAAGAAGAAAGCGTCTGACCGTTCCGACCTCGGTCTGTTAGATGCAGGTTTGGAATCTCTCCGTCCAGGCTGGATCCCAGCGCCGCTCTCTCAGCCATCGCCTTCAGAGAACTGAGCGGTTCAGGGGCCTGAGGCGGGAACGAGAGAGATGCCAATTAAGTCAAATTAAGTTGTGAGAGGAAAACCTATAGTTATGGGCATCTGTGAACAGCAGGGTCGATGCACAGGAGAGTAAAAAATAAAAGATGAAAACCAAACTACTATTACAGCGCCTTCATTGAGCAAAAACAGTCGAGAGAAGCCGCCTGTGGAAAAACGATGCACGATTATCGTTGGTCTAATACACACTGAGCCATGTCTGCAAAAGAGTCAACATTCAGCAATTCATCTAAAACGCTCAAAAACAACAAATATACAGCACAGCTAACATGTTGTAGCACATTCCTAAATATTACTACTGATTCTATGATACTTAATTGGACTAAAACGCAGACGGTAATTAGCTGAAGCCACATGCTGTGGTGCCTCACCTTGAGCGCGTCAGGCGCCTGAGTGTAGGAGTGAGGCCCGTTGAGAAGACTCCCTCCCCCGGGGGTGCTGTCTGAGAACGAGGGGGACGGAGAGCTGGGAGGCAGCGTGATGGAGCTGATTAAACTGGGACCATTGTCCATGCTGCTGCGAGCAGAGCCGGAAACACAGAGAGACAAGTTTAAAAACTATCATGTAAGAAAAAAAAAAAGAAAAAAAAAGAGGAAGCGATCGAGTGGGCAACAAATAACTCACGGCTGACTGGTTGAAGAACTGAGCGATGACGGTTGGCTGCTTTGTGACTGGCTCGGTGTGCTTAGAGCGGATTCTGTTGAGTTATCTGCCACTACAGCGCTGTAACCTGCAAGGCAAACAAGGAAGTAGAAATAGAGGAAATATAATTTGTAGAGAAAGTTGACTAAAAGGTCACATTAGGCAAAGAACAAGCAAATAACGTACTTGTGTTTCCATTCTGCTTCAGTCCACTGGGTGGTCTAGCAGGAGCAGCATTCACTCCTCCTCCTCCTCCTCCAACCACGCTGACATTCCCTCCATTGCCTCCAATCATGCCAACCACTCCGGGGGTGGTGCTGACAGAACTTGGGGGCAACTGAGAGGCGCCTAGTTCTAGGTTTTGCCCAGGAACCAGTCCCAGAATACTGGCACTCAAAGAGCCGTGGGCCGCGGTGGACGCCAGCAGGCCGAGGCCTCCCACCGCCCCGTTGGTGGTGACTCCACTGGAGCCGGAGGTGGGTATGGAAGTGCTGCTCTCTACCGAAATGCTGGACTGGGTGCTGCCGCTCAAACCCAAGCCTCCCGACGCTGCCGCCTGGGCGTACGGCGCAGGGGTGGAGCCTGAAATGAGCCCCGCCATCGTGTTTAAAGGGGACGAGTGGGCAACCAGGCCCAAAGCAGACATTTGGCTGCCACTGCTGGTCCCCATCAGTCCAATTTTGCTCAATCCCAGGCCCAGCCCCAGTCCCAAAGTGGATGCTGGGCTGGGCACAGATGTGAGCGGAGACTCCGAGCTGATGGCTGATGAACTGGCCGTACTGGGCGTGGGGAGAGAGGGTGCAGTTGAGGCTGGGAGATGGGGGTTGCTGGGCGGGCTGGGCGCATTGTTTGAAGGGGCCGGGGGTTTTGTCTGAGGTGGCTGCTGCTGCTGCTGCTGCTGATTGGTCTGCTGAGGTTGTTGCAGCTGTTGTGCAGGTTGATGCTGATGTTGCTGCACCGCACTGCTGAAGCTCCCTATGAGACTGCTGCTCGGGGGACCGACGGGAATGCCTCCGACAACACTCGCAATGGACACAAGGGAGGAGGACGAGGAGGATCCCGAGGTGGTGGACGAGGAGAACGAAGACAGCAAGGATGGAGGGCCGTTCTTTACAGGTGACTGAAAGTGAAAAAGCACCAGAGAAAAAGTCATTGTAGACTAACTGTCCGGAAATTAAAGCTGAGCAAAGTGAGTGTACAGTGAAGTCTACAACCAACGAGAAAAACGCCTTCAGCGTCTGTGCCCCTCCAGGACGGTTTATCCCCTGTCATAGTACAGATGAGCGCCTCTCACCTGTCCAACTTCGCTGTCTGTCGACCGTCCCCTTTTCTTATCGTCCTCAGAGTTCTCCTATAGGACAAGAAACCTCGATATGACGCTCCACTTTGGAAATGTTGATTCAGCAAAAAAGGTGAGAGATATGTGCAAAATCTAACGCAGCCTCCCATAAACACAGCCCCCCCCCCCCCCCCCAAGTTGCAATAAGCCAAATAGAAGAACGTACAGCAGTGCAAGTGGCCGGTGATGGGGGAATGGGTGAAGAGGAGGTTGTGGACGTCGGAGTGCTGCTAGAGTTGAGAAACAGCTCGTCCTCCAAATTGCCCTGACCTGATGGAGAAGTTGCAACTAATGCCGCGGCTGCAAGAGGAAGAGAAAGTTCAAGTTGTCAAAAAGCCACCTGACGTCAAACATAAGCAGCGTCGTAGCGCTCAGAGGACTCACGGATGTCTTCCAGGTCTAAGTCGTCATAAATGAACTCGTTCTCCTCAAAGTCCGGGTCTTGGGAGGAATCGATGTAGTATTCAACATCATCCTTGATCTTCTGGATTGCATCCACTGGTACCGAGTCATTGTCCAGCATTCGTAAAATGGTCTCCAACATGAGAATGTGGAATCGATGCCTCTCTATCAACCGCTTGAGCTCCTCAATACGGTCCTGCTTCTTTATGAAAGACAGAATACAGGCTTGTGGTCTTGCACTTCTACCAGACTACACTACACTGGATAGTCACAGGAATTATGTTACTTTACAAAGTGTGCCGGGAAAAACATTTAAAAAATAAATAATGACTCACATCTTTATCGCCCTTTTTCTTTCTTGTTTGAACCGAAAGAGATTCAACCTCACTTTCAAATTGATCCACCTGCATATTTAGAGTGTCTATTGTATTCTGTGGGTGAGGAAGAAACAAGAAAAGAGGATTAATGTATTCTTCAATAATAAGTCCCTCCTGAAACACATGTTTTTTAGATTTAATCAAATATGTTATTGCTGGTCTTTGACCAATATTTTCAAAAACAATATATGAAAAAAAAAAGGTATAGATGAAAGCGGATATATTACTGTTAGCCACTGTCCCGTATCCTCCTTTTCCCTCTGAGCAGGATCCACTTTCTGAGCAAGCCCCAAGCCTTCTTTAGAGTATGCTTTTGTTTTTGTTTCCCGTTCCACCACCTTGAACCGCTCCATTTGCTGAGGAGGGGGAAATTACACAAGGCTTAATGAGTGAACAGTTTTGATGAGCCGATGTCCACATGCTTTATCGCATAGAAACAGAAATAGAGCAAACACAAGAAAGGACGGAGAAGCATACCGTCTCTATAAGTTTGCGGTTCTCGACTAGCTGCCTTTTGTCTTTGATCTCGTTTGAGGCCACCCATGTTTTTATCTGATCTCTCAATCGCTGAGAATAAGACAGACATAGAAAAACTATGTCATTACATTTTCAAAATCACGTATTATTGTCAGAGAGCACATCCACTGTAAAGCATCATACGTGTTTGGTAACTTGACTTACCTGTAGTTTTTTAATCTCTTTCTTGAGGTCAGCCTCATATTTTTCCTTCTGGTTTGCATTGGCTGCATTGTGAAGCTAAAAAAATACAAATAAATGGAAAACCTACAGTTATGGGCATTTGTGAACAGCGTGAACAACATTAGTTTATGTTGCATCAACTTTAAGAAATGAGTTACAATTTTACAAAATACTTGACGCAAACAGCTCTCACCTTTTGCCAGATGTCTTCAAACTGTTCTACACCTTCAGCTACTTTTTTCAAACATCTATCGATCTCACCTGTGGAGAAAAACAGATGCGGTCCAACATCCTTCTAAAAAAAGTCTGTGCAACACAAACACCTTTGCTAGATGAAGTCCGTCTGAGTGTCTGCAAGATGCCAGGCTGGACAGTGTGATAGATCCAACATTACTGATGAATGACACCAACAGTCTTACCTTGTAGTTTTCTCTTGTCAGCCATGGCTCTGACTACGACTATGTCCACATTCCGTCTGTCACAAAGTTAACTATGTAAAGAAAACCAAACGTGCATTCAAACAATACACAAATCCCTTCAACACAGCATCAGTACAACGATTTCCAAAGTGTGGAACTGACGTTACCTCCAGCTAGCTGGCTAGTACACGTTAGCTGCACAAATAACGTTATTTATAAATAATTTAAGCTACAACGTGTATGTGGTCCTTTTGTCTATTGTTGTGTTTACGTGGACGTAGCTGATCTTGATGTTGCCAAAAAGACTGACATGGTTATCTGATAAAATTAGCAACCTAGCAAGCTAACACTACTATTAGCCTGTATCTTAGCTCGTCCACCTCGCTCTGCTACCAACTGGCCCATTTCAAAACAAGTACCGCCAAGCATATTGATGGATAGACATTCATGCATTATTATTTTGGGCCGCAGAAAAGCTTTTATATGGTGGTTTTGCATTGTGAAAGGTAAAATATATCAGAACCCGTTCTCATCGTTAACCTGTTGGCTAATACAGCTAACTGTCTGACTAGCTTACCTAGCTGTTAATGCATAAAATGCTAGATAGCAGCTTAGCTAGCCAGCTAGTCAAATTAAGGTAAAAGGGAAACTGGGTCAACAAGAGCATCTAGATTTATAGTTGTTTACGACCTTTACCTATGTTATGGGCTTTCGTTTGTCTTTTTTCAAATACGGCCAATACTAATTCCAGAAAGTCTTCTTTACTTCCAAATTGTGTTTTCTTTTCGACAAGCTCGCTCACTGTAATGTAACGTTAGCTGAAGATGGACGGACGCTAATATCCCACCTCCGCATTTAGGCCCCGCCCCAAAACCAATCTTTGGGATCTAATTGGTCAGAGCTCAACACTGTCATTAACAGACATCCACTGGAATGCGATAAAGCCATTGGCTCGGTCGTGCGATGAAGGATGATGGAGACAAAAGAAGAGCTGCAACTAAAAGTACTGCAACCAAAAGTAATCACCAAAAATAAATAAATGGAATCGGATCTTTAAATTTAATCTTAAGGTGAGGTTTTAAATGAATCTAGTCATCATATAAATCTTTATTCTGCTTGAAAATATGGTGTTTTACACTGTAAATTGCAGTATATTTCAGTATTTACTGTGCGAAAATTGTAAACCATGTCATCATTGATAGTATCCAGGAATTTATTGTGAAAGCCAATAATAACACAAGTTTGCAACCCCATGGCTTTATTTAGGTTGCCAGATATCTACCAAAAACGTTGTCCATGACAGTGTGCAAGGTTTGCCACGTTTTACAATTATTATTGTTTTGTTATCATCTCCAACGTACAAAAAGCAACAACAGAAAATAATATATTCAAAACAACTGAATATATGTACTATGAGAATAATATGAAATATTACATGACATTAATTATTTCTATTCACAATGTTCAAGTACAAACAATCTAATAAATGGCTGAACAGAGGCAAAGCATTTACTCATCAGTTAAAGAAACAGGGTGGCCCTTCTTCATCATCATATGTGCATCGGTGCAATGCAAGTTTAGATTAGTGAGACAGAGAAGTTGGGCTGGGCATATCTCCAAATTGTGTGTCCGCCAACACTGATAGTTCTGGTTCAGCCTGGAAGAATATGACATCAAAGAAAACAGAAACTTAGTCAAAACCAAATCCATTAGTCTTACGTCAATGAAAATCTATCTACATGCCCCCCCCCCCCCTTCTCATTCAGGCTTCCACAACTACATGTTTATCCAAATTACAGAGAGCGATAGAGAGAGCCATGTGAAAAAGGGGTGCAGGGAAGATTTAGAGCTGGATGAAACAACCCTCGGCTTAATAGCAGAGAGTGCTTCACCTACCTGCTGGTCTTTCTCCTTTTCTTGCCGTGGAATTCGATGCCTCCTCCTCTTCGGTCCGGCCGCATTGGGCATCGCTGTTGGCAACGTGGAACCAGACACACCGTTGAGACGTTCATCCTCCACTCCAGACGCATGATCTAAATGGGCTTCGGATTCATCCTTATGTCAAATTAAAAAAAACAGGTTGCAGATTTCAAATGTTCAGGCATATCATCTGAATTTAAATATATAGACTAAAGTGATTACTGAATAATTAGCTGGTCTTGTCAAAATCCAAATCAAGAGAACTTAACTATAGTTTACATTCTCCTCACAACATTTTTTCTCCGGCCCAGTTAATCCACCATGGTGAATTGCTATAGTAAAATCGGCCTGAATTTGACAGTAATACGAAATGTAAAATGTTCGGACCCATGCAAGCAAAAAATAGAAGATAATGATTGTGAACACTGGGGTGATGAGTGCAATATTTTACATTTTAAATTGCCTACGTTAACTAATCCTCACCTCAAGAAGTATAGTCAGCTGGGCGTCTCTGTAGTCGTCCCCATGACCATCTAAAGTTTTCATGAGAAACCTGCAAGATTGCCGTGATTGTCAGAAGGGCCATAAAGTGGAAAATAGCCAAAATGTGTTACGGTTATACGGTTTTGTACCGTCTCTCCTTCTTCAGGTGCCGTGTAATTCTTTGAACTTGATGAAGACGACCTAGAATCTTCTGATTCACCTGAGAAAAACACAATTGGAATGACTTCAGGGCGCCAAGTGAGGAAGTGATTACAGATGCACATTCATCCTTGTCAAATATGAATTTTAAATAACTGCATCAGTAACGGTCCAAAAACTAGAATTATGTCTTTTTCAGACATAAAACAGCAAAATAATCTGAGTAAGTATCGTAGTAAGAAAAAAGAGCATCATAGCATCTAAGCGAGAAAAAGAAAAGGTCCACGCTTAGAAATTAAGTGAGAAATTAGGAACTGAATTGAAAAATAAATGAGTGAATAAACCCAAACACACCCTGTGTGCCAGCTGAAACATTTCTACACGTGCATATGTAAGCTTGCGGACACCTGTTCAATATCTTTACATCTCCTGTTCAGAGCCAGACATTTCCTCTTATCAAGAGCTCTTCTCTCCTCATCCTCCTGAGCTGTACTCTCCAGCAGCTCATTGCTCCCCGGACCCAGCTCCACCTAGAAAGAAAAAAAATAGTTACTGTTTTGTCTTTGGCCCTTTGTGTTTTCAATGTGTTTAAACATATATTAAAACACATATTGCAGAAATGATGGTGTTCCTGCTTAGATCTGAAAGACCTTTTAGTAACAACCCAAGTCAAAAATGAACCCCAGCAGAGCCTTTCTCCATCCTCCGAGCTACATGTAAATAAATTACTACATGTTCACAAGACACTATGGACTAAAGTATTTTGATTTTTTTTTGCCATTTGTAGATCAATCATATTTATGGCTTATTTACAAAAAGACCATGACTGTAGCTTCTTTCTCTAAAGACAGAGCTCGGGAATTAGGTGGCGTTAAATCTGGTAACAATATTTGGTGTCGTTAGCACCAATTTATCTTTTTACTCTGACGCACTGAGACCACTGGCTACTGCTTCTGCCCACTTGCTCCAATCAACATAACTGTTACCATGATCATTAACATTCACATTACCTCTCCTGGTTCCAGCTCCACACCACCAGGCTCCAGCTCTGCTTCCAGGATGTGTCCTCCAAATAGTGGCGGCAGAGCCAAACCAGAGAAATCCTCCATCATCTGCAAAGGGTGACGCAGGAGATTTTGTTACGCGAAAAAACCCTTTAAAACTTTCAAATTAAATTAGTTATTTACATGTGGTATAAATAGGTACAATTGCACTATACATTCAATGTCAATTTGGATTATAATTAGATTTAGTGTTGGATGTTGCAAGTTTAGCAAGATTCCAGTGTAAAAAATGATCCCGCATTCAGACTCTTTCTTAACTATTGGGTATCAACAGTGAAAGTATCCATTATGCAGAAAGGAACATTTAACGCTGCGTTCATGTGTAACACCGCTGATAATACAGCTGGTGAAGGTGCAGCTAATAATAATTACTTTATGTAAAGCTGGGTGACGTAACCTTAAACAATATCAAAGACTTTCTTAGTTGATATAACGTTATTGTTTCGTATTCATTATCTTATTCTTTAAATGACCCAGTAAAACTATCAAAGAAATGTAGTGGAGAAAACAGCAAGTCTTGTGAATTGTATACACAGTGGAGTGAATTAACAAGTACCTTTATATAATTCAAGGAATCAGCTTAATTACTTACATTTCCGAATGATTAGTTCAACGACACTGTTGTCCACGCGACAGCGGAGACGCAGCGTGTGTTTGAAACAAACGGTTTCTAGCGGTCAGTTTACCCTGAAGACGGCGTGTTAGTCTGTAGTTAACACACACAGTCGGCTCAGCGCATATAATAGCATTACATTTTACTCAAATCAAACGTAAAGCTACTCTCTCTGCCGCTATTGACAACGAACCGATGTTTTTTTGCGACCGGCGCAGAGATTATACGTCACACAGTAGTGACTACATTTCCCAAGACCGCCCACTGGATTGAAACTACACAAGACAAGATGGCCGGTATGTTGCTATATATTCATCTTTTATCCAAACATCCAGGGGAATTAGCTCTATTACGACCTCTAGATAGCATACATTCATATGTTAACATTTGAAACTACGCTATTTAAGGCTCAGAGTTAACTTAATACATCGATATCCATTGAAACGAAAAAAGTGACCTTGGATACGTTGCTAACGGTGGCTAATATGAGCTAACCGTAGGTTAACTGTCAGTCGTGGAGGATTTTAACTTGAACTGTTTCTTTTTTTTCAGGAATATTCGCGTTCCTGAAGAATGCGTGGAATAAAGAGCCTGTTATTCTGACGTCCTGTGCTATTGGACTGATAGGTCAGTAATCGGCAGTAAACTTAGATCAGACATGTTTCCGACAGAACAAGAGCACAAAACTACTTGGTGGACATGAAAGTAAAGCAACATTTGAAATAAAAGGAAATTAGAAATAACTCCTTAGATGGACCGGTGAGATGCCCGTGGCATGTGTTTACTGTAACTGACTTCAGTCCCATTCAGGTTATTATCTAACATATGTGCCTTGCATGGCAATAGTAAAAGGTAACATGTAGTTCTTTTAAAACCACTATTCATTGTTTCTCCATTTGACAAAATTCTTCCAATCAGATTTAATCTAAAAAATTACTACATTTAGCCACAATTTCATCTAATCTACTTATATTATGTTACACAACTGTACATATGAGACAGAATATTTTTTAAAAGAAAGCCAACAACACCTCTGAAGATATTGTCCTGACATCTCTTTATATATCCAGAGTCTGCTGGGAAGTTATGCAATTGTGATTTGAAAACGTGAATGTACGGTGATGCCTTGATGTTTTATTATTGTCGACACAAAGTTATTGTACTCCACAAAATTGCTATTCCAACAATAAAGTGTAATTAATATATTGAATGTAAAGTTATAATAACTCTGTATGTCCTCAGGTGTTGCGCTTCCATTAATCAGCCCCCTCACAAAATACACAGGAATGATCAATTCGTCTACACCCTACAACTACCCAGGTAAACACTGCTTCATCATTTTACAGCAGGTTGAGTGTCACTGTAAGATACCACACAGTGTGATAGAGCTCCGGGTAGTTCAACCATTTACTTCTACACCCAACTATTTCATTATTTGACCTTGTCCTTTTTTTCCCAATGCAGTCCCCGTGCGAGATGACGGAAACATGCCCGATGTCCCTGCTCATCCGGGTGAACCAAAAGGAAAAAATCTGGATTGGCTCAAAAAGTTTTAACTTGCTATTTGCATGATCAACACGTGTGTCGATCCTTTTGTTCATATGTGTCCGCCATGTTCCACCTATTTCCCACAATAAAGATGTATTTAATTCTACATTTGGGCCAAGTAAAATGTTTCATGTCTTTGTAGATTACAGACACCACGTGAAGACTTTAGAAAATTATTTTTTTAATGTAATTGCCTGAGTTGAATATGGATGTAGGGATGGTAGACCAAAGTTTCTTCACACTGAACACATGTTAAAACAATCACATTTTTCCATCACAAGACACAACCCAGTTAAGATTTATTTTTGATTTCCAGAGCAGACTCGGAGAGTTTTTAATCTAAGCTTCAACACCACCCTAAACCGCAAAAGAGCTTAAATTGTCAAAACTGGAATCAGATTAACTAAGTATAAATATGAACTCCTTGCTTCATACCGGCAATATTTGACTTGCATGAGTAAGAAAGAATATTGAAAAATACATGGAGCTGTGCTGCATGAAAGCCCTTAAAAAGATCCAGCTGCTACAGTAAGAATTATGAAACTATTACGCAATATGGTGTAATGCATTTCAACACGCGTTTGTCTCAGTCTGCATGTACTTCGCCCCCATAGACTAAACATGTATGCAGAGCAAAGATTGAAAAAGATTTCCTTCATAGAACTTTTTATTTCACAAAATTCATTTTTTTTCAGATTAAAATGGTCTTTCTCCACAGTACTCATCATCACATCTCTAGTCTCCAGGATTTGATTTTGATGCAATTCAGAGAACAGACTGAATGACTAAACCTAGGAATGGTGTAAAATGGGTTGCAAGGTGATATTTCACTTTGGAAGAGGAGTTATGGACTTTGCAAAAGGTCCTGTATTTAGTACGATATTTTTATAAAAGGTTCCTTCTGCAGATGCCAATGCACAGCTACACATAATTCTTATTTACAACATTTCCGGTTATTGCATATTTAGTAGTTTAGCACATTTTTAAACTAATGTATTTCTTACAACCTATTACAGCATTGAGATAAATTGTTGTAAATACACTACATTTACATTTCTAAACAATTTGTAATATTCTACGGGAAAAAGTTTTTTGCCCCAAACTCTGGCCAAACTCCTATTTTATGACTCACCAATACACTACATCCACTGACTGTGAAAAAAGCAATGATATTTCATCACTATTCTGACTTTAAAACGTATTCGGACCCATGCAAGCGAATAACATCTTATTACATACTAACTCTGTCATTTCCTGTTCAGAGTTGGAGAGAAAAGTTTATTTGTAAAAATGATATTGGCATGGAAGTTTACTGTGCATGCAGCTTTTACAAAGTCACAATGTCCACCAAAGTGAAATATACGTAGTTATAAAAATAAGTCAAATAAAAGTCATACCATCACACATGTTTTAAGCCCTATTTACAAGCATGAATAAGCATTAGCGCTATCATTCTACTGTCACCATTAATAATGATGCCGTACTACTTAAAGTAATACATTTTCTGTTATGGGGATCTTGAATATCCAAAGTACTAAAATATTACAGAAACTCAAGGTAGTTACAACAGGAACATTAAGCATTTCAGTTTGTACAAATACAAAGTTTTCCTCTTTCAAGCGGACAGGATTTACAGGATTTTACTTTGGATGTGTCTGATTTACCAGGAGCACTTGCTCAGACGTTGGTCAACTTCCAGTATACATTCTTCATCACCTTCATAGAAATATTTCCCCCTTAAAACTTAATCCTATCGTCGTTCTCGGCTTTCAGATCCCTCTAGAAGATTCTGCTCAGTCTGATTGGTCAATGTACAACTATAATGAACTAGCCTAGATGTTGTCTAGTTTAGATTTAGGACTGAATCAGGACTCAAGAAGACATCAAATCGAAAGACTAAGCACCCATGTTTATCATTCTTAACACTCTAACCTTCCAAAATATGATACTTTCTAAAAATAACAACAAATACTTTCGGTAATAACACTTTCCAAATGTTCAACCTTAACTTTCAGTTTCAAGCTCATTCGTTTTTCTGTTTCAATGTTTTGTAGGACTCTCTCTGTATTAAATAAGTATTTCTACACACTTCTCATTGATCAATCGTTTGAATTACAAAACATTATTTTTAATGCAGCAGATTGTATAGAGTAAACTGGTATAAACATACAATCTATGTAGTGACTTTTCCCATGTTCAGTCATTTAGCATAAAGTAAAAAAAACTCTGCCCCAATTTCATTACATCAAGTCTCTCTCAACCAAACAACCATGTTTTAAAATAGAAAAATCACTCTGAATAAATGTCAATGTTCATCTTCACTGAAACCAAGAAACAATATAATATTGTAACAGCACTTTTTGAGTAGGAGCCTGTCCTCTTTCTAATAAAACTCCATAAAAGTGAAAGTAAAAGTTCACAATCTGCTCTTAGGAGCCAGTCCACGGATCAGCCCAACAAAGGAAACTTTTATGAAATGGCACAAAAAATAACTATAGCCAGGTTATGTTGAGAAATAAAATCTAGCAGCGGCATCTTTCATAGGCCGGGAAAAGTGTTAGTTATCTGGAGGATACATCATGTCGATCTTAACCACTAAACTAAGAACAGTTGAACACTATTTCTGTTTCAGTAAGCAAACCTAGATTTGATTTTCATGTCCGTGTATCAAACAGAACTTGAAGATATCAAAGGGATTTTGTTTCTTCCTATACACTAACTAAAATGTAATGGATTGTAGTCACATTTATAACAAGTCAACCTTTACACATGATATACTTTGATTTAAAGGTGTTCTATTCCTGCACAAGAAAATTCTGTGTCTAATTAATTTGCCAAAGAGAAAATCCAAAGCAAAGAATTAACATCAACCGATTAACTGCTTCCAGGATTCAACCTGATGTTTTATGACCTAATGAACCACAGAGAACAATGTTTCTGCTGCTGTGGGAACAAATCTTACTCGATGATGGGAGCCGAGCGATCGTTGGTGACAGTTCTTCTGAGTCGGACGTGAGCAAACGGATTGGCCCTGAAAGAAGGAGAGAAGGAGTGTTGCTGCACTGTGAGGCTATCAAAGGGGTTTTGCATGCACACACGATCGACATGCTGCTGTTCAGGTATAATGTTTAGCTTGTTAGTATTTTTTATTGAGCTATTATTTATTCAATTCGTGTCACGGGGAATTTCTATCAAATTACATGGCATATTTCCTCATGGTGGCATTAAATAAAAAGTTAAGTGATCACCAATGTCCAGGCAGCTTGAATGTCTACACAAAAATGACATGGAAACTCATCAAACAGTTGAGGTTTTTCGTTTTTAACCAAAGCAACAGTTAGTTCAGCTAAAAAACCTAAATTGAGAGCAAAAAACCACTGGCTTCGAGCCCATAGCTTATTCTCTTAGTCCCGCCTTCAAACGCCAAGCTCCTAGTAATTTATCCCTCCATCAGTGTGAAATTATTACTCCCCAAGCACAATGTGACTAGTACATTGCCTGTATATAAAGCTGGTGGAAAGCTTCTTTAATGACAAACAAAGCACCTTTAAATCGCTAAAGCTTACCTGGTTGGAGACAGTTGTGGAGAGACCAATTCTGCAGTGATCTGAAATGTGAAGATAAAATGATAATTATTAGATATTCTAACTAAATTGCCATTATTATGACGAGTCTTTATCTCTTTCGTGAACAGAGAGGCTGAGTGGGGAGAAGACGTTGACCTTCGACCTCCTCCCACAGGTTTCACGTGTCTGACCTTGTTGCTGTCGGCCATGCTGTACGGGCGGGGGCGGAAGGTGCTGACCCTCTGGGGAGGAAGGGAGTGCTCCTCCTCTGATTTGGTGGCCGGCAGACCTGCAGACACCAGCTTGTCGAGCTGCCCCGTGCTGGTGCTGTTCGCCTTCGACAAGAAGAGAGAGCTGGAGGGAAGGTCACAGAGAGGAAAGAACATACGAGCAAAAACACAAAAGGAAACATGAGTCGGGAGGTGGTGGTTTTGTGTTAATTCATCAACAAAGCTGTTAGTGTTGGAAGTGAGCGTGTCGGAAAGACCGAGAGGGCAAACAGAAAGTGTCGTTCTGCAGTTCATGAGTTCCTTCGCACTCTGTGCGTCTGGCATGAAGGATGTTTCGATCTACTGAGATTACAGAGGGAATTGGGAAGGGTTTCATGTTATTTTCCATTTTGCTGATTGCTGTCACAGAGCTGAAGGGAAGTGAAGGAAGAGGTTCCGTCACTAAGAGTTTCAAAGTTCATCAACAATGTCCAAACCCCCAGATCGGAGTGTTTCTTCTTGGGCTTACCTCTCGAGGTGATCCATCTTACTGTGGTGGGATTGAGTGTAGGAGAAAGGGAACCAGCCTTTCCTGATGAATAATATAACGCGAGTATAAAAAAGCTATTCAAACAACTGTACATTGTCCTATATGCATATATATTTATTAAGCATGTAAGTTCTCTGAATTAAGAGTTAAGAGTTAACTTTGAATCTCCTTACGGTTAAATACTTAAAGAAACAGACCAGTGCTAAACACAACAAGGCCGTCTCTTGTTAAACTGGCGACCATTCTGTGGTTTTCAATGCGAGATTTGTAAAACATACCGTCCGGTTCGCTCATTTTGACCGTAATGCCACCCGTCTCTGGGCTCAGAGATGAGCAGGGTGATGTTGTCACCAGGCAGGAAGTGCAGTAAGCAAGCCCCGCCCCCTAAGCCGCCCGTCTCCAATGCACCGGGGGTGTGAGGGAACATGGCCTCCACGCGGGAAGGATCGGATAAAGTCAGCGTCCTGGGGAGACTGGAACCTACCAGGAGAAGACAGAGGAATAAAAGGCTATAATATCTCAGAAAGGACAAATGATTGAAAACCAGCTTTACTGTTTAGTTTTACTCTCACAGCTGTATTAAGTCACTGCTATTGAAAACACATAACAGCTACTGGGGCGGTTACCACAGCAACCACACATGCCGCTAAATGAACAGGCTGGTAAAAAACATCTCACCCTGAAAGCCGCCCTGCCGGGTTTCACTGCCGGGTCTCCTCGGCAGCGGGAGGGTAGCGGTCGCACACATGTCGGCGGTCTTCAGCAGCCAGGGGTTATGTGACGGGGACAAAGTGTTGCTTCCTGCTGGTCCCCCGTGTTGGTGCAGCAGCTGCACAGGAGTCATGGCCCTGGAGAGAGGAGCGCTGTGGGGCAGCGGCGGGCTGTGAGGAGCGCTGTGGGCGATGGGGAGGGTCATGCCCTGCAGGGGGCTGGCGGCCGAGGACATCTGGCTGAGCGACATCACCGTGGAGGGGATGAGGCTCGGGGAGAGGTTGGACGTGTTGGTGGCCAGGAGGAGGGAGCTTTGCAGGGCCGAGCCACCGGAGCTGGTGGGGGTGGACGCGGCAGGGCTGCCGCTGGCACTGCTGTCGGGGGGGGAGCTGGCTGAGGCGTCAGCGGGTGTGCTGCTGTGCAGGGGAGACGCTCCTTGTGACGAGCCTCCAGCAGCTCTGCCGGTGGAGAGAGAGCAGAGCGTCTGGGGGGAATCCTGAGGAGGACCGGCTTCGCTCTGCGAGAAGGAGGGGAGCGAGCGCTGCTGGGAGCGACCGGAGTCCCCATTCAACAGAGGAGGCACTTCTTGAACAGAGAGCCTCTGAAAAATCAAGGATGGATACCAGAGATTAGAAGTGAGTGTTACAAAATCTAATATTGTGAAGGTTTTATTTAAGTTTTTAAATAAGACGTTTCCAGGTTTCACAAGTGTGAACTTGAGTCACCTGACCTTACAAATCTGGTAAGTTAGCATAATCAAAACGGACTGTGTGACTTAAATCTTTCGAACTGGAATTACAAATATAAAAACATACTACTACTACTGACTACTGACAAGAGATGATATCTCAGATTAATAAGGATTTACAGACTATGCGTTCATGTCTTCCTTTTGAATTAATAAGGAATCACCAATATCTTAACTCAATATCTGATATTGATGATTGTAATAAATTATATCATAATTATTTTAGCAATAAATATGACCTGACTCACAACTTCCCAGCGAGGCTTAAAGTTACTTGTAAATTGCAAAACAATGACTTTGTCTTTTGAGGGGTTCAAGCCATCAACCTGTAATCCTTCTGTGGAAACCACACACGACGCTGAAGTTAATGATAAATCCAAAGAACATATCAGACACCTGACGCGGTACAAATCCAACATGATCTGACCTGTTCCGGCTGAGCGGAGCCGATCTTTGTGTGGCGGAGGACCTCGGCGATCCCGGCAGCCCCCGAGCCTTGAGGCGCAGTGTGACGCAGCAGATTCAGAGCGCGCTCTGGGAGTTTTGTGGGCTGAGAACATGACTGCTGCCAAGAAGAGAGTTTCTGGGACAGAAGCTCTCTCACCTGGGTAATATTTGAAATGTTAAGTCTCGTTGTAAACAAGCCCCAGCTGGCCTGAATGAATACAACGGCACATTTGAACAGATCACCTTTGAGTGGTAGTTGATGAGCAGCTTGGTGACACAACACTGTCTGTCCACCAGGAAGCAATACCGTCTCCTCTCCTCTGTGAGCGCGGACTTGTAACCCGAGGCAACCAGCGTGTCCAGCTCTCCTTGGCGACGACTCATCAGCTCCACAAACTTAGGGAAACATCAGAGACATTTCACTGCAAACCTGAACGTCCTTAAATAAGCAGGCGTGCACAATCACGTGCACCCAGAGACGCAGTGACCTTCAGTGCACATTGTACGGAGAGGGGAACGAGTGAGGTCATTTCCTGCCTGTTGCACAATGACAACCAAATCCAAAATCATAAAGCTCTACGCTTTTGTTCTGGTGACCTTATTGCTCCAACCAAACCCTCCGAGTGGCGAAACCCTCTCATCCTCTTACATCATATTTCACCAGTAAAAGCTTGTGCACTAAGTTGCTTGTTTTCTGAGGAATCAGCTGAGGCCGATTGTTCTTTAGTCGTATTTACAATGGCCAACTTCTCACGCAAACGCTCACACACCTTTTCCCCCTGCTGTGGCCCCTGAGTGTTTAAGATCGTTGTGCCTATTACTGAAGAAAGTGGATTAAATGTGTATTCCTTTAGAACGGCTCTCTGGGCTTCGCCCACCTGCATCTCTCGGTCTCCATATTTGTTGGGGTGGCGGCTGGCCTGGCTCTTCCTGCGGAGTTTCTTCAGCTGTGACTGGCAGCGCTCGATGGACTCAGATTTAGACCTCCGCTCACTCTGGTACTTCTTCAGAGTGGCCTGAGAGGGAACGGGAGAATAATCAAAAGATAGATGTAATAATAAGCTAAAATGTAGCTACATTTAACACAATTATTGTTTGTTTTTTTACTTACTGTGAGGTATTTTATATCCAATTCCAGTTTCTGTTCCAACTGGGCGAGTAGCTCAGAGTGAAAGAGCTTCAACTGTTGATGAGAAGATCCATATGCAGTTGCTGAAAGATACGCTACGACCAACAAATGCACCCTGTTTCTTAATAAACTAAATCCATTTTCACCCCATTAACAACATGTATCTGTCCATGACTTACCACGTCTTCCAGCTGCACCTGAATCTGTCTGTGGACCTCGGCCATCTGAAACAGCGTGTCTCCTGTGAGCGCCAGAAAAACACAGGCAATCAGGATTATATATATATATATATATATATATATATATATATCAGCTACGCTTGTTAGTCATGGTGCATCGTTAATCTGTGCAGAGAATTTGAACAACGATGGCTGTTCACAACACAGTGTGAACATCAGCGGGGACGAGCATGAAAAACGCATCAGTAATATTGTCATAAAAACGTTCTGTTTTGCCACAGTTTGTGATTTACAAAGTGGCGGTCAGCTGTGTGTCCCTCCCTCGGCCACACAGCTCTGTAATATGTGGTAGCTGGCATCTCGCCCTCCGACTCTCCTGCCCGCCTCCCCCGCTGTTTTCAGCATTACAATGAGATCATGTGGTGTTGTTAATCTCCCAACAATGACCCTACTCTCTGCCTTTCCCTCTGTTCTCTCCCTCTCCCTCTCTACATTTCCTCAGTCCCTCTCGTCTTCATCGCCCTGACCAACACAGCCTATTTTCAGACCCCTCCCCTCAGCTGTCACTTCCACTCTCTTAACTTTATTAGGTCCATGGCAAACTTTAAAAAAAAAAATGATTTGCTCTTCAACTGAGGTCCTTCTCCACCAGCCGTCCACTCACCCAGTTCTTTGGAGCCTTGGCTGTCGCTGGCCAGCTCTCCGAGTTTCACCAGAGCATCAAAGTACCCTTTAGCAGCCACGGTCACTCCTGAAGGAGGAAAGTTCATATTTGGGAGAAGGTTTAGCTCGGGGATGGAGACGGATTGAAGGGCAGCGGCTCCCGAATCATCCTGTCTTTGACTGACCTGTCAGGGCCTTCTCATAGTGCTTCCCCATGGTCACAAAGTTCTTCAGACTGGGGTTGAACTGGTCCAGAATCCCCTGGTGGCAATGATGCACACAGACAACAAGAGGTAGAAGAACATTTGTGGAGCTTTTTTATATTTCAAACCATTTCTCTACACTTGGCTGGGATCAATGTGGGTGTGGGAGAAATAGTCAGAAAGAGACAAACCTTGTAGACATTTTCCGTCATCTTGTTGACTTCTTCTGTTCGAGACATATTTCTTCTGGTGGTTTTGCGCTAGCACGATGTTGACTTGTATTTTTTTCTTATCGCTGTTGTTCAGGGCCTTAATCTTTACAGCAGACAGCTAAAGCCTAAAACAGGAGAACAAGAAAAGCGACTGATCTTTAAAAATGACCCACAAGAGTTACGCAAAAACCCGATGAGTGGGTCTAAATTCAGTTGTTTTTAAATCGGCACGTCGATAGATGCACTTATTTGTATAATTTTGTGGTAGAAATGTGTGTTGTGCCGCGCGTAAAGAGGAAAGCATTTGAAATTTTCCACAAGAACAACTGACTGAAAGATTCTCCTTTATTCCTCAGAATAAACTACACAAATATGAAATCATCATATTCACAACACAATCCGCTGTTATATTAATGTACGAGTGAGAGTTAAGCTCTTTGAAGGCCATCGAACCCTCACAATGAGTGCAGAGGAAGTGGGATGGCCTGCTGTTTTGTCTGAGGGCGGCGGTGTTATTTTACATGGATCTTCTCCGTGTCTCCGCTGCCGGTTTCTTCATTATCACGACGCAACATTACAGCAACCTAAATATTTCTCCAGAATTTGTGTGCCAGATGAGTTATACCATCTCAGATAAGAACAATGGGTTCCTCCAGTCCAAGTCAGGGGTGTCAAGAGCACTGAATCAACACGCGACAACAAAGTTTCCTCTGCTGAGAGAACGATAAAAGGAGGGTCTGGGGGGAGGAGGGGGGCTGCAGGGTCAAAGGATGGCCAGTTTGGATTTAATGGCAAAATGCTCAGTCGGTTTTCCGTGTCCTCCTGTGTTTACACGGCGGGGATCACGGCCGATCAACTAATGGTGCACGACACAAAGAACACATTTCCAGTCTCTTGCTCATTAAGGCCACCGTGGGGCATCGTGTAGGAAGTCGGGGAAGCCGTATTATCATGCAGGAAAAGACTTGCTGAGTTTAGTTTAGTCACTTTAGAGCTTTGCACGTTGATGAAAAATATTAAATAAAACGCTAAAGCTCCATAAAAAATGATTTTCATGTTCCATCTTAATGTGGTTTAATTCTAAGACATAAAGTGTTGCTTGTCTCAGGATGCCACAGGAAAAGTCTGCAGGTGGTTGGGAAACCGATACAGAAGATTCATTCATGCGGTCGGCCGCCTTAAAGTGTTTGGAAGACAACATTGCATTTAAAAAACACCAATTAACCGTTACGACCACTCGGGTCTGCAACTAATTTGATCAGCAGAACAATTATATCTTAACTTTTTTTTAAATAATTGAACACTTGTTTGAGTCACTTTTCAGTAGCTGATGGTCAACTGGGTCATTGGGTTTTAGAATGATGGTTAGAAAAATGATTGACTGAAGAGCAGGTTAAGGAGGTCTTTTTTATTAATGATTTGTTTAAGAATTAAAAGTAAGTTTGCGTTCTGGTGGTTGTGAAAAGTTTCTTGGTCAAATGATGCCAGATAATCATGCATTCCTCTCAAGAATTAATGGTGCTGCATTTCAGCTAAAACGCAAAATTAACCTTTTCTTCTCCACCATCTCATCGCTTTTTCCAACAGGTACGTCAAAGTATCTGGAAAAACTGAATACAACCCCCCCTACAAAAAAAGTCCAACATGCCAAATACCAGCGTGCCTCTGCACATGAGCATGAATACATGAGTGGGGTAATTACACCGCGGGTGTCGTTCCTGAGTTTAACAATAAAGAAAAAGCGCCCTGCCGTTCGGCCACACGGTGAATACCTGTCGGTTTATCAGCTGCCATTTGTCAAACGGTCCAACGCAACTCAGCTGGTTTGAAATAAAAGCTCACGTACCTTCGCTGTTCTCATCGCGGGCTCCCGGAATGCTTCCTGCTCGAGTGTTAAATGAACAGTGCGACACCCCCTCTTTTCTTCCCATTAGGCTACTTTCCCCCTCGGTCAGTAAGTGGGGGGTTGTTTCATCCAGCACGGCACTAAATCTACCCCCCACCCCTTTTTCACATGACCCCCCCCCCCCCCCCCCTCTCTCTCTCGCCCTCCCTCTCTCGCTCTCTCGGCCTCCCCGCTCGCAGGAATCGGGGTCAGATATTTGGTGCCGTTCGGTACCTCGATCTCCTCCTCATTACTGAGCCGATTACTAACATGCCTTCACGCGCGCACAGACCGGCCAGAACCCCCCCGCACCCAGTACAACCAGCTCCCTGCAGTTGGAAACCAGTCAGCCTCCCATTCTGTGTCTCTCTCTCTCTCTCTCTGTGTCTCTGTCTCTCTGTCACGGGGGCGGAATAACAATGAGCCAACGGGACCCTCTTCTGAATAGAAGCAGGAGAATAATGACTTGAACTTTTTAAGCAGAGGGACCGACCGGGCAGCGAACGCAGGACCGACACACCGGCCCGCATTCACATATCGCCCGCTCCTCTTCCCAAAGACACTCACAAGGCCAAAGGCCAATGGAATAGAGGTCCTGGGGGAGGTTAGAGCCGGGGGAAAGGCCCCCAAAAAGTAATTCACTTTCGCCAAGTAGTCCGCACAAGCACAGTCTTGAGCCACTTGTTCAGAGACAAATGTGCTTCTTTTTACTTCAGGATATTTGGTTGACAGCTTTAGTTGCTTTGCTTAATTAAAAAGTTTTTCTGTGGGATGTGGTTTAGCACACAGCAGCTTAAATAGAGCGTTTGTGGTGAACAGATGGGGTTAAGGAAAGCAGCAACACTGTCAAACAGAAAAGGTGCATTGGTATTATAACAATGAAAAAGCCTCTTTGAAGCTGCATCAAAGCGCTTTGTAAAACCTTTCATTGTGGCTTAATGGGTCTCACTGAAAAGGCCCCACTCCAATCTAAACAATGATAACACTTCATGACTGGATCGAGTGGTTTGCATGAAAATTGAATTGGTCAAATGTACCTTGAGTCTGAGATAACTGTAGTGGCTGTGAATATTTGGATACAAAATGCAGTGTGTCGGTCAGTGTTGAGGCTTTACAGCTGCAGAGTATGTACATAAGTAGCCCATGCAGGTAGAATGGTGGACATGTGTCGCGTACAGGTGCCCGACTGAAGCTTTTGTTGCAGTGGCAGGTTTCTTCCAGGGGGCGGCGATAGCGTGGCATCCTGCAGCACTTAGACCAGCCGCCATAGTGGTGCAACAAGTGAAGACCGTAGACTTCAAATCTGTATCCTTAAGACAAAAAGTACACCTTTATAAACACATAGTGTTGATCTCAAAGTTTAATGAAACCAATAATGTCACATTACAGTGTCCACAGTTCAAACCTGGTTGTCTCTCCACACAACGTGCACTTACATCGTGTTTTGTGTGCGCGGACACAACCGAAACAAGTCAAACCCACATCAGAACGTATCAAAGCGTCTTTACACGGCAGCAGGCTGCCCAGGACCTTCACTCAATTCCAAAGACGACGCTTGGCTTCAGTCTGCCGGCGTTAGCAGATGCTCTTTGGGGTTCTGGGTCAGCTCGGCGTGAAGGGGGGTCACACCGGAGAGTCTGAGATCAGGTCCTTGGACCTGAACCCTAAGGCTTTTGGCCTCGGCTCTCTTGGATTGACCAACAGGAGAGCCCAACTCACACCAACCACCCAGAGAGGTCGAAATCAGTCTTTGGCAAATGCTCGGGTTCTTTTATTTAAGTGGATTTTAATACCCACAGGCCCGATAATCCCCCAGTGTCTATGACACCTGTTATCTGTCCATTAATCATCAAGCGAGCTCCATTATTTGTGATTTTACTTCACTTTAAATCAGCCATCTCCGTCGATCAGACTGAGAGAGACACGTGGTTAATCGGGGCAATTACGCTGCGCTTGGTTCTACGTGAGCGTGGAAGAGCCGAGCCAATGGCTGCGTCCCGTTAGTGAGGATAACTGCAAATCAGAATATAAATACAAAAAGTGCTTATGTAGAAGGATAGCTTATAACCAATATAAGCACATTTCCAGGATAAAAATATGATGACGATGGGGCAGCGAGTAGGATGTCAAAGAGTCCAAAAGCGCCAGGCGGGAAAGGAGGTGTGGTCTTCCAAGAAAAACAAAACAAGGGTGAAAGAGAGGAGGAGAGGAGGAGGATAGAAAAGAGAGGCAGAGACGATGAAGGAGGGAGAGAGAGAGTTGAGCTCTCTGGAGTAAATCTCTCAATCTGTTCAGGGTGTGAGGTGGACTAACTCACTCCAGTGGACAAGGACTCACAGGGATTCACAGGTACGGACGCTTTAACGGTGTTAATTTACTACAAACGTGTGTTAAAAGTTGTAGAAGAGATAATTTAAGAGTTGCAGTGTTGCTGTGTTTAGCTTCTACAATTTAGAGGCAATTTCTGTAAGAAATTTGAAGGTTTTGTTAAAAACAATACATGGCCATTAGTCAATTATTATAAAATAACATAGAAACCAGTTAGATTAGCGAAAACAGAACGTTTGCGAATTGTTTATTCGTTTATTGTTTATTTCAGTCAGCTACTGAAAGCAAATGCTAAACTAAACTAAAATGTAGACATCTGCAGTGATGTGTCCCTCTGTCACATGTTGCATTCAACAAAACACTTTGCTTTAAGATAAAGGAAACCAATTTATTAATTACCCTAGAAACATATTTAACTGAAGGATAAATGGAAGAATTGGACACATTTTGTGTGCTGGGTGTGTACGACATCAGCGACCGAGTTTGTTAGATTATAACTAGATACAAATCTGTCAGAAAATACACATTTTCACTGCATGTCCTGTTTGTGTAGCTGCATGACAATGAAGTAGCATGTAGCAACATTTATCCCATAATGGATGGTTATATGGTACATCTCATAAATAAATTCATTTATTATTCAACATATAATAGAACATGCTGAATAAGAGATGATGTAGCAGTAATGAGGAGATGCTCTATAGTAAACTTCCAAATCTGTATTCTAAGAAATACAGAGTATCATTTTACAATAGAAAGACTTTTATGTAGATGAAGTACAAACAATAAGAACTCAACTGTTTACACTGATAAGGACCGTTCTTAAACTTTCTTAAATTGCCATTAAACGCCATCCAATCTGTCTGGAAATAATTGGTTTGTTTACAATAGAGAGATTTCTTTTTACTCTGTTTGTCAGAGTCGACTATTTATTTATTTTTTTGATCACAGGCCTAACTGCTATTGTCAGTTTTCAATTTGTGACTAATCGCACTACTTAAATATCCACCACGACCATATGGTGCCGGGATGTTGCACGAGTCCAGTGCTCACCATGGATTAACCCCCCCAACACACACACACACACACACACACACACACACACACACACACACACACACACACACACACACACACACACACACACACACACACACACACACACACACACACACACACACACGAAAGGCACACAAGCCCACTTATCTCTGCTGAAGTAAAACAACTGGGTGCAATTAGGTTAATTGAGGTTGCTGATGAACTTAAGCTAAACTGGGTGTCACACGACCATCTGTCTCCCCTGTAAACCCTGGTAATCACAACAGGCAGAATATATTTGAGTTATCTTTATTGTAATGCAGAGTACATTATAAGAGATTCTCAATTGTTGATTAATTTGTTGTTTTAATTAATTGATTTTGTGGCATAGCAACTAATTCTTTTATTTTTTTATTTTCATGCAGTTAGAAGGTATTTTACCTTTGTGTTTCCTCATTGATAAAGTGCAGTGAATCATGTATGAACTATACACACACACACACACACACACACAGATTGTGGAGGCTGGTCACTGTGAGCAACAGGTGGTCAGTGAGGTTTAGCTGCCACATCACGTGTGTGCCATTTAAAGGCCGAGCCTGTATAATGAGGCACATGTTACTGTGCCCAGAGGGGTCAGTCCGGTCTAATTATTCAGCGAAATTTAAGGATCACCCTACTACCCGTACTGCTTTTAATACTATTAATACCAAATGCAAGTATAATATTTAGATTACCACCGAAGTCAACTTCGGGACCTGTTTTATTAAAAGAAAAGATTCTATGTGTCCTTGGAGTCTTCAGGTAGTCTGCTCACACTAAAGGGTCCACGTTGTGTGACATTGTGTGGTCCAGTCAGGATGTCACAATTCTCATTTGGACTAATCCTTGTCTGGACACCTTCTGGCAGTTTGGGCACGTTCCCATGTCACGTGCGACGTCCCGCCGAGATGTTCATCCACTATCAAATCCAGCTGAGAACAGAAATAGAACAGCACAGATAGAAAATTAAAACAGACATTTCTGTTAACTTGTAGATATAAATACGGGACACTGTGACAAAAATATCAGCAACATGAAGATAAAATGCAAAACAAAACAACGTCAGCATTATAATTGGGAATGGGGCTGAATGCGTACGTCTCAATCAAAAAGGCCTTTTAGCGCACACAACTGTGCTATTGTTGAAAACCTCAATCTAAAATCGGATGTTTTGTTTCACAGGTTTATTCCGTTCTTCAGTGGCGCAGGGGAGCGTTAGGAGTGGATACTCTGCAAATGGAGACCTTTCTTCTTATTTTCCCTGATGTCTCTTCTCCGACATCGAAGAAGTCAACACAACCTTTACATTAATTGCCATCGCACGTTTTGAAGTGAAGCCAAGCTCCTTAGACTTACCGGCTAAACTGTGGATGGAGATTATGAGGAACTCTCAGTCTCTGCACGTGTTCCTTGTTACCTTTGCGTTTCCTTTATTTTCAACTCTCCTCTGCCCTTCAAATGCCAGCTCAGGGTCTGATTATGACTACGGAGCCCACCCACGCTTTGTATGCACCCCTATTCCCGTGGACGCGGACCCCGCCTGCTTCCCTACAGGGGGTCCGGGCGTAGGGGCGGCGGGGCCCAGCGGACCAGGTCATCAAAGTTCCCCTCCTGCTGGCTGGTGGGGGGCGAGTGAGGAGGCAAAAGCCACCATCCTCCACCTCAGGGAGAGCCTCGTCCAGCAGAAGGAGACCATCCTGGACCAGAGGGAGACCATCAGGGAGCTGACGGCCAAGCTCACGCTGTGCGAGGGTCTCGGACGCGGCGCGGCGTCCCACGACGACTTCCACGGCACGGCCTCGCACCCCCAGCACGCCGGGGCGGCCGACCATCACGCCGTCACCGACGACGGGCACTATGGCGACCAGCAGGGTCGCCATGGAAACCTCATACCAGACTCGCCGCACTACGGCTCCGTGGGGAGGCAACGAGCCGACGGGGGGCACGGCGTCAACCACCAGGGGAAGGATAAACACGTGACACCGGGGGACATAACGTCCTCGCCGGAGCAGATGGAGAGGATGCTGCAGGCGCTGAAGGAGAGGCTGGACAATCTGCAGGTGAGTAACAAAGGGGGAGGGGGGGAAACCTTTTGTTTTAAACTTATTGCTGGCAAACAAAACTACAAGAAAAATGTGCATTAAAGAAAATATGATTCAGTTGATGAATATGAACGTTTTTTGATGAAGCGTCCCGTTATTTGTCTTTTCATTGTTCATCGGACACATCGATGCTGCTGTCACCAGAATGCTGAATAATCAAGTCCCAAAGTGGTACGCGCACTAAGTACTTGAGAAAAGGGAACAATTAAGGACCTAATTGCATGAAGCCACTTAACACATTGGTGACTGTGATGTCCCTCAGGGTGCATCTCAGAGCAACTACAGGCGCACGGGGGGGCGAGGGGGGTCGTCGCTGATGTCAGATGCTTAATTCACCTCAAGCATTGGATTGACTTATTTAATTTATGGTGGTCCTGTTTTTCCCCCTAGTTACTCACAATGGTTTCACTCCATCGGTTCATTTATTTGTTCTTTTCTGCTCGCTCGTCTCGCTGAACCGCGCTCACAGATTGATGTCAGGAGCCGTTGGGCGTTTAGAGGAGATGGGGGTGGAAGCACAGGTACAACATCCGCAGTAATTATCCTAGTCTCCCTTGACATACTGGTAATTAGGGCGCGCACATCGACAAAGCCTGGATTACCTGGAGGGGAAGAGAAGCAGAAGTAAATACAGGGTGATACAATTAATATCTGACTGTTGCGTTTGACATTGAAAGATTAATCGTGAATGTAAACAGCAGGCAAAGTAAGCAAAGAAGAAGACCTGATTCCTGAAGGTCACTTTGATGGGTTTGATGCCTTTGAGCTCAGACAACTGTTATTGTTGCCAGTACTTCACCTGTGGGTCCTTCACCAACCTCTTGCAGAAGAGGAACACATCCATCACCTACTCCAGTTCTCTGAAGGAGCTTCTTCAGAGGAAGATCAGCGCTCTGGAGCAGCAGCTGCACCATCGCGGCTCCTCCATCAGCGGCCCGGACCGCCACCACGAAGACGGTGGCCACGGAGACGACGGAGACCATCACCACGACGACGACGACGACGACGAGCGTCTGGATGGCAATCACCGCGACGACGGACACCCGAATGACCACAACGATGGCGGTCACAGCGACAACAGCAACCACACCGACAGCCACGGTGACGACCGCCATGATGCAGACACGGACCGTGACCATCACCACCATGACGATGATGATGATGATGAAGACCGGCATAATAACGAAGCAGACAGCCACAGTTACGTTTCACACACAGGATACAGAGAGCCAGCGCCACGGACCGGTTTTCACTCTCATAAATTGGAAGCAATGCTCAACCAGCTGCACCTGACAGGTAAACAAGAAGTGAGGTCACTTTTCTCAACATGGAGTCACTTCCAAGAGCTTTTAAAGCAAACTCGAGATTTATAAAATGACTCTGTATATTATCTACTGATGACAAAACCAAGAATTAATTAGTTATAAATTTTATTCTGGACATTTTGAACAAAATTACTTAAAAAATAAAAAGCTCCAAAACAGCTACTGAATATTATTAAAGATTTTTGGATTTTGACTCCAAGACAGTCGCTAAATGGACCGTGACACGACACACGGTGTGATGTTATTTCTCTTCAAAAACAGGTTCCGCCAGGACAAAGTTAAAGAGTCCCGACGCCTTCCAGATCAGCTTCCCCATGAGAACCAACTACATGTCCGGGCGAGTGAAGAGGACGCTCATGCAAGAGATCTTCGCTCTGACTTTGTGTCTCTGGATCAAGGCGGGCGTGGCGCCCGGCCTTGGGACGCCTTTTTCATACTCTGCCCCCGGACAGGCCAACGAGCTGGTGCTCATCGAGTGGGGGGACAACCCCATGGAACTGCTGATCGACGACAAGGTGAGGGAGGACGCGTAGAACCACCGCAGCACTTTCTCACACATCCTGTACATTTATATTATATTATTTATATGTATAAGTCTTATACCACCCCAGGACGTAATCATAGGATTGTCCCATCCGCAGGCCGTGACGCTCCCTCTGTCCCTTGAGGGGGGCCAGTGGCACCACGTGTGTGTGACCTGGTCGACCCGGGATGGACAGTGGGAGGCCTACCAAGACGGCGTGCAGAAGGGGTCCGGGATCGACCTTTCCCCCTGGCACCCTATCAAGCCCGGAGGGGTCTTCATTCTGGGGCAGGAACAGGTACTGTGCAGGCAAAGGGTTCATTATCTGTCGATGCTCGAATGCGGAAGAATAATCAATTAATATGTTAGATACTGTTAACTTACTACCCAAGCTGTTAGCTTGAAAAATGTTACATTTCAAATAAGTCTTTTTTTTTTTTTAAACATGGACGGCACAAACTGTGCATTGTTTTGGAGAACAATGGCCGCCGTTCATGGTGAATGTTCACTCTCTCTTCTTCAGGACACTCTGGGAGGCCGTTTCGACGCCACTCAGTCGTTTGTGGGCGAGATGTCGGACGTGCACATGTGGTCACACGTCCTGACTGCGAGCGACATCTACAGCTTGGCCTCGTGCGGCAGCCACCTGCGAGGGGATGTCATCGCTTGGTCCGAGGCGGAGGTGGAGCTTTTTGGAGGCGTCGCCAAATACCCTTTTGACCCCTGTCACTGAAAGCCCATGTGACCGAGGGGTGTGGGGGGGGGTTACATCCTGGGGCGGACTGAGAACATTTATCATAGATCAAAATGTGCAAGAATAAGACAGAAAATCCTTTGGCTTTCAGGTATTTTTTTGGGATGATCACTCAGCGGCACCAACTCAATGCCTTCCTCTAAACTTAATCAGAGAAAAGAGCAATAAACCTAATCTGTGTTTACAGAGACTTTGAGTATTTAGTAGACTTTGGTCTTTAGGTTTTGGACTCCACTGTAATCCTGAGCTAGTGTTTTACTTTTGAACAGACAAACAACAGACAACAAAGTGCTGTATGTGACATATTGTCATATTGTTAATAAGACTTAATATTGTAGCGTCTGCGATCAAATGAGCAGACCTCACGTGTGTTCTGTTGTGGTGAATTAACAGACGTTAGTCATAGATATGTTTTGAGGAATCGATTTGTAATCTGGATGCTTCTTTTTTTATTAAAAGGTGAGCCAGAAAATACAGCTAATCAACCAAAGAAAATGTAGGATTGAAACACTTTGTGTCATAGATGTTTTGTTTTTGGTTAAATTTGATTCATTTTTGTTTGAAACTGTGTATTTTGTGTGTTCCAGTCATTGCACGATGGCTTCTTAATTTCTTACATGATTTGGCCTTGACAGTTTATTTGTTAATGTACTGTATATGAAACACTGAATTTTGGCCAGATTTTATTTTTGGTGTTAAAAATTGTGTGCGTGCGAGTTCTTTCTTTTTTTTATGTTAAGAAAACGCAAATAAATAAAAAGTATAAAAACAGTCTTCATTTCATCAGAAACCCAAACCTGAAAAAGGTCAATTAGCAGATTGACAATAAATTACTATATTTCTTAACGACTTAAACAGACCAACATTGTTTAGTTGTTTGTTACATGCTAATATTCTGCAGGTATAACGTCAATGTGCTGAGATGTAACCAAAGTTGCTAAAAAACATACAGCAATTCATCATCTCTGTTCACCATTCATTTATTGTTACATAGTAGTTTAGTGGCACCGGTGTGTCATTTTCATTTTGCTACATTTACAGATGATCTATCATCTTCACCTCACAGTAAATAAAAATAAATAAATACAATAAATGAACATGTTCTGAAAAGGGTGGAATCAGAAATGGAGGCCCAGCTTCAACTTGATCATTTCAGCGTTCAATATTTAATGGCAATATTTGTAGGCCCAACAATTCATTTTTGGCAACTTCGAACTAAGAATACCCAGAAAGTGACGGCCTACAGACAGCCCGTGTTTAGTGTGGAGGCATGTATACAGTTAGGCCTTTTATGTCAGTTTGATGGAATCGTGGTGAAAGGCAATAACTGATCTGAAGGACTCATCACACTGTGTATTTAAAACAAGGTCTACATGTTCTGATCGGAGATAAAATACCTCATTCCATTTCAAACAATGTGATCAGGTGAACAAATACGGCACACGTTAAAATACAGAAAGGGAGAGCTGGCACTGACCAGGTGGTGACGCTACGCAGCATTTCTACACAGTTCAGGGTTCATCCTTCATCATATTGCAGTGTGTGAGATCGCCAGCAGAGGATGACACGGAGCACTGAGTCCAAGTAACAACATTTTCTCCAAAATGCTAAAATTGATAAAGTGCAGTAGACAAGTATTTTCACTCCAATTTCAATCCAACAGACTACTAGTAATAAGTTCATGAACTGGATGTCAAGCAAAGCCATCACTGGACACAACTCTGGACCTGTTACCGTTCATTTAATCTGAAAACTATTACATAATGAATCAAAGCTTTGTTAGTGTTCCTTGTTTTGGCGTCTCTTCCTTTGCATCACTCTGGCAAGACGGAGCGTTTCCGTTTGAGTAAACAGCTTACTCCCACTTGGGCAGCAAAAGAAGGTAAAACTGGACGCGTTTCAGTGAGCAGGAGACTCATTGCTGCTTGTGCTTTACAGCGCTGGTTTACCCAGAAAACCAACAGGCTGGGCCACAGATCAACCACAGTACTAAACATTTCCTGAATATCGTTTTGTTTTCCAATGAAAATATAACCAACAATGTTCTCTGTGGATAAACCAGCTTCCGTATTAAATGCAGCTCTTCCGTGTCAACAGGGAACACTAACACTTTTAAAATCAGTGCACTAGCATGATCAGCGAAGCGTCAGCACCGGCGACTGACACCTCGATCTACCAGGATGCTGTCCTACAGTAGCTCGTACAAAAATCAGACTAAAAAAGAATAAATTAAATCATTTCTATGTGTATCGTAAAGAAATATGCTAACATCTATTTACAAAAAGTATACATTGTAATGAGCTGCCTTTGTGATTCCTCGAAACTCGGCGGACAGACCCCAACAGTCATTAATGGTGAGAGAGATGTCGATGTTCGTCGGCGAGAGTGAAATGATTTGGGGCATGCTTGAACATCAGAGAGGACGATCGCTGCTAAATGGACCTTTTAAATCTAGTGTTACCAAGGGTTTGTAAACAAGCCTACAGACTGGAACTACGCTTTACTCTGCTATTGCTCAAACATGTAAAAAACATGCTGAAGAGGAACATATATATACACACGTGTTGTCTCTAAGCGGAAACAAGCAGCTTTTTGGAAGAAGAGGAACAGCCGTCTGCGATAATTGAAGCCCTCTTTCCGCCTGAACACACGACCACATCTGAAGGTCAACCGTAACAAACAGGGACATTTCCCCCACACAAGGGTTACAGTGTCTACGTGTAGACAGTAGCAATTTGAGTCAAAGCCGTGAGGAGTGCTGTAGCAAGCAATGGGCATATCTTTAATTGCTTGCTACTTTGACTTAACAGATTCCTCGCTCTAAAATAAATGTTGTTGTGGATGGTCGAATAGTGCGGTCACATTTTTTTGGGGTGAGCTGCCTGCCCCACTCAATAAGATTATATTCACACTAATGCAGACAGATGTCAGAAAGATACATTCAGGGGATCTTCAGTCCACGCTTCATTTTCAGAGTCTAAAAAGGTCCGTCGTGCATAACAAGTACCGTTAAATTATTACGCATGCACAAACTGCTTCAGCCAGGACCATTACATATTTCTGCTGAACAACTGCCTGCTGTTTTTAAAGTTTTCTTTGTGGTTTAAGGAGCAATTGTGAATGACAAAGTAAGAAAGAAAAAACTAAAAGTCCTAAAAATCCTGACAATCTTAGCATTTTTAAAGCATCTATTTTCCCAGCGTTTTCTCATTTGTCCATATTGGGTCGGCAGCTTTGACAAAATGTTCCTTTGAGATCACCCACAGTAGTGTGCATATGGCCCGCGACACGTTTCACTTTACTTGAATGCCGAGCGAGTGAGGAAAGCGGTGAGAAGACGGGACGGACGGTGCGCTCGGGCTGTAGTGCGTCGGGTTTTGTGTAGAACAGCAGAAGTGTGAGAAACAAGATTACAAGAGGCAGCTACAGCTGGTGAACGCGTCACTCTGCATGTAGCTTTCAAGAGTCTAGTAGGGAGGACAGCAAGGAGTCCTCGTGTCAGGGACAGGACGCATTCCTGGGACGGGAGGGAAGGAGGGGGAAATCAATACTTATGACGGGGTGGTGAGGAGAAGGGCTGAAGACCCGTGTCCGGTGTTGGAAGGCGGATGAGAATGGAGAAAGGAAGACCGGGAGAGAATGAAGGGAATACTCTATGGTTGTTCCTCCTTCTTCTTCAGTGATATACGTTTCTTCCTGGCAGCGAGCATTTCATAGAAGGGATCAACACTGACAGCAGATCTGTACAAGCGACAAAGAAACACTATTGAATTGTGTGGATGATGAAAATGTACAAATAAAAAGACCAGCCAGCAGTTAGGACTTTTTTTTAAACTAGGCCTTTAAACTCTGGTTTGGGCTGAAATGTCTTGCTGGTCTGACACTACCCCCATTTGTCTTGAGACACTATCCTTCCATTTTTATTTCCATACTTGATGCTGTGGATCCACTCATCCTTCTCCTCGGGCGTGGGGGCGGAGATGCGGTACACGTTGTGGTTTCCTTCCACCACTCTCCCGTCGGCCTCCGTTTTACACGCCTTGATCAGCTGACCACGGTTGTTTGGGATGTACAACTCAAAACAGTTCTGTTGGAAGAAAAGGAGAATTGGATTAACAATCGTACACACAGAGTTTGATGAAAGTAACATTCTGATAATTGCATATGCCTTCATAAAAAGATGCAAACTCACAGGTTTTCTTGGGTCTTCGACCTCACGGATGCTAAGGTTTTCCAAGGGAATGATACCTCGCGGCTCCTTATCCTGTTAGTGAGACATGCAATCACAGCAGATTAGATTCACAATAAAAAAAGGTTTAAATCAGTTCCAATAAATATTTCCGATACAGTAAATTACCGCCAATTGGAATTTGCCCCGAGGTACAAAAAAGCTTTAACAGGCAATCGCAATTTAACATTAGCCTGCAATCCTAAACATCACCACATTTTATTGCAGGGCACTAAATATATATGTATATATATATATATTTTTTTAATTAGGAAAGCCTACTCAATTACAGCAGCAACACCGTGTAAGGACAGACAGAGAAACTCCTGTTGCATGTGCACAAAGACTCACTGTGGTATACTCAAAGTAATAAAGGCAGTTGTCTGTGAGAATGAACCATCGTCGTTTCCAGGTTTTCACCCGTCCCCCTGAAACACAAGAATCCGGTTATGTGGATGAGTGAAAAAAGACTTGAAGGGATACTATTCTACGGTTTCTACATTCGTATAGCTAATCTTTTAAAACTACAACAAGTGTAAGTACATACCTCCTGAGAAAACAAGCAGCGGCAGTAGAGGGTGGAAATCGCAGGGAAGAAGCAGAGACAAAAGGGGACCAGAGTATTTAGAGGAAGACAGAGGACAAATAGAGACGGATGGGGACGAGGAAGAGAAAAGAGATTCATTAGTGACACGGAGATCACAGGTCCCGCCATGCAAAAGAAAAATCAGATTTTGCCGTGACAGAAGAAAGAGAGTCTCTTGTTCACCATCATGCTTTGGCAATGTACAAATTCCACAACCGAGCGCTGTTAATCCAAGTGGAGGCAAAGAAACAGCAAACCTCTGACAACAGGGCAAGTTATTATAGGACAGAACCAAGTTAAATACTAGCAGATAGAGAATTACCGTCTTGACAATTGTAACATTTAAATACTTGATTTGTCGAATTGTAAAGATCGGTTTAAGTTGGCGCGAAGGTTCGAAGTACAGAAACAACTCCCGCGAGTCATCTCACCGAGTTTAAGCAGCCAGCCCTCTCTGTCTGGGTTAAAGAAGGTGTGCGTCAGGTCATTGCCGTCGTCTTCTGGGATCTTGAAGGGCTCATTTTTAATGCTTTCGTAGAGATTCTGTAATAACATACAAGATAACTCACTAAAAGATCTTCACTGGCCTAATCTTTATTGTCACTTAGCCATCTCCAAAGAACAGCAAAGTAGAGCTCAACGTACTCTGAGCAGGTCTTCAGGCAGGTCTCCTCCCTCATTGATGCCTCGGTTCATCGAGATGAAACGATCCACTCCGGGTTTGTCCCTCACATTCGGGTTATGGAGGCTTGTATTCAGCATAATGATGGCAAAGGACAGCACGTAACACGTGTCTGCGAACAGGAGAGACACACAAGAGGAGGCACAGCGCTGAATTTGTGTTCTGGAAAAAATAAAAAGATATAGCTGAACCTCACTTCAAGGAAAGAAAATCAATGAAAATCCCCAAAAATGCAAAATGGTCAGAATAAAAAACATGTCTACAAAATAGGCATATTCTGCATGTTTCCACATCTGTTAATTTGTGTTAAAGGGCTTGTTTGTGTGAGTGTGCGCCTTATGTGTATTGCCCCATCCTGCAGTACATTGTTTGATTGAAGCAGACAAACAAACACAGAAGTTGTCCTGCATCACATTGGTAACAGATTAGGTGAGACGCATTGTAACGCGTTTGTGTTTACCGGTACTCTGGAAGACACCGGGGTTGCAGTGGCAGTATCTCTGAGCAAAGGCCTCCATCATTCTGTCAATTTTCTGCGCTTCACCAGGCAAGCGGAAACTCCACAGGAACTGTCTGCAGAGGACAGGTAGAAGGTCAAGTCAGAGAGAACAAATTTTGCAATCAAAATAGAGCCAAACAGTCGCTAATGTTCCCTGGTACAATTTCACCACCTCCCTGAACTGAAGTAACACAAAGACTAAGACAAGGACCATCAGAGCTAAGGCCGGGATACTATTCAAGGGATCTGGTGTTTGGTTCAATACCGCATCCCAAAGGGCTTACCTGAGGGCCTGCACGAGGTTCAGATCAGTAAACTCATGGAGGTCAACGAAAGCCTGAAGAACTTTGATGTTGAAGTCGTCTCTGCAGAACAGCAACAGCGGGATCACCGTTAAATAAGGCTTATGCAAAAAGGGAAAAGGGAAAAAAAAGGAAAAAAGGGACGGGATATATATCGTAAGACCAATCACCTTTCTCCGAGGTAATCTCCTATAGCGGTCTTGTTGAGGCCCTCTCCTTTGTAGAGGAACTGTGAAATGTCCTCTGAAGTGTGTCTGAGCAGCTCATTCTCCACCAGAAACACGATGCCCTGCAGAGAGGGGGGGAGAGTCCGTCACTACACAGCTAAGGGGAGGCAAGGTAGACACCAAAGTTTTCCACGACCATTATATCAGGGGGTACCCCCCAAAAAACCTTACGGCAAACACTGGAGACATACGAGTGTTGACGGGTTTTACCTTTTTTGGGTCCATATTGAATTTCTTCCTTCCCATTGCCACATGCCTGCTTTTCTGAAGAGTTTTACTAGAGAGAGCAAAAAAATAAAAGCATTGTAGGATTCATGTTATATCTCCTTAACAATAATTCTAACAGTAGGGAAGAATTAACCACTGATGATCACAAACAAATATTACACTTATAACTACTATACACTACTAATAAAATAAATAAATATGAATAAAATCGCATTTATTTGACAGTCAAAAGCTTGTGTTGGTTTGACGACGTTCACAACAGGGAGAGAAACGTTCAGGTCCCGTTGGGAGGATGATGTTCCAAATAACATAAGAAATGCAATCAGCGAACAGGTTTCCCAACTGCAAGTGATAACGTATTTGGGAATGGGAAACAAAACCCTGTGCAGTTTAAGCAAGCGACCTCTTGTCATTTTGGCAAAATTTGATATTGTTTAGAGTATTGTGGCAATGTTACTCTATGCATTCGTCTTACCTGCCCTCTGTGCTGGTCTCCAGTCCCTCCACCTCCAGAATTGCCTCTCTTAATTCCTCTCTGAGCCTCTGGATCTCCTGCAGCAGGATGCCCTTCCTCCTGCGGATGTCCTCCAGCTCAGAGCGCTCCTCTGGGCTCAGGTCTACGGGGACTGTAAGGGAAGAGAAGAAGAATGACCCCATTACTGCTGCTGCTGCAGATATAACAAATGGTAACTGTGCCCCAACAACATAACAAGGCCTATGGTGTCTTTATTAGCAACATAAAAAACAAAGTGCAACTATTTTGAGAACTGCAGTGTGGCTCAAAAATGGTTGCGAGTGCTCCTGCTATCCACGTCTTATGGTGCAGAGGAGTGGGGCAGAAGCAGTAGTAACTAAGCCAAATACAAAACATATACTAGTGAAGAGGAACTGGGCGAGGAACCTATAGCGAAGATAATTAATCTTTTAATTTTAAATGAGTAACTATACAACTCCACACTTGTCCCTCCCTTATCCTCTGCACTCTTTCCCTAATCTCCTGATTGCACCGGTTTGTTCACTCTGTAATAAAATACTGAAAACCAGCAGTCTCTTGCCCTACATTCCCCTCACAGAGCAGACAAACACTTCATGGACTCGACAGACTCCCACGCAGACAGTGTCACGACACAACGGTAGAACTCAACGTCAGACTGTCGGGTTGAGTCTTCTTAACATTCCTCTGAGAAACACACTTGAATAAGACACATCTATGGTTTCAATAACGCAACATCAGCGCATTGATGAAAAGCAAAAACAATGTAAAAAAATATTGCTTAACATTAGCGGAATAAGATGGGAAATTATTTTAAGTAGCATATAATGTGAACGGTTTTCATTGCCAGTACTTTCCACTAGAGAAGTAGCCCTTTTCAAAAAGGGGTACTGCAAGTTATCTACACTTACATTTGATTACATTATCACATTTTAGATGGGGCTTGAACCAGGTGTCCAAACAGGCTGGTGCTAGAAAGGTTAATTAAGTAGCAATCTATTTAGATAATGTCGACTAAAGGATTTGTATGGCTTGAAAACCATGACACAATCAATTCTATCAAACCGGTCATTAAATGGAGGGATGGGTGATACATCGCCACCGTAATCGCAAACATCAGGGATTTCTTCAACAGTGAAATTGTTTGTTTTTCATGGTTTCTAAAGCTGAATTTGAATTACACGATTTTACCAAAACTCCCTGTTTCGTACCAGTCAACCGTTTTGAGAAACATAAAATAAACTAAGCGAAGCATGACTTCCGTCAGTTGACACCTCGATAGAAGTAGGCAGTCTAGTAGGTCAACAGTGCACTGAATCCAGGCTCTTGCATTACACGTATTGCAACATGTCAAGCCACGTTAGATGATTCAGCTGTGAAGACTGTAGTTTCATATGATGTGGTATTTTGTATTACACTGATTTTTTAATGTTGGGTCAGTGATGGTGGCCATATATATATATATATATATACAAATGAATGGAGACTGTAGTCTCTGAACAATTGACCCAATTTGAAATCAACAGCTCAAATGCCAGTTGAACAACAGAACTGCCATATTTCTTATTTGTTGCAATCTTCTTTAAGTGGGTGCGCCATGTGAACCAAACTAGCAACTGTGTCTGAACGCCCCGTTATATATTTCCATTTGGCACAAAACGACCGTGTGTTTTATTTTTGATCAAACCACCCGGATCAGCAGAGCCTCCCAAGACCAGAGTGTTTACTCTGCAAAACAAACAGCTGCTCTAAAACAAAACCCGCCACGCCCACACAGCCCGCATCAACAGGACGGTTCGATTCCCACCACAGCGCCCAGGGTATCTTTACGACAAGGCGGGAGGTTTCACCAGCAAGTCAGCGATGCCCAAATGCAACAAGCTCTCGCGCAACCTGAAGGCTGGTCGCGGTGGTAGCGCAAATGCCCAGCGACGTTAGACCCGAGCACCGCAAAATAATCAATGTGTTAGTCGGCGTCGGGCTAAGCTAAAGCAGACGAACCGAATCACACCCGTGCTTCTCAGAGGAGATGCGTCGGGTAAACGGTTCATCGTTTCGTGTAACGTCGGCTGTCAGGCGGAACGGTTAAAGTGTCACACCTGAACAATTGAGCTGGGGCTTGCTGCGACTAGCCCGTTAGCTAGCGGTAGCCCGTGCAAATAGCTAATTAACGTTAGTAACGTTGAGCCCACTTACTGTAGTCCAGGTCGTCCATTTTCGGCGCTTTACTTTTAGGCATCAATATTTCAGAGTCGACTGTCATTCAATATTAGAAAACTAAGGATATATGTATAAATATATCCTAAAAACTTAAGGGAAAAATAGACAACCCCCTGGTGTCGAAATGTTGGGCCGGAGACAAAGAAGGTGGCGACACCGGAAGCGGTGTCTGCTGTCGGGGAGGATTGTTCCGGTCAGTTGTTTTTCAAAATATAACACTGGACATAAATTCATGTGGTGACTCAACAGTGAACTGGTTAGTGTGTGTGTGTTTGTTTAATATTCACAAGGCCCTTTTCGCAAACCTTTCTCGCGCTACTTGGGAGTTAGAGGATCGCAGGATTCTAAATGTAGTTTAACATTTGTGAGAAGCCCTCTGAAGTTGTCTGGATGTTTGCAGCTAGCAGCACACCTCTTAGGGTTACTAATATATTTTAATAATTATAAAATCATCCATGTGAGAGTTTGGTAGTTTGTATGAGTAAGATCAGTCATTAAATACAAAGGTCAAACCACATTGTCCACTCATTGCTTTTGAATGTACCAGATTGTCCTCTTGATTTCCTCTGGGACCAGGGAACCTACATTGTATTTTCCCAGGAGACTTTGATGAAAGGCCCTTTCTAAATGGAACACATTCACAATTGACGATATTGAAAGAGTAAAAACAAGTGACAGAAATAGTGAAACTGTATTATAGATATCCATCTCTGTTTTTTTAATAGTACACTGTGATTGAGAAGAGTGGAGTTTTTAAACAATGCCATTTGTTATATTTGGCTGATAAAAGCTACCGCCCCCTCTTTTTATCACATGAACACTTCTCGCTGTATTTAGAATTGAATGAAAAATGAATGTGACAGAAGTAAAGTAAATTCGCTTCAAAAAACGTATTAAGTTACATTTATTCAAAACCATATAACTATCAACTGTACATTGTGTATTTGAATATTTCATATATTTATATGATTACCATTTCATTGCAGGTAGCCCACTACAGACAACTTAATGGCATGATCAATAGAGAGTTTATACCTCGACATTTTGATTTCAAATTGGTCTATGACACCATAGTCAAAGCCATCAACGATAAAATTTGAAGGTGAACTTGTCACTTCAATATTGGAAGTAAACATTTGGCCCAAACGACTCCACTCAAAGTGTATATCATCTTGCTATTTAAAAGTGTTACAAGCTTGGACTCAATAGTCCGCACAGTGTAGTTGTGGTAGTATAGCTGCATTATGTGCTCAATGAAAAAAAAAAAAAAATCCAAATAAAGGCCTAGTGAGCAAAAAGTTTGACTCCATTTTCTGCAGTCGGGTTTTGACAATTTTTTATCAACAGCCAGAATTTACAGGCTTATTTTACAAAGGCATTGATTTGTCCAGGCATGACCAAGTCATACAGTATGTGGATGGCGACCCAAGCAGGCGGCACAATATCTCACTGAATGATACACTGCACATGCTAATGATTTATGCTTCGTCCAAACCCAAAACACCTTTTACACGCTTCCAAAACTGATTCATATAAGACGGAAGTTCCTCATGCCAGTTCCAAGATCTGCTGTTTTATTTTTATCAAGGAGCAAATAGTCATTTGGAAAAAATACAATAATATAACAATTCTTAAGATATTTCATTTAAAAAAAACAATTGATCACTTAATTTCAACAGATTAGTTACTCTGCCGGATCAAGTTATTTTACCACCATCTGATCGATCGGTTGATCAAGTATGGTGTAACGAAACACAGATGCTGGATTTAGTGTTTTGCCCTTATTTGGCAGGATTTTAAAGTTTTTCAAGGGTTTTGGAGTCAGTTCCATCTTTCAATTGCTGTGAGCGTTCAGATTGAGGCATTCATTGATTTAAAGCAGGGAATGTGATTAGTGTAATATAGTATCTGGGTTATTTATACTAGTGCATCCCTTTCTAGAACAAGCATTGTATCGGATTCTCGTTACTGTTTTGATGTAAAAGTTACAAAGCATTCTAGTGTTGTGATATTGTCTACTGCCTCCAGTTATTGTGCAAAATCAATGCACTCTTCCTACTTAACAAAAGGCAAGTGAAGCCTTCTACAATTTTATTGTTGATTACTCAGATAGTGATATTTTCGAGACATCTATGTGAACTTAAACTTTCCTAGAAAATGTACATTCTTAAACAACTGTATAAGAAGCTTGCTTTGTTCAGATCATTTCATGTTCAATATCTTGCAAAAGTTTAAAATCATCGTCGAGCAACCAGTGGCTATAAAAAGAGGCAAATTATGTAAACTATTACAATTATCACCGTTCAACGGTTCCATTGCTCCTACTAATGTAATGACCCTCAGAAAAGCTTGAACTCGCTGTTCCACATCGAGTCCCTTGGATAAAAGGGTCATTGATGTGTACATTTGTCCAGATTTTCTCCATTGACGCTTAAAACAGTGGAAATTAGTGTGCTCAAAGATAACAGTAAGTAAGTGGGTCTACCAGCTGTCTAAGTAAATACATGTAAATTTGCTCTGATGTCGTGGACAGACACCAAAAATAGGTGGAAAGAGGCTCATGTTCCGTTCACACCACGAGCAACACGGGGAAGGTCTTCTTCATCATCATCATCATCATCATCAGAGGCCTGTGACAAGAAGCAACAAATTGACACCAAGGACGTGCGACTAATAGGCGAGTTGGTCTCAACTTTTCATTTGTGTCCTGACAACGCAACGAAGCGTCAACCAATCAAATGTCCCTGTCCCCCCTGCCGGTAGACAGTTTCCAGTGCTGTTTAATATCATCACTGCGTCTGTGGGCGCTTGTGAAACACTTCAATGTTGACACACATAATATAACGTTGCCGCTGCCGATTGGCTGTTTTGTTGCTTCCGACGCTCGTAGTGTGAACACAGCAGAGGAATATTTAGGTTTTTTAAATATGTAAGAGCAAGTAAGGGCAAAGGTAAAACTGTACTGTCCATGGAGGGTCGGATAAGGCATTTCTTTCATGGACGGAAGCTTTAGTCTACAAAAGTTAGACATTGGGATGGGTTTGAAGATACGGGGTCGGGGCTGATTTAAATTAGGCTGTTGGTCCAAGTGAATCTCAATGTTGTTGTTTTTTAGCATTTCATGTTTAAGGACGTAATCTGATTTATTTTGATTTCATTAAAAGGCAAAATCCAGTTAGTGCTTCTCTGCATGCATACAACTAAGTATACATCCAACACATGCACTATCTGCATAAAATAATTCCATAAACATTCGATTGTTCTTCCCTTCCAACTATCCCAGGCTGTGCAGTTTTCATGCTTGGGTACGCTTTGCGTAATCCAACAGCTGTGCAATGAGGGGCATTTTTCATCCATTTTCAAATTCCCTATTAATCCCTGCAGTCATGCTTCAGTGATGGGCGGACTCGGTTGGTTATCCCTTTCAAACCCGGGAAAGCAGTTTCTCCAGTCCTGGCTAGTTCAAGTATCTCAGATACCCCGCCCTCTCTTCCAGAGTATGGCGACAACAAAGATTACGTAATTTAGTAGAGCGCTGTATCCGTCAATCGGCTCAACCAATCCCTGATTAGAATCTGGTAATCTTCACCCCAGAGTCACCAACGATGAGACGAGCCAAGGAGGGATGAACCTGTAAAATATTAACAGATGAAAATGAATTTATCACCAATGATAAGATTTCAATTCATTAAAATACCTTTGCCATAATTAAAATGTTGCACTTGAAAAGCATCCAGTATATCTGCAAAATAGACTAGTTAATAAATACAAGTAATCAGGTGTTATTGTCAAACATAAATGCAAAACAGATCAATCATTTAAAGCTTATCCATTACTAATTATCTACTGGTAGTCATCATAGGATCAACGCAAAGTAAAACCCATATAACAGCTTCCAAAATCAAAATATCATATCTGGTGCAGCAGTGCAAAAGTATGTTGCAGTTACATGATCCCTGTCCTTTACATGAGGTGGAATTTGTAAGGAAGCAAAACCCCTAAACGTAGAAAATAAGGACCACCGCCTATTTGATCAGATACATCAAAAGTTAAACCATGTTCCCCTGCTGACCTGTGCTTGAAGAGGCCCATAGGGCACCAGCTCTCCATCCACAGTGAGTGTCCCCCGCGTGGACAGAGGCTGCAGTCGGAAGGCCTTGCAGGTGATGTGGCTCACATACGGCGAGGTGACGGAGTGGTGGGTTCCTCTTTCCATGGCAAAGAACAGCCTCAGAAGAGTGGCTCTGGAGATCCCCGCCCGCACAAAGGTCAGGTGGATCAGCCCATCGTCAAACCTGGCCTGTGGTGCAGCATGAAGATCAGCCCCAAGGTGGGACTGGTAAAGGGCCAGTACCAGGACAAAGTCCCCTTCAATGGTGACCCAATCTCTGGTGGGAATGGGTTGATCGAGTGGGGGTAACAAGTTGTCCCGAGGGACATTCAAAAGTGAGACCAAAGGTCGGCTCTTCAGCGCCCCTGCTGGCTCAGCAACGTCAAAGTTAAAAGATGAGGACGGTGTGCGTAGAGATGGTGACGGCGAGGTGGAATTTGGGGTATTAGGACGGGGGACGAGGTAGGACGAAGAGTGCGGCGAGGCACATGAAGGGGAAGATGGCGGCGTGGGAGATAGAGACAGGGAGAGGGACGGTAGTTTAGGGGGGAGCGAGTTTGAGTGGGAGTGCTGGAGAAGAGAGAGGGGCCTCGGACGGGAGGCATTCTGGTTTTGATCCAGGGTCTTGGGCTTGTAGGAGAAAGGAGAGTGACGAAAGGGAGAGGAGATGGTGAGAGAACGCTCCCGAGCAACGTCCATTTGGTAGGGATCCTTCTGGTAGTAGGTCCCGTTCAGATCCACGTCCTCCACCCCGTATGAGGTGCCAGAATCCGCGTCGGCCTCCTGACTGAGAGGCTGGTTGAAGAGAGTGTCGGCTATCTGGCTTGAAGGTGCTGAATTCTTTCTCAGCGTCTGTCGGATCTCCAGATGGCCATCTGGGCACGTGAGATGACCCTCCTGCCCTTCTCCGACCTGTCCCCCTATGTTTTCCTCACAGTTCTTTTCCAGCCCTCTTGGGTGCAGCACTCTCTCCCCCTCGGCAGAACCCCCGCTGCTTTCCCCATCCCTCCCCCTGTCCTCCTCCTCCATCTCACTGGAGTCTTGCTCCACCTTTCCTTCATCTTCCCTGTCAGTCTGGATCCCGGCCAACCTTTCTACCTTTCCCATGTTGCAGTCTTCCCTTTCGACTGACTCTGGAATCTCTGAACATCTCTCTGACCTCCCCTCTTCTGCCTCCATCTCCACCTCTCCCTCCCTCTCCCTCTCTCGGTCCTCTGCCAAGCTGCTTGTCCTCACGACACCAGCTCCTCTTCCCCTTGCCCTCTCCCTCCTCCTCTCCCTTTCCCTCTGCCTCTCCTCTTTTTCCCGCTCTACCTCACCCATACGCAGGCTCCTCTGTTCACTGATGCCCATGTCGGAGCAGGTGCGATGGATGGGCGTTCGACAAAAGCCCTCCAGGCCTTCTGTGATACTGCGGGAGAGGGGTCTTCTTGGCAGGGGGGGCGTGGCATCCGGCGATGTGTCGCTGCTAGAGGGAGGCAGGAAGGACAGACGACCCTTGTAAGATCGAAGAGAAGCTATGCGCACCAGTGTGCCCAGGGTGAAGCGAGCTGATCCCAGGCCACGATACCTGGAATAAGGAAACATTAGCTATCTTCTGTAATAAAACCTATTTGATATTAGGCGAGAAATAAAGTAACGTTTAGATGAACAAAATCTAATGATCTGACAGCAATTACACACCCACCTCTCACTCTCAATGTCCACATCGGACACAAAGCCCCAGGCAACGGAGAGGAAAGAAAATAGTCTTCTGGGTGATGCAGGGCGGCTGTTGATGGAGGGCGGAGGGCTTGTTGTCACGGAAATCACGTCCATGGGTCGGACACCACCTCGACAGAGCAAAAAGCAGCAGTTCAAAAGAAGGGGCTCCCGAAGGCACATGTCATACCTGAGGGAGATTAAAAAAAAAAAAGGACAACGGGTCCTGTGAGTAAAGACAACGATAGAACGTTGCAAACAGCAGATTAGTACAGAGCTGTTAAGCGACAAATGGGTGTAGATGACAAGGTGAGGACAAAAACAGCTGTGTCTATGTATGAGGGTTAATCCTCTGCATACGTTGAAAAGCTCATCTTATCCACTTCACACTTGGCAGGCGTATTTATGGGCCACATACAGTGTCACGGTTTGTACTATTGGACACCCACCACGTTCAATATTGATACACAACAAACAAACACAGCTCTTTGCAGCAGTGGAGGTGGGGCTTCAGGGCTCTACAGATTGACTTGGTCATTTTGGCATCAGAAAGAAAAAGTACAAAAAAGCCAAGATAGCATGTCCAATGTGGCACGTGACAGGGTTAGATTAGGTCAAAACCTAATAAGAACAATGTTTACTGTATCAACAACTAAGAAGATTGCATTGAATCATGGAAACTGAAAATAGTTCTAAAATAGTGATAATAGTTTCTTTAGTAGTTTTCATTTAGAAAGTATAGAGAAGCGATGTGATAGGATGTCATAAATGATCACTTTTCTGTAAACACTGCTAAATAACTGTCTGGTTTGACATTGGGCTGGAAAACAAGATTGGACTGAGACTAACCTTTACAGATATGAATGAGAAGCATGCTTACCCTGCATGGTGATTGACTGAGCCAGCCAGTGCATTCCCAGATCCACAGGGAAGAATACCAACAGGGGTTTTTATTGCTTGTTCCCAGTCAGGACGCTCCATCAGCCCATTTATTACCTGCAGGAACACGGCACAGAGATATTATTTATCCTAAATGTCCTAAAAACAGACATTAACTGTCTGGAGCCAATCCCTTAGTTCTACCATGCTACCCCCAACAAAAACAAGACTCACTTCGTGCAGCAGGCCATCTCCGGAGACGATGATGATGCCGTCCCAATCTGTGAGTGATATCTCTCTGATGAGCTCTCTGGCGTGGTTCTGACGCTCTGAGACAGAATGATTGAGTCAATACCGGCTATGTGTGTATGTATTATATGAATATATGATGCGTCTTTTTCCTCAATGGGTTACCTGTCTGTATAAGGTTGTAGCTGATGTTGGCCTCTCTTATCATTGGCAGGATGTGGGTCTGACACCACTGCATTGCCTGGCCTCTCCCACTGAAGGGATTGACCAATAACATTAGCCGCCTGGGACGAGGTAGCAGACTTCTTGAAAATTCTGTATGAAAAATAAAGAGGGCACAAAGTTAAAACTTACCCAGAACAAAGCAAGGAACGCGCGGGTTTACACCAAAACAACCCGACAGGGAGCTATCGTTGCAGTTTTGCCCGACCCTGTAGTGCAACCAAGCATTTGGGCTCCTTTACTTCACCTCACAGGATCCACTTCACACTGTATAATACTGCACCCAAAAGAGAGTCTGTTACTCAATTCAAATCCAGATGACACAAGTACTATTCAGAATATAGGGATTAAATAAAACAAGGTGGTGAGATAATCAATGATTAATTCCCTTTCATCAGCTTAGTTATAGATAATCATTGACAATCCAACAACAACACTACAGCAAAATCAAGCAAATTAACAGAAAACTCAGCTAACCACAGGTACGTGGTTCATGAGCATGAAAACGTACGGAATCAAGACAGCAAGTGATTCAGATATGGTGGTAATAGATGAGGGAAATATAACAGAAGGCTGTGTGAGCAAAGTGGAGTCGACACTAGGGGTGAAACTGTAGGCCAGCAACACTGAGAAAAAAACAGGTTGGTTTGTAACAAAGTATGAATGAGGCGAGAGCAGGCCAGAGACAAACAGAGTCACAGAAAAATAAATAAAAAATGAGTGACAATTTTACCTCTGGGAGGGAGATAGTGATGTGATAGGTAAAGACTGAGGAAGACAAATGATGAAGAGATTAGAGAGTATTTATGGGTTTAAGATTAAGTCTACAGAGGAAAGATGGAAAGATAGAGGAAGAAATGGGAGATGCTGGGAAAGTGCAGGGCGCATTTAGTAAGTACTGGTGTGAACAAATAAACACACACAGTGAAGGTAAACACTACGCAGGTCCTTGCTATCTGTCGGATTATTGAGGCTGGGGGATACAGTGCTTGGGAATGGAGAAGGGGAGGGGGGCAAATTCTAGCAGCCCCACCCTCACGGTCTCTACATTTGACACTGAATGATACGGGACGTGTGTGCAAGGCAGATAAGGGAAACAAACAAAGAAATATTAGTTAGTGAGAAGTAGTTGGGTAAAACAAACAGTGAAATACAAACTAAATATTCAGAATAATCAATCTTGTATCCTCTTAAAATGTATTAAGGTTAATCCCCCATGTTTTTTTTGCCTAACTACTCTTCTGTGTGACCAAATGTGACGGGTGAGAATCAGAAGCCATTTTTGGCCACATACGTTACACATGGAGGAATTTGTTTGTGTGACATTAAGCTACACTTGGCAGGCATTAACAAAGGAAGAATTAATCAATGCGACACGAGGCGACATTGTGTCAGTAAACAAGAATGCAAAGACTTATTAATGGTCACAAACAATACGGTCAACCGAAGTAGATCCCACATCTACTGCAAACTAGCCATGTTGGCCATTTGATAAAACATTTCACTGCCAGGATTACTAATAACTAGCAGTTGCATGCCTCCCCCATCAAGTTGAGTTGCACTCAGCATCCGCGTCTGTCCGAAAAGGTATCACTTCTTTTATTAGACATTTTGTGATCAGTTCTACATTTCAAGACTGCCAGACTTCACGTGAATGCCTGTGCCTTCAGTGCTGAGACATTAAAATAAGACTACTAGGGGTTTTAGTGTCGAGGAAATTTTAAATTGTAGACAAATCAAGATAAATGGGATACAACGATCACATGTAACTCCCATCTGTTAACTCACCTGTGTCAGCAGTGACGGTCACACCTCTGAGTAGACACTGCACAGCAGCCGACCACCTCTCAGCTTCACACCTGCTTTCTGCCAGGTAGGCCCTCACCTGCCTGCGTCGAGACACGCCTTTCCGTCGTTTGCCCGGCGGGTACCAGTACAGCACCAACAGAGGAGGCGCGGGGGCGCGAGGGCAGCTGCACCCCACTAGCTCTGATAAAGGCAGCAGGAGGCGGGCTTCCTTCCCCGCCTTTGGTGACAGCCGTTGGATATGTATGTGGGTGTGAGTGAGGGTCAAGGCATAGTTAGAGGCCGGAGAAGGGGAGGCGGCCGGGGAGAGTCCCCCCGAGCCGCCGGGGCTGTTGGGGCAGCTGTTATTGTTGCTGTTGCTGCCTGAACCCCAGCTGGCAAATTGGCCGTGAAGGAGGGCTTCTGCTGTGGATGGTGAAGAGGGTTCTGGAGATCGCATCCTCGCTGCTGAAGCCAGGATAAAGTGGGTCTGCCAAAGCTTGGTGAGCCGTACTCTCTAAAGTTACAAAGCTTGAGAGAGGAGATTTGAAATAAAATCAAAATGGATCTGAACGCCAGTCTGGGAACTTTATCCCGGTGACCTCCTCAAAATCATTCTCCCTCCCACAATGTTGCAAACAAAAAACGCTGAGTTTCTGATTCCGTCTGTGCAGTTAAGAAGTATCTGTTCATTTGAAAAAAAAAGTTTAAAGGTTCCTCCCGTAGAGTATTTATCCAGTGAAGATAGGAACTTTGTGTCACAGTTAGAGAGCTCCCATCACAGCTTGATCTGAAGGGTTGTCAACTTCTACAGTTTACTACCAGTAGACAAATGTGTGTGTTACACACTAACATGGTCAAAGAAAACATCAAGACATCAATTTAACATGTACATATTCCACAACAAGCTCAGTCATTCAAACAAACTTCTTCACAAGTTTGCATTGGAAAAAAAGTGTGAAAAGGGAAGCAGAGCAACTGCTCAAAATCAATAATACCGTGTTAAATAATTACACAACGGAACAAATAATTAAGGGAACTACTTATGAATAAGACAAACACACCTTTTTAAACAAGGAGGCTGCAATCATTAAATTCAATGAATGCACAAATTTTGTGGAGTATGTTGCATGGTAGGTGCAGCCCAAAAAGTAATTAATAGCACAAAGATATGATAAGTGAACGCCTTTTCAAGACCTTTGATACCTGTATTGCTATCTTTGATCTCAGTGATATAGGAGGCACACAAGAGGAGTGACTATACTAATCCTCTAGACAGTAGTGTAATACATTGACGTTTCAGCCAAACAAATGCTCCTGCATACAAGTTTGTTATGTTTTCCCCAAGAACACTATGTAGACAACAAAAAAATACAAAACAACAAAAAAAGACACACAGGGAGACAGTTCCAGGCCGGCCCTTAGTTTAAGTCATGGTAGTGTCCTTGAGTCGAGCATCACGTTCCCTCCCTAAGATCCTTGTTCCTGTACGAACACAAAAGAGTAGCAGAGGACAAAAGTCAATTGTAGAAGTTTTATTTAAAACGTAGCAGAACTACAATGCGTGAGTAATCCACCCGGGCACATTTTTGGAGCGGAGAAAGCCACATTGAAGTCAACTAAATGGATTGAATGGATTGTGCCTGTAATTCAACATTGATTTCTCTGTGCATAGCTGACTATTTCTGTACCATATTTTGACAATTAGAGATAAAGTACAAAGAACAGCCATGATAAGACAAAGAGATTAAAGCTTAAGCAATACAAGACCGTGCCCTTGGACCCCAAATGCCTTTTTTTTACTTAATGACTAACAGTCACACATCCTCATGCGCCTTGCTGAGACAACACATTATTTTGCGTCAAAGCTAGAATGTGGATGACCACGTCTGGCTAACTTCTGTTTAATGGGATTTGTGGAAATAGTGCCTCATTCACAATTGGAATCTAGGATTGAGATTTTGCAAATTGCTGACCGACATGGTTGTTCATTTAAGAGGTTTTCCAGCATGGAACAACAAGTAGCTTCATAATGAGCCTGTTAGAAATGAAATGAGTTTAGGATATACTGTATACACTATGTGAGAATGTTTACATAAGCATAAATAATACAACAGCAAGATGACAGGCTTAAGTAATATTAAAGCTCCAGGCCAACATAACTCAGTTAGTGCGTCAAAGCGCATTTACTGGACTATCACCGCCGGGCTTGGGTTTACTCTAAATTAATAAACTGGGCAAGTCTTTCAAGTTCCATATCAGCCAGGAAACATTATGCAAGCTGTGGTGTAGTCTAAATCAATACTTGGCTGATGTCCTGTTTAGATAAACACACACACACATACACCAAACGGAGCTCTCTGGTGTCCATTGTTGCACCTCAGGTCCTCGTATCGCAGGGCGGGGACACCCAGAAATAATGTCAGCAGACTAATTCTGTCCCCCAAACAATGAGCCTGTTGTTGAGTGACTTCGGGGTATCTTGGGAAAGTTTCGACCACCTTGTTTGTTTTTAATTGAAGAGAACTCACACACGAGGGACAGGTGCACTCTTACAGACATGGTCCGAACTCCAGAAACAAAGTGACGTTAAGAGCGACCGGTTCCACTGTCACGATCCCAATGACATCCAGGCGGTGACAGGCTGTTAGCCCGCAGAACAAGTGCTTTCCTGCTGGAGTTTAACATACTTCCCTACGGCGTTACATTTTTCATTTCACTGTTAAAGCCTTTGCCGTATCGGTCGGGAACGAAAGGCGTTAAAAGTGACCGAACCCTCGGTTAAATGAACGCGAATAACCGCTAGCTAACGCGGGTCCAGCAGCTAACGTCGGGTCCTGTAGACTGACAGCGGGGTCAGTTGGAATGCTAACGTTAGCATCGGCTAGCGGGGTTCTGCCCAACACGCAACAAAAGTTTAAGCCAGCTCATGGCGCCATGTACCGTTTTCTCTTTAAAATGACAAGACGCCGCCGTGCGCGTGCTGAAAACGGGGACATTTGATATTTTGCGTTTGGTTTATTGATAACTTTAAAGATAAAACGTTAACCGAGCGAGCGCAGATAGCGGTATTGGATGACAGCGTTAAGCTAACGGGCTTCTTCGCGTTAACGGCTCCCTCCTTAAATCCCCCTTATGGTCAGCGCCGGCTTGGAAGGAGCAAAGTTAAATGGCGTATTTCAAAGCGAAACCCAAAACGTACCTCATGTTGTCTTCCTCCCCCACTCATGACGACAGGTAGTCGCTTGCTCTGGAAACTGTAGCCGGGAGCAGGAAGCGTCTGGAGACGCAGCAGCGGCAGCTCTGAGCGGCGGACAGGAAGCCCAATGGCGATAAGGAAAACACCGCAACACCCACCGACATTCTCCAATCACCGAGGAACCACTTCCTGGTCAAATATTTGACCCCCCCCCCGATAGACCACTCAGTCAATACTGATAAAAACGTAGTGACGTCAGAGATACGCTGATACCGCGGAGAAATTAAAAGGGTTGTAAACATTTCGGGATGTTGACCAGAAATCACCTTAGGCTAAAAGTCAGTGGCTTATATATTTAAAAAAATGGCACGCAAGCCCTTTCATTTAAAAAACACACCTAAGACAACTTGGTACAGTCGATCTTTTATTTGTATCAGATTGTATGGAAAACACAAGACACAGACTAGTTCTTGTATCCACGGCTGGCTCTGCGGCCACGAGCTCTCTCGAACTTCCTGCCCTTGGAGCGGATGTAGGGCCTGTGAAAAAGAGGAGAAGTTAAGTAGAAAATTCACCCAATACATGTTCAATTAATTTTGGCTTTGTCATGGTTGCCTTATAAATTTGAACCTAGGACACTATTCACAATCATTAACATGGGCCAAGAGCAATCACTTAAAAATGTCCCATCTTACTCGCGTGCTAACCACTCACTCAATGTTTCTGACAAAGCACTTATAGTAACTCAGACTTAGAATGGAACTCAGTGGCGTTGGGTTTCTATTCAGATTTTGAAAGGCAGTATCTGGAATTTTTTCTTAAATATACATATTTAAAGTATAGGGATTGAGCGTGACAGTATAGGCCTTTCACAAAGACATTTTACATTCAAACAATAGGAAGAGCACACGTAAATTGTATGTATATATATATATATATTATACACACACACACACACACACACCATTGCTTTCAGTGATTGAGTAAAGACCATGTTAGTTATACCTGTGCTTTGCTGTCGCTCAAAGTGTTATTACTTCTACAGTAAATTTGAATGATAGACAAAGATGTCAATGCCCAGATAATTTAAAATTTAATCTAGATCACGTGTACACATCAAATTACCTTTGATTTAAATTAGAATTTTTTTCTAGAAATTTGTTGGGATCTAATGCCAACACAAATACATCAACTATACACATACTTGGTGTGGCTGTGGGGAGTTCCAGGGGCTTTTCCAAAGTGTCTGTACACCTCTCTGCCTTTACGGGGTCCTAAAAAAAATAAAATAAAATAAACGTTCAGATTAAAAGCAGATACAACCGTTATACAGTGTCAATGTCAATCTTTATTAGTATTTCCAATTCAATTCATAAATGTCTTCCTACGTTATGCATATTTGAATGGAAGTACAAAATTCTCAAATTATATTTATTTAAATTTCAGATCACTAGCATTGAGAAGTGAGAACAAATACAAGATGAATTCCATTCAAATTCTTAATTCACTGGTATTTACTTGTGAAGAGACAATTAACAGTCTTTTTAACTGAGCAACACTTCTTAGGCCTTGAAGAAATTACAATATCCATCAGATCAGTATATAAGACACAATGTGTCTTTTGATCTGGTGATTAAATAAGATTATTTATTTTTTACTTTAAGGAATGGACGGATTCAAAAACCGATTAATAAAAGTCTAATTTAGACATTTCTCTAGTTCATTTTGGAGGGATGGCGAAAAGTTAACTAAATGTTTGGAAGACATTAATGTCAAAGTTGTATTCCTGCAGAGGCTAGAGGCTATTCTCTGCGAGGCTGCACGTAACGTCATTGCCGACTGGCTGTCTGCCTATTTTCATGTGAATGCACAATAACACATACAGTACTCAGTATTATCATGGCATTCCCCATGTTCCCCACAAGTGCCTCCTTAAAGCTAATGCATGTAACAGACATTGGTTTTAATAGATCACTCAAAATCATTTCATATAAAAAATACACAATGGATTTCATCTGTGCATGCAGGGTTGGAAATGCCAGGAAGTACCATGTGTGTATGTATATAATTTAACATCTGTAACCCCAATGGTAAACCTAATAGCTGTTCTTAAAAGGACTATGCTAAACTAACTTTGTAGTAAATGTGAACTGGATTTGTAGATACTGGTGGCCAAACGTCGCCCGAATTCACAGCGAGGGCTTACTTCATCTACTTTGATTTGCATCGTGGTATTATAGGACTTGAACTAATGTTTAGTTACCTGACAGCAGCACTGTGCCTTGTCCTTTGGGGGAAGCCAAAGCCAACTGGTCAAAGGTCATCACCTCACCGCCTGCTTTCAGGATTCTGCGACGGGCACCATCAGTTACCCTCAGAGCGCAGATCTGTGGGAGGACAAACAAGAGGTGAGGACGATCTCCGAGACGGTTATAGGCAACACAGCATTGAGACTGATTCAGTTGACTTGAATGTCATTTTATGTGGCAAAAACTAAACAGAAGTCCGCAAAAAAAAGGGGGGGGGGGGGGGTTACCTTGAGCTTGGGGATTTTCTGAATCCTGACATCATCAGTGACTGAACCCACAACAACAGCGGTTCGGTTCTCACGGCCAGGCATCTTCATCTTACGGATCTGGACGTTATGAAAGTAAAGTCAAACTCTGCACATACGATCACATGTCCGAACAACTGACGCAGGGCTGATACACCTTCAACATCAAGTCTTCTAATCTGTGCATAACATGCTAATTTTTTTTTTTAAACCAGTTATTTATTTCATAACATTTAGTTGCAATTTAGGATCCAAATTAACACTAGTTATATAAAATGTGCTAAGTCAAACCGAACTATCATTAGTCAAAGCTTGCATCAAATGTTTTATCAAAACATGTATCTTCAGTCCAATTTTAACTTTACATCTTTCGACTAAACTTTAATGACCATTTTTTAGGGTGAAACATTATTTGTTAAGTATTCGTCGTATTGATCTTGTACTCAAAACTGATCAGTCGGTTTTGATCTGTGCGCGGACAAAAACATTCAAACCCAACGTTCTCTATCAAAATGAGACATTTGGGAACTGACCAGGCGGGAGATGGAGAGAGGTGGCCTGTGGATCCGGCTCATAAAGAGCCTCCTAAGGATGACCCTGTTGAAAGGAGCATTTGAGCGGCGGGCCAAGAACCTGTACAACTGTGAAAAGAGAACATTTATGGATAAGAAAACGTGCAAGATTGGATGTTGGCTTAGAAAGATTTTTTTGTTGTTGAATATTTGTATTTTTGACAGTGAGGGAATCATAATGAGTAAATGGAATTTACCTTGACCAGGAGCCTCAGGTAGATATCCTGGCTCCGTGGCTCTTTCCTGTGCACCTTACGGTCCTTGTTGTGTCTGATGTCAACTCCCTTAAAAAGTAAATAGCAAATGGTGAGTTTTATAGATTAACAGCCAGCTCTTAAGAGGTATAACGCTAAGCTTTACAGAGACTATGGGCACCCCGGCTCCATTGCTCCTCTCACATTAAGATCTAACACGACAAACACAACGAGCAGAATTTGAATTGCCAAACTATAGCGAAAACTAAAACGTCTCTTGTATTAAAGCAACACTCAAGCAAACCGGTAACGTTGGCACAGGCCGGTTCACACGTTGACACACCACAGCTAACGGCTATCACGAGCGACAACGTCACAGAGCTCACGTCGCTTTGTGTCTGAATTGGCCATTTGGGAACAAACGGTCATTTTGGGGCAAAACAGATACAACGAACAACATATTCTGCCGCCCGAACCGCTTTTATAGCTCATTTGGAAGCGTGGACCGGCCGCCTGTACGACACCAACGTTACATCGGTAACAAACAGGGTACGCTAGCATCGTTCAATGATTCAAAATTCGGGAAATCGCGCCAGGATTATAAAGTAAATTATGTTTTAAACAACTAAGAAACGCCACTACGAAAATTAGATGTATTAATTTGAAGGATGATGGTGGATAGTTAAGTTATTGCAGTGAACATTTTCATCTAGCAGCACCTACCATCTTGGGCTCAGAGCGAAAAGGGAAACGGAAGAGACGAAGTCTCGCGATAAAGACTTTGCTGAAATCTCGGGTTTCTGATTGGTTGACGAACAGGCACTTCCTGCAGGCAGCGCCTCCAGTGGTTAGAGGAAAGTCTCATTACTTATTTGACATATTACTGTAAACAAATTCCCTCTCCTATTTGAATTTTCTGTGTCCCAAAACCATGACTGTAAAGCACACATTGTGAATCTAATAATTCTTTGTACTATGAAGAATTCTTTCTCCTATAAATGCAATATAGATTAATCTAATTAATTATTAAACTGATTAATCTTAACATTAATTACTAGGACCTTTGAAATTGCCTAAATTTTAATTTGTTAATTTTAACATTCTTACCATATGCTCTATACGGTCATATTGCACACTGCACTGTAATGGCATTCCATTTAAAATGCAATTCCGTCAAATATCTTATTTGAAGGAAAGAAATACGATCTGATTTAACATATTCTCCACAACATGAGGTTTCCAAAAATTACTTTCAGGTTGTTAATGACAGAAGAAGGCAATTAAAGAAAAGAAGAAAATAACATCTGAAAGGGCAGCTTTTATTTTGACTGGTTAAAAACATATGACAGCATCCTCAGAGTCATTCATAACACATGTAAAGTAATTAACAGCATTGTTGTTCTTTGTACTCTTAGAGAAATCAGAATTCACTAGAACATGAATACCAACAGCACTAAATCTAATGGAGCATGAATTCTGCCCTTAAATATACGTTTTCTAATGTCACAGTCATTCAGGTTTGTGGCCACTCTGCTCTCTGAGGTGACACAAGAAGATAGTGAAAGTCAGCGCGATGCCTCCCAGAAACACTGTCCGTGCCACAGGGGGGACGAGGGCAAAGTTCACTGCCTGAGATGGTGCAAGAGATCAAGAATACATCATTCTACATTTGTATATACATTTTTGTCGCCTGAAAGGGACTAATGATGTAATGAATAAGAATATCTTACCTGCATGGTTGACCAAAATACCACTCCAGTCTAGAGAAAAGGACAGAATATGTATTTATGGATACAAACTGGCAGACAGAGGGATATTTTTTTAGGGCATTAGGAATCAATCGCAGTCTTTGGTCAACAGCACCTTGTAAGATGTCCAGAAATTCTGTCTCCAGTCTTCGAGCAGGTCATCTTTGTTTTCTAATAAACTTAAACCTAAAAGATAGAGCTGCCTTTTAAATATTTCACTGATTCCATTGATCCATTTCAGATAGTATTGTTCAAGCGTTCAAATAATATGTATGGGATTCATAGTTTATGTTGCCAGATTTGCTAGTAATAATGTGACACTCACATCACTGTCATTTCTGAAAACAATCTATGCAATTTCCTAAAAAACTAAGCAATACATTCCAGATAACCATTAGTGTTTTAGGCAGTGAGTCAGATGAGCCCCAGGAATCCAGGCCACCAATTCAGTGTTCAGTACTAACACATCGGTTCTGGGTTCATATGGACGTAACTGTTTCCCCAATTCTAACCAACAAACTGTCGCTACCATTTATCATATCTTCTGATCAATATGGGATATTTTACACAATTGATAAAAGAAGTTATCAGTATTTTATGTAAGTGACCCAAATAACCTTTGCAACACAGGCCTGCTCACCAATGTAAAAGGCACTGATAGTGAGAGGAGCTGCGACCAGCTGATCCACCACAACCTTCCCTGTCACTGCCTTGACTCCGCCTCCGGGCAGCATCCTCTCCAGCCCTCGCAGCCAGTGGTAGTTGAAGTTGGCGTGGAAACAGAAGCCCACGGTTGCCACTCGAGCCGTCTGACCCCAGTCGATGGCGCCCGAATCCTCTGACGCGGATCCCGCAGCCGGTTTCCCACCCAGCACGTGCTGTTGTATTAAGTCGGCAGAGGCGAACAGCGTTGTGTATCCCAGGGTGTTACTGATGTACGGATGAGCCTTGATCGCAGCCCAGGCCCGGTTCATGGCGCGAAATCTGTCGAGTCAAGTCAAGCCGCTGGGAATGACTGATTCACAATATGGTATTTTAAGCGGGGAATGCTGTGACATGCAGAAAATATTGAGTCAAATGATCAATGATGGCCAGTATAACATGACATAATGTGTCACTCACTTTTACTGATCTAAAATAGTCTAATTTACAGCTTTTACCCAAGAAGAAGTTAAACCTACCTTTCAGTGTAGCTTTTCTCACCCCCTCCCTTTAATTCCCTCGCCAAATAAACACAAAGCTCTTTTCGGATTGGTTCTGTTGGACGAGGAGGAGGAGCTGAGATGAAGGTCTTCTCCCCGGGTCAAAGTTCTGTCGATGTAGAGAACGTGTGATAAGACCTTTATCAGCCCGCTGGGGAAGAGCCTGAGGAAATAACACGTGAAAAACGGCAACAGAAAGAAGGGGTCCCGTCGAGCTGTTTTACTCATTTTTCCACATGTAGACTGAATCTCCAGTAGTATCGCCAACTTTTTCATCAGAATAAAAGCCACATGAGTCGCCTCCTTGCAGAACAATAAATGCAACTCACCATTGACTTTTCTCACTTGGTGAAGTGTGGAATTTGAGACCACAGCCTTAAGGTCTCTGTGCGGCCCTCTGGTCAGAGGCACATGTGGTGTCGCTATAAATAGATGCCACTCCTGCAGCAACGCTGCTATGCTTTGAGTAAAGCACCAGAAGATGCACAAAAACGTCCCTTAATTAGAGTTTAGAAGGAAGACAAGTTGCGCTCTTGCATCGAATGGGGCAGAAAGGTGTTTGAGATAAAGCATCTTAGAAGAACTGTGTGAGATGTGTGTAACAACATTTTTTCGGATGGTTTCACTGACAACACTGGAAGTTTAATTTGCCATTCCAAATGCAATAAAAACAGCTTTACAAAATTACGATTAGGTTATTTTAAAAGTAAAATGTGAAAGCAAAAAAAAAAATGCACATAAACTTTCATTTACGGTATATCCTTCTGCAGCTTTGTGAAGAGACCAGCCTCTCTCTGCCACCACCTGCTGCCATAGATATTTCCAATTCTGTACGTGGAAGGTTTGCTATTCAATTGGAAAGGTCAATTAAAGCCAGTAGCAACCATCTTAGCTCTTCCCTCTGAGAATGTCATAATTAGGGCCAGAGTTTAAGCTGATCAATTAAGTGCTCGGTAACTGCCTCAACTGGTGCGTTTGTGTCTCCCAGTATTTAACAAGCTGCCTTTAGTGTGCATGGCGCACAATGGAGACGTGTGCCCACACCTCCAGGGCGGCTGACTTCTCAGATAATTGCCTCTTTCTTTTCAGAGATTCCCATCGTGTCTCACTTCCTCCACCGCAATCAATTAGCAAAGTGGTTTTCTATTCATGCTGCAGGGGGGGAAAAAGGTGAATTTGAATTGGGCGATTGTGTCACTTGAATTAATTTGTGCGCACACACACACACACAGACACACACAATACATGCAGAGACTTGCATCAGCAATTAAATCCCCACACCTCTCTTTCCCTCTGAGGCAACAGCTGAGACCTCGGCGCAGTTTGCAGAAAGATACGAGGACACACAGACGCAACCGGATGAGGAACAAGGTAAACAAGAATTTATTTCATTTTTAAATCGAGTCTAACTGGATGGAACAAAACTAAATCCAACAGTTGGAGTCTGTTTATAATGTCTGTTTCATGAACAATCATCTTGTGTAACAGTGATGATAGAGTAATGGCAGATTGACTGGGATCTTTTACTGGAGCAAAAGACACATTTTAAACCTCATAACATGTTGAAAGTAGATTATTTAGAAGACAGCTATGTGCTGTGAGGTTACATTTAATTTTTAATATTTATTAAATGCATTTTAAATGCTAGACATTTGTTACATTTGAACTGAAAGTGCAATTCACTTCCGATAAACATATTGAAGAATTTTCTCCCCTTTTTTCTCCTTTCATGTCTTTAACCGTTTATGTCTCATGCTGTTCAAACGTATCTCTGGACTCCGACTCTCTCTCTCTCTCTCTCTCTCTCTCTCTCTCTCTCTCTCTCTCTCTCCCTCTTTCAGCCATGCGCCCCTCAATCTCTGTGACTCTTGAGCCCGGTTTGGAGAGAGGAGTCCCGTGGGGTCGTGACCTCTACACCTTTGTAACTTCAGCAGCAGGTCACATGATGAGGACTCTTCAGAAACCCAGAAAGAACCGACCTTCCAAACGACAGGTCAACCACCGTCGCTTCCTGCACAACATGATCCAGAGGTGTGGAAGCATCAGACAAGCATGCCGTCAACTGCAGTACAATGTAAAACAGAAGAAAAAAAAACATTTTTGTTATTTTATAAGGGATTCTTTTTTCAGGCCCCTAAAAATATTTAAAATAAGAATCCCTCTCGGCTCCTCATCAGCGTGACGACGCTGCTTCATTTCAAATTTTAAAGTTTGACAATTTGGTAGATACATGTGTATATATATGTTTTAATAGTTAGATGAGAAATGGTATTTGTGCTAAGCCAAAGAGCTATCAATCTTTTCATCTAACCCTTGTTAAGAGAGTCAATCAACTTGTATTCTTTTGAAGTGACACAGAAACTAAACAACTTTTGTTCAACATTTCATTTCATTCATTGTCTGCTTCTCTCAACAGAAAGTTTGCGGACATTGAGGCAGCAAACCATCGGCTGGCATCTGCCCTTTGTTTTAGGGAGGAGGAACAAAACGCGTCCTCTCCGCCCTCCCAGCATCCGGAGACACTTGACCAGTCAGGTGGCCCACCGGGTTGTTATCTACAAGACCCAGATAAACGCACAGATGTAGATGGCATCTCTAAGACCGGGACTGATGTCTCAGTTGCCTCACAGGAAACAGAAATCAGTGAAAATAAGCAGCCAGATTCGACACATCTTTGGAAACGACACCAGAAATCACAGCGCGCCACCGGCACCGGTAGAAAGAACAACCACAACTCGGAGAGACAGAAAAAAGAGAAGGTGAATCCTCTATTGTCCTCATCATCGACGAGTTCCCCAAAAAGTGCAGACGATCACCACAGGGCAGAGCTTCTTGATAGCGAGTGTTATGACAATGAGAGCCATCGGAAGTCAGCCAACAACCTCTCAGAAGACTCTCCGTCCACTCAGCAGGAGTCAGATCTTCTCCAATTTAACCAAAATGTGGACACCTCTCCTTCCTCCTCTCCAGAGCTCTCTCCGCTGTCTCTAGACTCGTGTGACTTCTCCATCCAGATGTTCACAGACATCTCAACTCGCCTGCAGGCCCAGAAGAGCATTTCTGGCATTTCAGAGAGTCAGTGGACAGACATCTTGGATATTTTCAGTGTTGGCAGTAAGGATCCAGGAGGCTGCATGGATGTGGAGGCCTACTTTGAGAGTATCTGCGCATGCCAAGGGGACGCCGAGCAGGAAGTCGTTGCCGATGGATTTGCAGATCAGTCAGAAAGTTTGGGAAAAATATCTGAGATGGAGGACCTACGCTGTGAGACAGGTGAGTACAGATATCAATACCGTTGTCATGGAGATTGGGGTTCGACACCAAATCGCTTCCAGAGTCCTCGGAGGAGCTTTCAGGTACTCAAAGGAAACGGAAACCCTGCAGAGACACAGTTTAACCATTTCAAGCCAAACCAAGAGACGGAACTCGTCCAGGATGAGTTCCCCACACCAGTCGCCTACCACTACCACAACCAGCATCCTCAGGTTGAGAGTTCCTGTATGCTGGTAAACTGCGAAAATAACCAAAACCTTACACCGTTTGAGGGCGTCGCTCAATCCTTCTCTGTCCCGCTGCATAATCCAGAGTACCGCCCCATTCCAACGCCGCCGCATGAGGACGAGTGGCTTTTCACCGATATTTTAAAGGACAGGAAGTCACTGGACTGCTAGGAGAACGTGGGTTCTTAGTGAGCGGTTTGTTAAATGTTGAGGGGGTGAGACAGTGGAGTGTGTACGGACCATTGCTTCCTCATTTTATGGGACCAAGAACAATCCAGCATTTTTTATTCAAAGCATTACACGGGACTTTCTTTGTGATTTTTTTTTTTGTATCATATATCCAGAGAAGTTATTTGCATTTTGCCCTAATTGTACTTGAATATATTTCAGAATATCTCAGAATCTTTTGAATATGTTCACTGCCTGTTCAAACATTCTGGTTCAATCTCAAGAAAAGTCTTTGTTGTTATAATATAATATAAAATGAGACGCTTACACACTTCAGCCTTTACTTAAAAAGGGAGAGACACTTTTCTTCTTATGTTATGCAAATAACCTGCAGCTCAAGCAGCAACATGATCAAAAAGTACACCTGTATCACATATATTCTATGTACTAATATATGGAATAGTTTTCTATTGTATTCTGTATTGCATAGGGACAGCCCTTTAAATGTAAATGTATTATTGTGTTTTAGCTTCCTTACTGCAACGAGATCTGAAAGGACAGACATTCAACACATTGACAAATGTCCTTTTTTCAGATTAAACACAAATGACCGGCAGTAAATGATAATATATTTACTTAAATACAGTACATTGTAAAACTATTTGTATCAAGCTTTTTCTGTGAATATGTGACGATATGTAACAGCTGTTACTTGAGCTGTGTCTCAATCTGTGCATTGATTACAGTTGTGTTATTGATGAAATGTTAATGTTTAAAGTCGTGAGAAATTTTCGGAATGTCAAAATGTGAAAGATAAATGCTGTTATAACACTTATAACTACTCTTGTGTGTTGGCGTAATGGAGTACTCCAATATAAAAATATTCAATTACTACAAGTAATAGTCCAGCAGTAAAATTGTCATACATGTGTATTATTGGAAAATTGTACAGAAAGTATCAAGAAAAAGCATTTAATGCAGAGTAAAATGGCCTTCTTGAATATTATACTACAAAGAGTCATGCAGTATATCAATGGACTATTATTAAAGTTGCATTATTGCATAAATAGCATTTTTAGATTTAGTTGGTTGAGGCGAATGTATTTAAAAAAAACTGTTTTGTGATTTAATCTACAAAATACATCACATCTTTTAAACTTATTATGTAAAAGTACCATATTTCCCTGGAAAAGGTGAAAAGTAGCATGTGGTTCCTACAGTTTGCACTGAGTTCAGCTTGTGCTGTCAAAGAAACACACAGAAACACAAAGATCAAAACCAACGACATATATTAAAGTCAACCCCAGTCAGATGTTTTATAATTACAGCATCATTCAAAACAAAAAGAGGCTAAAACAATAAACGTTTAGTTTTTTTCAAAACCTTTCCAGTGCAACAGTAGCCAAAAAGAAACAAAAAGTGAGAAGTAACACCATAGAGAAGCCTCTGCCTCATCTCCTGCTGCAGGCGAACGGACGGGATGAACAAACTCGCAACGTTTCGACGTCGATTCGACATTCTGAGAATGCGACATTAAACAGTTCAGAGTGACGGGTCGTGTTGCCGTGACACGTGACGTCTGCTCATTTGGCTTAAATGCTTAATGTCGCTCCGTTTGAGACACATTACAACCTGACAGAGCAGCCGCGATGTACCGAAGATGTCTGGCTCTCTTTTTTTAATCTCCAGTGTTAATGTGTAAAGTGCAGCGTTTACACAATATCTAAAAAAACAAAATGAAACACAGCTACAAACTAAATGAAATTGCATTTTGCTGAAATAAAATTGAACATACAGAAAAATAAAAGCCTTTAATAGAGCTTTAAATATATATCGTCAGTAGTCACAACTCTTACTAACCGTGACTCAATGTGAACCTGGCGTGGAAAAAACAAAGAATAACACGTGCAATGATACGGGGACGTGAGCACTGTAAACGCTTACTGTGCTCGTTTTGCAGATACTAGATATGCATTGCTTGTTTCATTAAAATACACACATGTTCAATTTAAAACAGAAAGACGAGGCAGCGGTGATGAAAACCCTGATTACCGAAAATCACTGGTTCTGTGCGTAATCAACGGCAAACACTAACAGGATCAATAATCCTATTGGTTTATATTATAGGTCACCAGAATACGAAGAAAACATTCAATGCAACATTTGTGATTTATCTTTATCTTTCCTTAGTTCCAATTGATAGTTAAAACCTCGGTGACTTTCCTTGTAATTTAAAGAGGTAGTTCCACATTTCGGAAATTGGCTTTTAAAAAAAAACCCTTTTCTGTTTATTGAGCAGAGAAGATCCAAATCATTCTTATGTTTGTAAATATGAAGCTACACAGGCAGAATACCATTAACTTAGCTTAGCACAAGGATTGGAAACCAGGGTGAACAGATAGCTTCTGCATGAACAGCAACAAAAACAACTACCAACGTCTCTGAAGATTTTATCTTGCTGGTTCCTCTGGCAGTTAAATGCCAGTTCTTTTGTTAGTGTGGTGTAATTTAAACTTCTTTGTTTTTGAACATATGTATGAGTGTTAATTAGATTTAGAGACGCTAGTAGCTTCATGCTAAGCTAAGCGACTGTATCTTCATATTTATCTCCCAAAATGTTTCACTACTTCTTTAAAACATTGCTATTTGTGTCTGATCACATTTATTTCCTGGACAGCCTCAAAGATATGACAGGCAAACAGGTGCTGAAGGTCATGAACAACATATATAAAAAAAGACCCATTAATTGATAAACAATAAATAAAAGATGCTGAGCAACATGGAGATGCATTACCAAAAGAAAAACACATGAAACCAGGTTTCTCAAGAACATTGTCTATTTCACAGCAAGGTGATCCAGCTGCTTGCGTTTGGTTAACACCAAACACAAATGTCATTTTGAGTTGATCTCTTGAGTGAAAAAAAAAGAAAAATCTGCTTTTTTCCCCATTCACCTCGTAAAAGTTAATTCTTCAGTGCCTCCACTGTAATTTCTTATCTAATACTACTAGTATCTGAGAATGAGGCTCTACTCCTGTCTTCTATTCGACGGCTACTCTACGTTTACTACTTGTTTAAGTCCCTTTTTCTCATCCATACGCCCACCATTTGGTTAAACACAAAAGCTTTGTTTGATCAATAATTTACACAGATAATCAGTAAAAATCAAAATTACAATGTACAGGATGCTCGTCTAAAAAACCAAGAAACAAACAAAAAAAATCCATTGTTGCGATTTATTTTGTTTTGGATGAAGAGATGAGTTAATAAAGTTCTCCAGGTTATTTAGGAGAGTTATGTTGCAGTAGCCAATCAATCATCTTCTACACACGCAACAAACCGGTAAAACCAGATATCCAACAGAAAGATCTTCCATGCAAATCTACCCACGAGACTCGATGTTTTACCACCGACTGACCAGTTCAGAAATGATCAGAGTCGCACAGAAAATAACCAGCAACCAATAACTCCACCTTGGATCTAAATTATACAAATTCAGATTTCCGAAGCAATATGTTAAGATTTTAGTTAAAGAAACTATCTAATACTATTGAATTGGTTTGTCTAACAACATACCGTTTTTCTAATCTACCGAAAAATGATTTTTTTTTTACGTTTTCCTGCATGTATGCTGTTTTTATGGTCAAATGTTTGTCTCTCCACAATTCTGTTAAATTATATGAAAATTAGATAATATATTATGGAAGTTAGTTTCATGCTTCCGAGTTTCTAATTGAACATTTACAATAAAAAGGGTAATTAAATATTGGTTACTAACTGCTTTTGCTAATTCAACTCATTCTAATTCAAAAATTCCCTCTATTTCTCATGTTTTATATTTTTCAGCATTACGCCAGGTTTTTTTTCATTTCTTTTTTTTTAAATCATTTTTTGACTTATGAAAATTTGAGGAGTCACATTGTTTCACGTCTGTATTTGACCTATCTTGTTAACTACTTTATGTATAACAGATTGTCTCAATAAGTCATTGAAAATATTTATTTTCACCCTATGACCAATATATACACAGCAATAAAGCTGTAGTTTATTTATATATTCCTCATCAAAGCGGTAAACATGGCTTAGCTTTAGCTTTTAAATACTTCCTAATGTAAAAGACGTGACAACCACATTGTTTTCTTCCCTCTAATTACCGTACAGCATCCTGAAATGTGTTGATAGTAATACACATTCACCCCAGAACTCTGGGATGTAGATTAGTTTATCAGAAATGCATCGCAGAGATGTGTCGTAGAAATCTCCAGTCTCTGTAATGTCATTTTTCATGTCACAGTTGGTTACAAAATTTAAATGAAATCCAGTTTCCTCTTTGAAAAATCTATTTTTTTACACTTTCTGATTTTTCAGTGAGGTCGTTTTGCAGTTATAGCGCCTGATGAATTCATCTTAAATTTACTTCTATAAACTACAGTGTTATGTGCGTGTTGCACCTTCACCCCTGAACAGTGGCGGCTGTGAGAGGCCGATGTCTGCGTGTGTGGCTCCGTGTGTATTTGTGTGTGTGCGGGATATTTGTAAACCGGGTCTGTGTGTGCGTCACTCTGTGTGGTTGACGCTGTAGGGCGGCGGGGGGTCCAGGCTGTGCTCGGAGGAGGGAGTCGGGGTCCCTGGGAGTCCAGAGGAAGGGGTCGGCGAGGCGGGCGGCTCCTCAGAGTCAGAGTTCTCCAAAGAGAAGTCGTCGACCAGCGCTCTGCGTCCACGCATCGCCAGCGGCAACGGAGCACGCCTGGACAAGTAGAAAGACAGAGCTTACAGCATGTCCCGCCGAGGACCAGACATGTGCATTTGTCAAAATATCTACAACCTTGACTACCTTATTTGTCCAAATGTCTACAACCTGATTATCAATCTTCACATGCCTGATTTTGGTAAAAGACTCTCGGGAGATACGTAGCACTTTCTAAGCTACTCCCGTTTGTCCCTGAGATCCTGTTGGTCCTCATGCATGAAGTCTTTTCTCTCTCTATCCGTCCATTGAAGTAGAATGTGAGTTTAACATGTGAGTTTACTTTTGACTTATTTGGAAGTCAGCTAAACCATTCTGTATTACGATCTAATATTGTATTGTATCGAGCCCAACACACCTCATCTGCCATTTACTTTCTTGAAAATAAGGCTGCTGCTCACAACTGAATCACTTACCCATTTTGTTTCTCAACGAGTAAAAAAGTATCATAAATACCATAGTTTATTGATTACAAGTTGGAAGTGATGTTTCCAAAGAGATTCTCAGGTTACAAACAAAAAATGAGTTTTCCTTTTCTTTCTTAACACATTGTTTAAATGTTTAATCAGTTACTATTTGATGGTTGTCAATCGAATGTATAAAATAACTGATTGTTCAAAAATAATACACAACACAAATGAAAAAAAAAATTCAATAATAAAAAACACGTGTACTAAATGTGCACGTGCACTAAGCCATCACCTACACTCACACACACAAACACACAAAAATAAAGACACACACATTGACCTACTGATCTGCCTTCCATTCAGGGATGCTGAGTGTTGGTGTTACGGACACAGATGGACAGTTTGTCAGTGTTAGATGGACACAAACGTATGCAACAAAAGAGAACAACAAAACAAATGATAGTGAGTTAATGGGGGGGTTAAAAACAAACAAAAACAATAAATCATAATTCAAACACAGAAGATATTTGCACACACACACACACACACTCCCACAGAGGCGCGCAGGTTACCTGAGCTGGCTGCGGAGAGTGGTGATCTCTCTTGTCATGCTCTGACAGCTGTCGGTGAGCTCCTCCATCTCTCTCTGCAGCTTCCTCTTCTGGGCGTTGGAGCGAGAGTTGTCCTCCTCCACCTCCTCCAGTTGCCTCTTCAGCTGCTTCAGGCGGACCATGGATTTATCCAGCTAGGGGGAGGGAGGGGGGCAGAAGAAGTGAGGTGGGGAGAGGGAAGAGGGCCGAGCATATTGCAGAGGTCAGGGCAAGACAGAACATTGTAGGAAAGAGGGGAAAATGAAGAGAACGGGGGCAGATATATAAAGAGAGAGAGATTATTCCGGGAAGAGCAGGACTGAGGGGATCAGAGTCAGAGATTACATCTGATGATGTTTTGGTATAGGAGTTTGTGTCTCTGCTGATGGATTTATTCTTAGGAGTGGAACATGCTCGAGCTCCCCAATGAACACACAGATGCCGGGTGGGATTAGGATTAGGTTGGACTGAGCCGGATGAATCATCCATTTCAGGATGATTTTTCAACACTCTTTGTGCCCCGGGCCACAATTAGAGCAGCTTTCCGAGCTACGCCGACCCACCTTAGATTCTCTTCCACTTGTGGGTAATTGTTAATGTTCTTACCTGTTCTCTGTACTGGTCTGCGTGTCTCCTCTCGTCTTCTGCCTGCATCATCACTTCCTTCAGTTTCTTCTCCGTCTTCCGCATCAGTTTGTTGGCAATGGCTCGTTCCCTGAGAGATGGACATATTCATGTTAAGATACTTGGGGCACCAAGTAATTCCAGACATCTATAAAACATTTAATAAACATTTTTAACATTTAAAACCATTGTACATTGTATCTATGGTAGCCCAGAACTGACAAAGCAATAACTGTCTCTAGAATCGGCACTTCACTCTAGTTCTGATAAACACAGAAACTTCTAGTGGCAATCTGCAACCTTTACGGTCAAATGCCCTCATATGTAGTGAAAAGCGTGTATGATATGAGGGTTTGGTGTGCGTGTGTGTGGCCAAAGAAAGCTGTATTTGAAATAGCTATTTTATGCATTTTTATGTCAATTCAGTTTTATGGATAAAATTTGGATTGACCCCTCTTTTCAAGATCTCCTCAACAATAAAAAGCATATTTTTGGCTGTAATTATTTGAACTGTGCGTCTTTTTCTCTCACTGTCTCTCCTGTTCCACCAGCTCGTCCATCGACTCGATCTTGGCCTCCAGGGCGGCGACGCTGAGCTTGTGCTTGCCCCTCACTGCTCCCTCCAGCTCTGCCAGTCGGGTCTTCAGATCCTTGTTCTGTCTCTCCAAATGCTCCCGGGCTGCCTCGGCCTTTTGGGCCAAAGTCCTCTCCCCCTGCAGCTGCACGGCCAGAGTCTCCACCTGGAACGCAAACAGTGCAGCGATGAGGAAGGTCCCGGGCCACACAGGCCGTGTCATGATGTGCCATAGAGAGTGTGTGTGTGTGTGTGTGTATGAGAGAGAGAGAAGTTAAATTACCTGTGAAGCAGTCTTCCTTTGTCTTTCCGCCAGCAGTTCAGAGTTACTCTGCTCCTCCTCCAGCTCCTCCTCCAGCTGAGTGACGCGTGCCTCCAACCTCCTCTTTTCTTCAAATATCGCGGTCCTGGTCAGACATTCCATTTTAGTAAACCCAACACGAGTCCATGTACAGACCAACACCAGTGAAGTGAAGTGGAACTCACTTTCCAGAGCTGCTGTTGACCATCTCATCGGCCATCTCGTCTCTCTCCTGCTGAGCCTGTCTCCTCTGCCGCTCTGATACAGCAAGCTCCTACACGGTCAGATGAAGGAAGACAGATTTTTCAGAGTCACTCAGAACACAAACACCATTCTATTTTAATATTTCTGTTGGGTTTAAGTTAAACAAACAAACCTCAGTGAAGTGCAAGACTTCCGCCTCCAGAGTTTGGATCTTCTTTTCGTTGTCTTTCGACTGTGAGATCACCTCATCCCGAGCCAGCCGGCTTTCTTCTAGCTCGCGCAGAGCTTCCTTCATTTGACCCTGTAACAAATAGACTTCTTTAGCATGGATGCCATCGACAAGTACAGAAAATCTGAGTTCATGCGTGGGGAATAAAAACGGCTTCACCTGCAGCCTGCGTAGCTGCTTCACAGCCTCCTCTTTCCCCCGGCTGCCGGTCTCCGCCTGGGCCTCGGCTTCCTGCAGTTCAGCTTCCAGCTGCTTCTTGGCAGACACAGCCTGAGACCGCTGACTCCTCTCCTCCTCCAGCTGGATCTCCAGCTCCTTCACCTGGCATCGCATGGAGGATGAGAATGTTTTGTGGAATTTGGAGAGGCTTACAGCGACGACATATTTTCCTCTCTCCTCCTCCTCTCTCTACCTGTTTGCAGAGCGCCCTCCTCTTCTCCTCTCCCTTCTCCTCGCTGGTGCTGATCTCCCTCTCGAATTGAGCCTTGAGCGCCTGCAGTGTGACCTCCAGCCTCAGCCTGGAGTTCTCCGCCTCCGTCAGCTCCTCCTCCAGCTCCTGCGTTTGAGCCCGGAGGTTCTGGGCTTCTGTCTCTAATGACCTGCGGGTGCGTTCCAACTCGTGCACCTGATTCAGGGGCAGATAATGAAGCGGTGACTCACTGAGGGCCGAGACAGAGAAATGACAGAGGAGTCCCAAGAGGAGGATTCTTACGCTCTTTCCGACGTCGTCCTGCTGGTTTACGAGCTGTTCCATCTCCAGACGGAGCAGCTTGTTGCTCCTCTCTAGCTCTTCCCTCTGATCCTGGGCCTCCTACGCACAAACGCAAGAACATCAGTCCCCGCAAACACAGATGCGTTAGGAGAATGATTTCACCGTCTGATGTTTACCTGCAGGGCTCGAGAAAGAGACAGATATCTTGTCTCCTTCTCTCGGCTGTCTGCTTCCGCTCTGTCCTTCTCCTCCGCCAGCCGGGCGCTCACTGCCTTCTCCTCCGCCAGACACTGACGGGGTCACGGAGACAAAGTTTTAGTGAAGGAAACATTTTTGCAGCTGGTACGTGGCGGTAAACCAGTGAGGGCCTGACCTGGTCAAACTTCTTCTGCCTCTTCTCCAGAGCCGTGCAATTCTGTCTCTCTCTCTGCAGGGCAAGTGTCATGTCCTCTATCTCTTCCCTCAGTCGCTCCCTCTGCCTCTCGACACGATCCTTCTCCTCCTCCTTCTGTCGCTCTCTCTGCTGGACGCTGTCAAGCTCTCTCTGGAGTTTCCTGCGCGTCTCCTCCCCGGTTTCCACCGCAGTGTTGACCTCCTCTGACTGCTTACGAAGCTCTGCCAACTGAAGAAGAGAGGGGGTAAGAACCAAACAATGTCAGTTTAACATCTTGTGAAATTGTCAACTGTTAAGGGATGAGACACTTGGACGTATGAGAAAGTGGATGTTTTTGTATTTGCATGAACTGTTTTTTTTCTTCTTTTTAGCTTTGATATTTCACTGCCGTGGACCATGGTCTGGAAAAACAAAGCTCCCGAGGGTCTTGTACCTGCTGGGTATGAGTCTGGATCTGGCGAGTAAACTCTTTTGCTTTCTCCTCCTCGTCCTCCAGTCTTTCCATTAGTCCATTCTTCTCCTCCTCCAGCGCTCGCACCCTCAAACCCAGAGCCATCTTTTGACGAGTTTCATCCTGGAGCAGTTCCTGAGTGAGAAGAAAAGACGAGACTTTCAAACAAACCCCCTTGATAAGTCTTGACATCTTCTGAAGATGTTTTGAAAAAAGATCGCTACTCTCTCAATAGCTAAAAACTGCCGTGGCCGTAGCTTAACGCCCCATATGCATCAACTGTGGTGTTTCATTTTGTTACCTTTGCATCGTGCAGCTGGCTCTCCAGGCTGCTGACCTCTTTAGTGAGTCGAAGGGTTTTGGTGTCAATGGAGGACAAATTGCCAGAAAGATTCTCAATTTCGCACTGAAAAGGCCAGAGTTGGGATAAAGGTTAAATATTATGAATATCCCGACCAAACTACACATTTGAGGTGTAATATTAGCTGGAATCCATTTTCACCTGTAGCTTGTGCACTCGCTCCTCCTTGTCCTCCCGCTCTCTGTCAGCCTGGGTCAGTCTGGCGCTGTACTCCTGCAGCTGAGCCTCGGCTCTCTTGCGGCCTCGCTCACTCTCCGTGCGGCTTGCTTGGAGGCTCTTGAGCTCGTCGCTCAAAATCTGCCTCTCTTCCTCCAGCACCACCTTGGCCTTCTCCAGGGACTGACGTGCCTATAGGAGAACATTGACGGCCTATTGGGTGACACGTTCACACGCATGCATGTTTGTCTTTTTATGTGTGTGTTCCTCTTACTCTCTTGGTATTGTCCAGCTGTTCCTGGAGGCTGTCTATGGCAGCGCTGTGTTTGACTCGGAGTTCTGATAGCTGGGCCTCGTGGTGGCGAGTCTCCTCTTCGACACAGCGCTGGAGATCATTTAACTCCGTTTCCCGACGCGACCTGCGTGGACGGACGAGGCAGGAGGTCAAGGAGGTACGATCCTTGCATCTATCAAAGTCTATATTTATGATAATGTATGCGTGTTTCCTTCACCTTAGCTCCTGCTGCGCAGCTGTGGTGTCCAGAGTGTCCTCCAGCTCAGTTTTTAGAGCCTCCAGCTCCTCCCCAAGGTCTCGCCGCTGTTTCTCTGCCCTTTCCCTCATCTGTCGCTCGTTGTCCACTTCCTCCTTTAGCTCAGATACTTGTGACATGGCCTCCCTCAGTGCTCTCTGAGCTTCTGTGCGACGTGCTCCTTCTTCCTCCAACCTGCCAGAAACAGAGGAAGACAAAGGGGGAATTAAGGGAGAAGTGAAGCGTGAAAGATCTATCACAAGCCTTTATTTGTGTTGCTGCGTCTAATATACGGCGTCTTGTGTCTCACCGGCCCTGAAGGGTGGTAATTTCCTTCTCTTTCTGAGCCAGACTGCCCCTCAGCTCGGCACACAGCATGCCCATGTCTGACAGCTGCTCCTGGGCGTCCACCGAGTCGTTCTCCATCTTCCTCCTCCACTTCTCCTGCTCCAAGCGCCCCTGCTCCTCACGCTTTAGGCGCTCTGCGCATAGTTGTGTAAACAGCGGCTTATAGATATGTATTATTTGAAATAATAAAAGGTGTGGAAATTGCTACAACTCAACATTGTGCAAAATGAATAAATAAAACTGAAAATAAGTATTTTAAATATAAAAAAGTTTTCCTCAAAAAAATATATCATAAAATCGGCTAAACCTCTAAATATAATTGATTTCAATCCAATCCTAGCATGCAGCCGAGAACAGTAAATGTGCAGGTTGCCCCTGGAAGGACATTAGGACAGTTACCCTCAAGGTCAGCGATCACAGCCTCCTGTTTGTTCTTGAGTTTGTTCAGACTTTTGGTTCTCTCCTCTTCCTCGGTGAGCTGATCTGTCACTTCGCTCAGACGTTCCTCCAACTGTTTCTTCTCCTGCTCAGACATCGATATCCACATTGTATCATGGAACATGTAAAAACATGTATGCTGTGAAATGAGTATTAACGTGACGCTGACCTTGCTGAGTCGGTCTCTGTGGTCTCCTACATTCATCGAGTCGGACTCGAGACTTTTCACTCTGGTCTCCAAGGAAACCTTTTCCAGCAGGAGGCGCTGCCGGGAACTTTCCTCCTCCTCTAACTGTTCCTCCAGGTCCTGACAAGAAAAGGACACAATTTAAGCAAAGGGAAGGAGGTTTAAACAACTTCAATATTCATGCAATAACACTGATTTTCCTCACAGAAGATCTGGAGTCAGTAGTATTTTTTTTACATATTGAGATTCAACTTTGTTCCCCCCTTAATCTCCTAACCTGTATATTCTGCTGCATCCTCTTCTTCTCAATGGCGAACTGCACGCCTCTCTCCTCCTCTTCCAGCAAACGAATCTCCATCTCACCCAGCACCTCCTCTAGCTCCTGTTTCCGGTTGGCCAAACTGGCCCTCATCTCCTCTGCCTCCGCAAACAGCTCGGCCTCCGCCTGCAGCTGGTCAGCCAGCACCGACTTCTCCTCTATCAGCTAGAAGGGGACAAAGGTGTGGTGAGCGAGGCCCTGGTTGATAGCCGACGGCCTTCAGTCCGGTGGACAGGCAGCAGAACAAGATGGAGGTTTACTACCTGAGCGTGTTTCTTATCGAGCTCCGTGTAGTCCTGCTCCACTCGGGTAAGGTTGTCCTTGGCCTTCTGGAGCTCCGTCTCTCTAACCTGGATCTCCTCGTCTTGGCGGGTCACTTGCAGCAGGGGCTTCACCTGGTTGGCACAGAATGAGGATCAGGGGTCAATGTGAGGGACGCCCTATGCCTGCATGCCTTTTGTTTATTATATTTCCTGTATATGGCTCTTTATTATCATTGTATTGCTTTTACAACATATTGTTTCGACATTGAGGCTCCAACACCCAATACACTTGAGCTCTAGAGTTTATCATTTTGTATATTGTGAGCTGGGGTGTGATTTTTACTGTCACCGTACAGCACGACTATTTAAAAATGGTGGGTTAATTAACTAGTACGAAACGAGACAAATTTTTTAAAAGGCAAAATGAACGGAAACATTTCAGCTGTGTTAGAGATTAATTGTGGATGTGTTGATGTATGTTTGATGTCTTTGTTGTTATTTGGCTTTGCGTTCAGTACCTTGGTGAACAGCCGCCACCACTGCCAGTTCCTGAGTTTGAGGTAAGCAGCGCAGTTCCTCTGCATGACCCTCAGAGCGCTCATCTGCTGCTGCTTCTTCAGGAAGGATCTGAGAAGTAAAAGAGATACCACAACAAAGTGGGTGCAGGCAATCTCCGAAATAATTCAAGGCAAAGAAATGTCCTTTGAGAAAAGGAAACTACAGAACTAAATAGATTAGATGTATCAGCTCTTTACCTGAAATCAATGACAAGTTAAAACTCAAAAGATATCAAAAGCTAAAGTTTCATGTCATTAAAACGTGTCACTTGGATGTTTTTAATGCTTTATGTAAAGCACTATTTAAATAAACATACCTTTAATTAGTTTGTAAAACCACCATTGTAAAAATGAAAATGTATTAGTCATGTCTTTCACAGGCCAAATATCTGTCATTGCTGTTGCTGAGCCACTGATAGGGGTTGACTAAAGATTAAAATATTAATGCTCCTTTAAGAGTGAAATTCAACACTGGCTCCTAGACAGCAGCGAGTGAGCGCTCCTTAAAGATTAACTCAATCATACTGCTCTCTCTCTGTTATTGTTCAAGGTTTGAAAAGCTCTTACTTTCGAGCGAGGTAGCCTCTCGAGGCGCTCTGAAAGCGTATGATGGTGTCGGTGATCTTCAGGTCTCTTTCTTCTTCCAGATGAGCCAGGACTCCAGCTCGGAAAAAGACTTTGCTCTGACCCACGCGGAACAGGTTGAGATCCAGTTCCAAGGCTCTGATCTGAATGAGGAGAAAGGGGGGTTGGAGATTTTAATCATTCAGTTGACATGCGGAATGACTTGAACAACTGAAAATGGTCTCACCATGAGTTCTGACGCCTGTTTGCCATCCATGAAGGTGCGAGGAATCGCATTCGGAGTCAGGATCTCGTATCTGGATGAAAAAATTACATTTTCAACGTGTCAGCATTTGACGAGACACGCGAGGCTAAGCTTGTGTAAAAAAGGATGACTAGCAGGAGGAAAGTGCTCAATACAAAAATACAATCAAACACCACACACCTCTGTCTGAACTCCTGGAATGGGATGCGGTTAGGGAAGCCTTGTCTGCAAATACGGATCCCCTCTAGAACTCCATTACACCTCAGTTGGTCCAAAACCAGATTGGGAGACAGCTTACCAGACTGAAGAGGGGGTACAGAGTGGCGAGAAGTTTAATCCAGACATTTCTCCAGCCACCTTGTCTGTTTTGATTCCACGTGCCTACGCAATCCCACCATCTTACCTTCTTCTCGTGGTTGGGGATGATGCAGCGCAGGAAGTTGGGGTTAGTGTTCCTCAGCGTGGCCATCAGCTTTGTGAGCGACTCCTTGTAAAGCTGACCAACGGTCCTGAACATTCCCTTCTTCGTCTTCAGTCCTGACGCTCCAAACGGGAGTGGCCCACTATTCTCCCCCGACGACACCTGGTCCAGACCCACAATCCTGTCCACTGGACCAAAGACATGGAGCAGGGCCTCAGTTTTAGCAGCAATTTCAATTTTGGGGGATTGAAGAGAGTGTTTGAAAGGTATGGCACGAGGATGTCCGTGTGAAGGCCACACTAATGCCATCTGGATCATGATTACACAACTGCTTACACATCTGTTATCAAGTCTCTTGACGGATGATATCAGGTGGTTGACAATAGAGGAGTTCATTAGAGATGCAATGACATGGTTTCAAAGCCAATAATAACATAATATATTATTCTATTATGTTACCCGGCTATTGGCCAGTAAGATACACAAACTACAGTGCAGGTAGCTAGCAAGAATTTTAACTCAACCTGTTTTTGTTAAGTATTAAACACGTCCCGGCAGGCATGCCTGCAGGTTTAACGGTCTATCATTTAAAACAAAACCAAGAGGAATTTGTCATGTACCCGAATTTCACAATCATCCAAACATCTCTATCAATAATATAAACCAGACCAATTTTGTGGTTATTTCAATGTCAGTACTGAAAGCCAATGTGTTGCATCTCCAGAGCTCATTCCGGATCACATTTCTTCCTGGCTGATTTCCATGAAACTAGTCCAGCGGCAGTTGATTGTGGCAGTATTGTGCAACACATCTCTTATGTGATCCTGAATATGTTTTTTTTATGACTAATAATGAGCATGCTGCTATATTCACGCTTTCAAATTTCTACACAACCATGATGGACTACTTCACACAAGAACAGCACTTATCACTAAAAGCTCAAATTTGGTAAAAGAGAAAGCGAGAAAAAACTGAGCAAACAGCACAATGGCGATATGAGAATTAGATAACATCTAAAAGCAAATGACACTGCAGCACAAATATAAACTAAAAAGACGCACAACAATGAAACGGTGCTTTAGACAGAAAACAAAGGAGTAATGAAAGCGGAGGTGGGAGTGAGCATTGTCGGCGTGACACACAGAGGAGGAGAGAAACCTACTGTCAGAGCCATTAGCCTGTATTGTGGCATACGAGTCAAAGAAGTACACGCGAGGAAGAGTTTGAATATCTGATGCAGGAAGGAGGGAAAAAAGGGATGGAGCCCAAGCGAGCACCAAATAAGTGGAGTGGGAAGAGAAAAAACAGAAGGAAAAAGGGCAAGAGGCAAGAGGACACAGGAGAGAACCAGAGGGAGGAGAAATGAACAAAGAGAGAGGCAGCAGATAGAGTAGTTGCATGACAGAGAAAGAGAGATACATATAGTTTGATTAGTACATTATACACCAGAAAAAGCTTAATTATCTATTCTTGAAAAGTTTAAAACAATTATAACACATAAAAATAGTCAGACGTCCATTTAAAAGTTAAATGTAAAAGAATTCTGACAGGTCTCAAGTCTACACTTTACAGGTTTACTTTAAAGAAGTGAATCAGTCTCACCCTCCTTCCAAAGCTCTGAGACAAAATGATCAGACGACTGGTGGAGAAGAGACGCCACGTTGTCATTGAGAGGGTCCATGTTCTTCACTAACCAATCGTGTGCCTTGTAGTCAACCTGCGATGCATAACGGGGACAATTCAGTTGATGACTTTGAATGGGAACGATGGCAGACAAGGAAAGGTGTTAAGAAATGACGGCAGACCTTGCCAGCGTAATGAATGATGGCGAAGTCAGCTTCCCCACGCGGCTGCTTTGGTTTGAAGAATTTTGGATGGCTGCCTTGTTCGGAGGACACCTTCTCCACAAACGAGCGGTCCGTCGCCCGCGGGAACCAACACTCTTCGTCCAAAAGGGCGAGGACACCAGGCGGTCCGGCCTGGCAGAGACGGGGGAAAACCAGACCATTTGTTGCGAGTTGTGACGAGGGATCATTGAAGAGAGTGTGCCTGCATGTTTTTATTTTTCTATTTATATTAATTAATTTCATTTCTCTCTCATCTGTGGGTGTGCGTCTGCAACCTGAACTTCATCATGAGAACTCCGCAATCACTAAACAATGCACGCTTTTTATATGGCAAGTAAATATGGACTATCAGCATCCATAAAAAATATATAAAGAAAGAAAGATTTTAGCGTGTATGTACTGGTCTCTCGATGAGGTCAATGCAGGGCTGCAAGTCAAGGCCAAAGTCGATGAAGTTCCATTCTATGCCCTCCCGCTGGTACTCCTCCTGCTCCAGGATGAACATGGTGTGGTTGAAGAGCTGCTGCAACTTTTCGTTTGTGTAGTTGATACACAGCTGCTCAAAGGAGTTCAGCTGCAGGGATTTGGGAAAGCAAATAAGTCAACAATTCATGTGATGTAAACCAAGAAACAACATATATGCCTGACATATGATGAGACATTAGAATGGTGGAAACCCAAGCTACTGCAGGCTTACTACCAACTCTAATCTATCCTCAAAAAAGCATACATTAGGAAATGAAGGAAAATGCAAGCATGAACAGACCTGGAAGATCTCAAATCCAGCAATATCAAGAATGCCTATAAAGGAGGCTCCCTGTCTCTGTCTGCGGTCCAGAGCTCTGTTGATCCGGTGGACCAGCCATCTGAACAGACGCTCATATGTGGCCTTAGCCAGGGCCTCCACGGCAAAATCCGCCTAGAGAAGAAGGGTATGCAGTCAGATACTCTCCACAGGGACAAGAGCAAACATCCATGCACGCAAATCCTACCTGTTCTTTCGTCTGGGCCTTCTGCACATACTCTCGACCCACTTTGATTCTAGGAGTGAGGATGGCCCGCGTGAACTCCAGCACGTTGATGCCCAGCAGGTGGCACAGTTTCTGAGCAGCTGTGTTATCAGGCATTGAGGCCTGGTCATGATTCTTCTCCTTCATGAAGGAAATGTTCCCCAGCTGGAGCACAGCAGACATCACCTTGAGCATGGCTGAGGAAAAAAGAAGAGACGGGGAGAGGCGAGGTGATTTATAGCAAGGATTAAACGATAGAAAATGACAGAAAGCAAACTACTTTATCTTTTCTCTTACACAGCGACTCCTCGGGGGTGAAGCCCATTATAACCATGGAGTCCATGGTCTGGGTGAAGTTTTCTGAATCGCTCTGACCAGGAACAGGGATGGAGCCTCCACTTAGAAAGCGGTACTCATCGGCGGTTCCTAAGAGCAGGTCCGCTGGGTAAGGGAATAAAAACAAACAAAAAAACAGGATCAAATTAAATAGAAATGTCAATTATTAGAGGGCATGGAAACACTTTCACCAAAATAACATATCCAATACCATAGCAACATTTAATCATTGACCTTTGTACTTTAGCTCACCTTTTGTCTCGGCTGAAGTTCCACACAGCAACTGGTAAAAGATGTGGAACGTCCTCTCGTCTTTAGCCTGACGGGTGGCCCTGGATTTTTCAAGGAGGTCTGGATTCATATGGTCATGGACATGTACACGTAGTATTTGCTTAAAAATGCAATTTAGCTAATTCAAACAAAAGATACACCCTAAAAGCAAGTACTCCATCAACCGGAGTTTCAATGGACAAAGTCATGAAACTATACTGTAAATTAAGCAGCTTACTCTTTCATTTTACAAAAAAACAGTGGGGTCACGTCAAAGGATACAGGTCTCGATGTTGGCACCCACAATGTACCCCGCCACATCAAAGTTAATCCGTATGAATTTACCCTGAAGTAGAAAAGGTGGTTTCAAGTTTCAGTTAATTTCTATAGAAAATGATTCAGAAGATAATAAACATGATCGGCCTGCATGATGCATCTTGTCTGCTCTTACAAATCTGGAGGAGTTGTCATTCTTGACAGTCTTTGCGTTTCCAAAGGCCTCCAGTATGGGGTTGGCCTGCAGGAGCTGTCTCTCCAGCTCACCCTGGGACACACAGGAGACATCAGTTCAGATTAACAGCACATCAAAAGACAACAGCCTCAACAAAAATAAACACATTTGCATACATGTTATATAGAAGTGACACAAAATGCTGCATTTTAAAGCCAAAAAATAGCATCCACAACCACGAATGATTCTCAACGTCCACTAAAGTAAGGAGCCTTTATTTAATTAGCAATCAATAGTGAGAGCATCAATATGGCGGTGTACTTGCATACTGCCATGCGAGAAAAAGAAAAGAGCATTGGTACTGTATTATAACGTGGATATCTTCAGGTTATTACAATCCAAACGTATCACATTACAACATGAAGTTTTTAATGTTGTAGCAAGATCAGTAGAAGTATTTTATATTGTTAACAGAGTTTCAAAGTTAAAAATACTTTAATTTACTCATCTGCTTTGCTTTTTTCTGGCATACGCTTAGCAGCACTATGACGCTTAAACAATTTTGCTATTATTCTATTAAATTGAATTTTGTACACTATTAAAAGGCAATCCCCAAAAACCAACAAACAAGAGTTAGTTGAGAACCACTCTTGTAGAAAAACAACGGCAGAGGGAAGCTGGAGATCTAAATGCTAACATCACAATGCTAGCTGCGATGCATAAATGCAGCGGTCGCATTGCCCGTGCAGCTTCGATTGATGCGGCAACAGCACAGCAGCAGCCAGCGTAGCGAGATCATGTAGCTAACGCAGGAGAACTGTCAAAGAACGTCGACAAGCCATCCGCGTAGGCAGATCCACAAACAAACAGGATCAGCACTTTTTATAGTGCACACCGTCCATGTGAACAAAAACACATTTTAAACGTGTACACCTGTTAAAAGAAACTACGTAGTTGGGCTGTGGCAAAACAACCACACCCAAAGCACTCATTCCACACACACACACACACACACACACACACACACACACACACACACACACACACACACAGTACAGCTCATAAGATCGAAACTGTCTCTCCAGCAAACATGCGTGTAAAAACATGTGGCATTTGCAAGTCTGGGAAGGGAAAGTCAACCATCAAGATAAAACATGCCAAAACTAGCGACCCATAAAGAGGAACAGCCCTGCGCCCACAAGAAATGATTATCGTTATGAAGCAAGACGCAAAAAGCAAAGTTTGAGCTTTGGAAAATATTCTACAGAAAATAAATTCCAAATGAATGTACCCAAAGTTGTCTTGTATAATATTTTCATACTCACATATTGCATACTCTGACGAATTGGGTGGAAGGGGTTAGGGTTAGCAAGAGGAAAGGGTGGATGGTGAATATGTGGATGGGATAAAAAAACAAACAAACAGAAAAAGACAATAAGAACAACAACAACAAATAAAGGAATACAAAAACAACCCAAATTAAACATACTGTACACGGCCTGAATGGCATGAAGAAGCACATCAGGACTGATGTTAGTTTAAGGCTACTCTGTCGTTTAGTCTGCACCAGTGTGGAGTTCCTTAAGCAGAAAAAGGAAAAGGACGAAAGCACAGGACAGGAGGACAGGACAGTTCACTCACCTTGTTCCCCAAAGAACTGCCTCTCGTTAGGGATTTAGAGCCGTCCATCTTAGCGCACAGGAAAGAGAAAGAGGCAATGCAGAAAGAGGAGAAAGAGGGGATTGAATGTAAGCTTCCTACAGCCTCGTTATCTTTATTTCCTTGATCTTTTATGGGTTTCTTCTCAACGCCGCTTCACCATCTTTCCTGATATTCCAATCTGAATGTTCCTAGATGACGCTTCTTTGTTTATGTTGTTTTTCCAGCCGCTCTATATTGTTTTGTACTTCTGTCACTACTGTGACATACCTGTGTGGCTTCCTTGTTTCTACCCAGCGTGCCCCCCTTATGAGAGGATGCCACATGGGCCAAATACTGGATGACTTTCTTAGTGTTCTCCGTTTTCCCAGCTCCAGATTCGCCTCTGGAAGACACAAAAAGAATACCATTCTATTCACAAACTGATCTTAAACATACACACAACTAGTAAAGAGAAAGAAACACACGGGCACAAGGGCCGAAAACGTCAATACAATATATAGAGGCCATGCAGTGCATTCAAACACACAAATCTAAACAGAGAGCAGGTGTGGAGGATACAGGGCGTGTCGGATTTGTTGCTTTTGAAGAAGAACGCAGGAGAATGGAGTAAAAATAGCAGCTGTGAAAAATCTAAAAGAAGCAGATGCCTTGTCCCAAATACACAGATCCAAGGAGGGCATAAAGTGGGATTGACAATGACAGGAAGAGTCGGACAGGAAGACGTAATGACAGAGAGGCCGGCCCTCTGGCAAGAAGGTAGCGAGACAAAGCTCGGGTACAAACACAGGGGGATGCTTTCACATTACAGCACGGAACTTTCACTGTGGATGTAAAGATGTAGTTTGGGCCTGAATCTCTAAATTCATGCGGCTTAAAACGGACATCGGTTGGAACATTGATACGTCCTGCAGTTGTACATTTGCATGAACAAAGAACGGATGTATACAGACGAGTGAGAGAAAGCAGTCGGCCCGATGGAGCGCTTTTATTTTATTTTTGTTCTTCCAAAAAGAAAGAAATCAGATCAAGTCACATTTGAATAAAATCTATCTCATTTGATTCACTTGAAATCGGAATATGTTATGTTACACATGCACATTTTCATGAAGGTAACAATGCATACAAATGAAAACACACCAGACACACACACACAACCACTCCAACACACTGGCAGCCGGCTACTCACGTGCAGAGGATCGCCTGGTCTTCTCTGTCTGTAAGAGAAAAACCACGTGAGCACAGACGAGCGACGGTGTTAACCGGGCGGTTTCATACATTGTGGAGAAGACAGCAAAGTCAACAGCCAAAACAACTACAACAAGTATTCCAACGATTTCAAAAGTCCACGCATGTTGACATCGTAAACCTTGAAATAACAGGCGGACTGCTGAACCTCCAGTGCCACATGGACGCCGGAAGTCAAAGGGGGAACATTGTTTGCAACATCACCGTGTATTGTCACAGATTCCCACACTTTCAGTGTAGAATTGGATCTGGTCTTACAGGTTCAGTCAGTGTGGTAACACACCTGCAAACTACCCTGGGGGGTTGCGGGAAGTAACAGACGCGTAGACACGACTTTTTATTACCAAGGAACACACAGACACAGTCCTTAATGGCATAATAACGGCTTTTACTCTCACTCTCTCAACACGACGGGGTCGAAAACGTCATGTAGCGTCAAAGTGGTTGGTTACCACCATCACTATAACAGATATGCCATTTTGACCCATCTGTGGGAGTGACACACCTAGAAAAACAATACCCCCTCGCCAATTTGACTTAACTTTAAAGGCTTTTGACAGCAGCAACTTGTCAGAACTACAGCGCACCTTTAACTGGAGCTGATGCCGTGGCTTTGCGATCAAAGATAACAGACGGGATTCAGTTTCACGTTTCAGGGCGAGCTGATAGCAGATGTGTGGGTTTGCTATAGCGTCAAAGGTACTCAGGAGTCAGAGGTGACGGATAGGGTTTGGTACCTTGTAGCATGCTGCGATAGGCGGCCTCTGATATGGCGTAGATGTGGGGGGGCATCTCGTGGCGTTTTTTGCCCCGGTACATCTCCACAATGGCCTCTGTGTAGATTGGCAGGTTCTTGTAAGGGTTCACCACCACGCAGAACAGCCCTGAATATGTCTGGGGGGGGAAAAAGAAAAAAATCCAGGCGCAGGGAGGTTTATATTGGCCTTATCCTCCATGTATGAAAATGAACCAGTGATTATATTTTCTGCGATGTTTGGGACATGTTGATATTTGCATACTAGATTCTAGCTGTAGAGTGGTGTTTGTATCCTGATGATGATGCACAAACCATTCTTATCTTATCATAAAGAAACACTCCTCTCAAAGGTATTCTAACTATCTATCCCTGCTCCTCCCTCCTATCTCCACCCTGTCATTCGTTCCATTAAAAGGCAGCTTAACTGTCCTTAATTGCGTATGTATCATTCTTATTTACTATGCCTCCTGAATATGTTGATTAACACTGACTGATGTAACTTGCACTTCTATCTACCATATCTTCTTTGCACCCTCCTCCCCCCTCTTCTGCAGGAGAAACTGGAGAAGCCTCCGACGGCCACCACACACACACACACACATAAACTTTGTAAACTGACCTCTCATCTGATATCGGTTACACAGGAGATGCCAGGGGAGCCGACGAATGCGTGTACTGTGCAACGCAGACTGAATGTGCACACAAACATGTATGCATGCATGTGATTCTGTGCCAACAGGCACAAATGAGTGTAAGGTCCACGCGATGCGTGTCAATGGGCGCAGGAGCAATGCACAACAACGGTGTGCACGAGTATATTATTTATACTCTGTGAACAAGTTCCCCTTTCCTCGTGAAATCATTGTTTTGTCCACTCACGTAGATCAAGCCCGAGTAGTATCTCTCTCTCAGGTTGTGCAGCACCGAGGCTTCGTTGAGGCAGGTGAGGTCGGCCATGTCCTCCACTTTGCTGAAGCGCGGGGGGTTCATGCGCTGCACCTCCTCCCTGGACAGAGTCAACTTCCTCTGGCTGTCGGTCAGCTCCACCTCCACCTCATCGCCGCGCTCCTCCCGAATACTGGCCGACTGGGGATGGAGGCAGAGAGATATTTAACAAAAGAAGCTATAAGAAGAATAATACATAAATGTGAATTTGCTGAAGGAGTTATTGTGAATTTAATAACTTTTGTCATTGACTCAGATCCTCGGATAGATTCGGATGTGCTACACTTTCTTATCTCTGTTTAACACGGCCAACACGCAAGATATATGCTTGTTCGTGTTTGCCTGTGTGAACATTGAACTGTGTGTGATACTGTATGAATTTGTATTTTCAGTATGTGTGTGCGTTTGTTCTACTCGGCCATTCTCAGATCATGAGTGTAAAATGAAGTCAGTTTTGCTACAACGGCCTCTTAACATTAGGAGGCTGAAGGAGGGTATTGTTCTATTCATAGAGCTCGCTGCGAAACCAGTGCAGAGGAGAGAGAGAGAGAGAGAGATTCAGATAGGACACCAAATTCCTATGTCACATCCTACAGTATGCAGAGAACTCCTAATGTGTACAGAGTGAAAGTGGAAAAAACACATTTCACGACAAGGGTCTTGTGACCCCGAATCCGTTGAGGAGAGCATCACAGGGAATATTAATGAACACAAAGGACGAGGTGAAGCATGGGAATAGGTTATTGTCATGGGAATAGAAACCTTGTAAAATGTGGTTCCAAACACACACACACACACACACACATTACAAACGGTCACACGCCCTGTGCTGCAGTGACTAAACTATTTGACACACCTTCAATCGAAAGCACCCACGAGGAGCTAATTATTTACCAGAGGATTTGTACTAACAAAGTGAGAAACGGGAAAGAAAAAAAAAGTGAATCACATGAAGTTCAACCTATTTACATCCGATGGGATTCTAATTTGATGTCATCCATTTCTCTCGGTACTAGGCTTACCTCAAAGCCGTGCTTCTCTGACGGCACCCACACCAGCCTCTTAGCCGCCCAGTCGGCCTGGCTGGCGGCGGTGAACGTGGGCTTGGAGGTGGGAGACCCCGGCAGTGGCGCCCCCGACGTAAGGTAGTGGGTGACATCGTTGACGCCGCCCCCCGTTGGCTTGGACATGGCTCGTTCTACAGGCACTATGAAGAACGGGAGACAGAAAAAAAACGATTTACAATGAAAAAGTGAGCCTGTTTGTCGCACGACTTCTGTCTTGAGGGGGGAGGGGGGCCTAAAAATGGAGCAGGGAAGATGAAGGACTGTCGGACAGTGACACTGATGTGATTCCGTTTCAAGAAGTCACACACACACACACACGTACTCCATGTGCACCCAAACATAAAGGAAGAGCAGTAGTAGCGCGCAAGTAGCAAGCGGGTCAGCTCGGAGTGGGTCAGGAACGGCCTAATTGAAAGACAGCAAATCAAGGAGAAGAAGAGAAGAAGGCAGACAGCGAGTTTGGTGCGTGGAGAGGAGGAGCGTGGAGGAAGACCGAGATCCGTCAATCGACTGAGGAAACTGACATGACAGTGAGAGGGGGAGGGATGGGAGGCAAGAAAAAGTGTATTGAGAGTAGTGAGGGTAGAGGAGGAGATGGACTGAGTCTATAGCGAAACGAATGAACATGAACACTTTGAGGCAAAGTAATTTTGGGCTATACAAAATAAAGTGAAAAAAAAAAAAAAGAATTGTAACATAAATACAACCTTCAATCAGGGCGGGTGTTTCTAGATTTGCTCCGGCATCTACAAAAAGTACTTTTTGTACTTGTCGTTCAATGTACAACGATGTCGTAGGGTTGGACACAGGGGCTTTCACAAAATATCTTTTACAAAAGTCTAGAATCTCATATCACAATATCCAAATAATATGAGGCCAACGTTATTGAAGCCAACAGTGTAATTAAGGGATTACAATTACACTACTACTTTTCTAAGAGACCAGAAACGCGGTTATTACGGACACGTCCATCCGACTTCACTAAATGCGATGACCCGATTTGCATTCAGCAACGAAATTAGACGTAAAAAACGAACCCTTTACGCAGCCCCACTGGAACTCTGCGGCTTCACTGTTGTCGCTGGGTAGATTTGCTGTTTGATCCGCTGGCATGGTGATGTGCCGATATCAAAATAATGTGTCACAACAATCATCATCATGATTGGGGCTTTATGGAGGAATGATTCAACACCACATCCTCTTGTCATCGTCTATGAGCCATGTATTGTGTTGAATCCTAGGCGTCTCCACGCCTCTGCAGGTATGTCATCGGGCTTGATTCCTGTGTCTCAATGTCAGTTTTTTCCACTCTGTCTGTTCACGACAGAACCCTGCCTTTAACCATACCTGTTACTCCGATGCGGCTCCGGGTGTGGATACGACAAAAGAGCCGTCGCCTCCACCCAGCTACCAAGTATGGCAAACATCTGACCCCCCCTCCCTCCCTCCCGATTAACACCTTTCAATACTTTGCGAGGGGCGCAACTCTCTTGTCTGTGGAACTGAATCCCAGGCCCGTTTGGTTGGGGGACTATTTTCACGCGCACGCACGCACGCGCACACGTTGTCGCAGTACAGCCTGACCAGCAAACTCGTCCTGCAGCAGCTGGAGTTGCCAAAAGCCTGACTGCTGTTCTCCATAGCAACAGGAAGCAACAGCCCACAGACAACACCTCCCGAGTGTGATCCGAGGTCATTCACAGCAGGGGGTCTCGTGGGGTGTGTGTGTGTGTGTGTGTGTGTGTGTGTGTGTGTGTGTGTTAAAACAACCGGAGGAGCAGGAGACGCCTTTTTTTTTCTCCCCTTTCTCTTCAGCTTCGCCTCGGTGCCGGTGTGGTGTCATCGGCGCACTGTAGCTGACAGTGAGGAGAGGTGACATTACTGAGCCACCGGCTATGATGGTCGCTACAGCTGCGCCGTGACCCCTGTAAACTACACGCGTCTCCTGACGGAGGCAACCACACCTCGAACATAACAGACGTGAACAATCACGAGCCCCCGCCTTTAATTGACTCTTAACAACCGCATACATGCGGGACTCGCGTAACCAAAGGCATTTACACTGAATATATATATTTTTTAATATTTATATTTAAGTATGATTTATACATGACACAAAGATCACAGTCGGCCATTACCTATTACATTTAAAGGGTCGAACAACCATCTGCTACGGCTACTAGGTGGACACCGTTTTCTTTGGCCGGACTTCAGGTCACCTCGATGTAAGCCTCTCTAGGAACATGAAGACCAGACCGGTGTGAACGTCTCTGGTCCTTCTCTGGTCTTTTTAGGCGTAATGTCACCGCATGTAGCTCGACCAACCTAGCGATGTTAGCCAGCTCCACTGAAATATCACACGTTCGGGATATTACGCCGGCTATTTACGCGTTGGGTTGGATTAAAAGGCAATTAAATCCCTCACCTTCGTGTTCCGCTGTGGGTCTTGGATACGGTGGTGATGCGAGGAGAACCGGGTTCAGGGTGTTTCGTGGGTATTTTCCTGCCTGATAGGTGTGTAGCCTACCGCATATGCGGCTTTTATCATTGCAACCGCTCTCTCCGCGGAGCCGCACTCACACTTCTCGGTGAGAATAAAACAGACGGCAGTGAGGGCAAGACGACGGCTTCAGTCTAGAACACGACTTCCTGCTAGTAGACCAACCAGGTGCGAGGAGACGGCGTCTGGTTCCGCCTCTGGGAGGAGTATATCCAATCAAAAGCTACAACTGAGCGGTAGACCCGCCTCGTGAATGCGACGGGAGCGTTCCGCCCCATTACTGGCATGACGAGCGAGCGGTGACGAATGGTGTTAACGGTCGCCCGGGAACGTCGTCCGTTAGCCAACGCCGAGGGTCGAGAGGCGGGGCTAAGCGTGACTGACGCGTCAAGCAGCCAACCGGAGCGCGGCAGCAGGTGCCAGTGCGGCACCCTCGCGCTACGGCAGAGAGATTTACGCGCTCTTTGTTTATTAGTCAGTGGTGGCGAGCGTCCGCAGACACAGATCTGGGATCGGATTTGTTCGAATCCCCAATGAAACAGAAGCGACGGTCTGCTTGGAAAGATCTGATCCCAGGCGCGTGATTCAGATCACCAAAATCCGAATGAACCCGTGGTGCCAGGGTTCCAGGCTTTTAGTAAATATTTACGCCAATATGAAACACAATCGCGTCATAGCTTCATCTGCTGAAGTATTCTATATCAGCCGTGATTCTAAGCGTTCTCTGCTATTTTTCTTGGGCAACTCATATTCAAAATAACCATTTTCACATAATGGCACAATAAAGGCTAGATTATTATACATACTTTGGCATTAGCAGGTGTTTATTCCTGATTTATCAACAGTAATGGAGTTTTGCAAAAGCTTATTTTGACACAAAATATATCACACACACTGTTTAGGTTCACGCTGTATTCTTTGACATTAAGGGCCATCGTGGTTATATATAGTTGTGGACATACATAGGGAATAAAAACGTTTCTTTTGTAGCAAAACAAGACTTGGATGTTTGGTTGGTGTCTGTAAGAGTCTCATATTTGGCAGCAAGAAAATGAGAGAGTTAGGTAATTATAAATGTAATCTGCATTCCTTTGTTCTTATACAACATTTTTTTATCAAGAAAAAATAGATCACGTCAATGTAAATGCAAGGGGATGAGTAAATTACACTTTTCATATGGAAGACATTTTGAAAATGCTCGTCGTAGTCGTCCCCCGCAAGCTACTGTACAAAAAAAAGAAAGAAAAACAGACCAATGATTGCAATATAATTACTGTGTTTTATTTGCTCTACAACACAGTTCAGTTTCTTTTAAAAGATCTCCGTGTTTGAGGCAGTTCTGAAATTACATTTCAGAGTAAGAGGGTTCATCTTTCTCCTTAGAAGTTTAACATAAAATAGAAAGGTAGTAACAGCTTATGTGTAGTGTTACAATGTATTTTACACAATGTTAATTACAAATACATATGATTTTAAAAAAGTGTCCACTGCAAGTAGAGAGTCCTAGATAACCACTGAAATGACCAAATAGTCCATCTGTCTATTTGTTTCTGGGGAGTTTAAAAAGCCGATAGTTAAAGTGATAGTGCAGAACGTTCAAGTTACAAATGGAGGGAGGGTGAATGACATGATCCACCATGCAGCCTATGAATAGAACATGGAAGCCAGAGAGGAGAAGGGTACGGGAGAATGCAAACATAGAACAGTATTAACACTAATTGTAAAAGATAATATGTTAATACCTCACGCCTCAAGCTTATCACAAAAAACTCTCAATAACTGAAGTGAAACACTGCAACTGATGCTTTAAAGTTAGCGTGTGCTGATCCAGCAACACCACTGTGCTGTTCTAGAGCTTCCTTTGTGATATTAGTCTCCGTTTTTAAGTGCAAAGTACAAACAATTGGTTCGCAGGATGTGCGTTGGATAGGCTGATTATTGGTCAATACTTCACAATGTCATGCTGCACCCCTGAAACTCACTTGTATTTACCAATACTTTCTATAATTGAACACTTAAATACTCAAATGGCATAACTGACTGCAAATAAATACAGGATCCAAACAAACATTCCAAGTACTTTGTAATAAAACTACAAAGTGCCACTAATACAGTCTACAATATAATACAATCCATGTTCATATTGAGACTATTCAGCTACTGAGCAGATTCACAGCATCAATATTTTTCTCCATAGAACAACATCCTGCAAATGTTAAAGCATTTGAAAACAAACTCCCTTACATAAGTAGCATTATACAAATTCACAATAAAAATAAGCTTTAAGCACATTTCAAATGTGAAAGTAACTGCTGCAGATGAAGGGCCAGCAGCAGACCATCTGGGTTGTTATGAAGGCACCACTCGTTACACCGTTCTCACAATTTGTGAGAGAAACAAACCGTTACACATTAGAATTAGATTAGGCTTTATGGGCACAAAAATACAGAATCATTTATATGAACGGGGTGTGGTTGCCAGTTCAATCCCCGTCCGTCTGCACGGATGTTCGACAAACGTTTAATTTGTCAGAAATGGTGACACGGCAAGCCACCATCACAACATCTCTCCCACTCCAGTTATGTTCAGGTGAGTTTGGGCCTCCAGTGCATTAACAGTGAGTCCCCGAGAGCGGACCCTCATTCAGTCCGAGTCGATGACAAGGTCACTCGCAAAGTACTACAATCCAACAGCAAACGAGCAGGACAATACTATGTGATAGATTTAAAAACACCGGACATTAGAAGACACTGTAGATCACAGTGCAAGAAAGAATGTAAAGGAATTAGCGTATCTGGACACAGTTATCATAATCTGTCATTGTGTATCACTGCAGTAGTTTGCTGCAATTTAACTCGACAGGTTGGATTAAACTAAGCAAATGTTACGATCAGTGAACATTTTTTGAATCACACAGAAAATAAATGAATTAAAAAAAGCCCCCAAAAACAACATTCAATGAACAACATGGAAAAGAAACTGCTCAAAATTGCTGCTGGTTTTCAGCAGTTTCTCCACGTTACTGCTCTGCTTTGGCTCTTCGAGAAGACTCAACTTCATTACCAACAGCCTCCACCAAGCTCAAACGTTTCCCAAATGTTCCCTATCCATACTTACCATGCGGAAAAATAAAAACATTCCAATTTTAAGTCGGCATCATAGAGGAATACATCCCTGAATTGTACCTCACAAAGTGCATTACCCTGGCTTCATCCAGAAGCCACCTCATATAGAGGTAAAAAAGTGCCTGCTCAGGCAGTTGCGTGTTCGAGCCACCGTGGGGGGCTGTTGTTTATTCTGCCAGTCAGGACTTATAGCCGGATGAGTGTGTTGTGGTAGCGATGGGCCAGAAGTGAGACGTCAGCAGAGAGTTTTCAATGATCTTGAAAGATTGCCAGGACCAATCAGACAACACTAGACAGTGGAGTAACCCTTCACCAGAATGAAAGACTGACCCAAAATAAGTCACTTTCCATACATCTATTGGTGCAATCTGCATAGAGATGCTCATCTAAATCTTTCCTCATGACTGGCTCTGATTCTGGACTTTCTTTCCTGTCTTATTGCTATTAACAATACTGCGTCCTATCTTTTATCTCGACACTGGCCGTATCTACTTAAATCGGGTGTCACTTGGTCTGCCCATTCATATCCCTTTCTCCTTTGCCTGTTCTTCCTCTAGAACTCCTCTCTTTTAACCTTGAGGCTCCCATTCCACAGGTTCAGTTGTAGTGGAGTTGCTCTGCCAGGGATTGCCTTCGGGTCGTTGTGGTGGGACGCTCGGGATCTTTGCCAGGCTCATCATCGGGGGAGACGAGCTGCAGAGCGACCTCGTTCTCATAGCAGAATGACGAGCGTGAGCTTTGAATGTACTTCTGCTCGGCGAGCTCTTTAGCACTGCACGAAGGTGTGTTTGGGATTTCATATGTCCGATGGAAGAACGAGTAGTCCACCTGAAAAAAGTGAAGTGAGACTTTACGATAAAAATCTTTATAAGATGAGAGCTTGTAGCCATGCTTTGAGATGAAGACCAGCATCAGCATCCTCACAGTAGCAACGCCAACATGCTGATGTTTGGCAGATTATTGTTAACCATGTCCAGTCTTACAAAAGCATCTTAGCATTCCATTTTTTATTTGCTAACTAAACAAAAGTACAAATAAGGCTGATGATAATATCGTTTTGCAGGTGTTTGGTTATTAACTAAACTACTGGACAAAAACGTGAACCTATTAATGGCGCCAGATGACAACTGACAATCAGGATTACCAGAGTCTTTGGCATACATTGTCTGGGGACCATGAATGTCTGTCGAGCCGTTTGAGAATTGTAATATTTCAATTTGGCTCAAATGGGTTGTGGACTAAAAAAACAACAATGTTATCCCCAGAGCTCAACTTTACCATAGCTTAAAATGCTGTACACATCTCCATCCTTCCTTTCTGACCTGGTAGCAGTCTTTCTTCTCAAAGAGCACTGGTTCGAATCTGTGTCCCCAGAGTATTTCAGAAGCCAGATAGGAGCTCCGGCACTGCGTGGTCATGGCGGTGGCCTCCACCATACCCTCGAGTATAACCACCACCTCCAATTCAGAGTCGATCTCCAGGGTTTTTCGGTCAATCTCAAAGAAGGGGGACTCGTCGTTGATCTCATGGACAATCGTCACTGGCGAGACCAAGAAGATGCGGTCGGTGCCAGTGTCAAAACCCACGTTGATGTCCATATTATCCAATGGGAGGAACTCTCCCTCTTCTGTCACCCTTGGCTAAAGTTGGCAATGGAAAGTAAAATGAAGTCACTTTTTAATATATCGAACATTTCCCATCAGATGTTATGATGTTGCAGAAATGGATTATAGACTAATCTTAGACTAGCCAAAGGTCTGCAGAACATGATTAAGTAAATGCAACACACTGGTATAGATAAGAGGACAGTCACCTTGATTATTGTAAATAAAAACAGCATTTCCTAAATTAATCTTTAGAAATCAAATGTATCACCCAGATCCAAGAGCTTAACATTTTGTTATTATATTCATATGAATTTGACTATGCAAGATTTAAGTCATACCACCCATGCGTAGGCTTATCACTCACCCAGCCCTTACTATGGAACAATATCCAGTCCCAGCATTTAGAATTGTATTTGTTTGATCCTAGTAAACTTAATCCCATCTGCCCCGTCTGAACTTTGATATGGTCATGCTATTATGGGAGATCAAATTGTCGCTGTAGACCCAATTTTCCTAAAATATTGACCCTTGGAAGAACTCAGCGGACACACATGTATACACACATAGCATTGTTGACAACAAACCATTGATATTGATAGGAAACATGTTTAACACTACCCACACAAGGCCAGTAAGACAGGGAAACATAAGCATACACACAGTGCAATCACCCAAACCACATAAAGGAAAATGAGATGATGAAGGACAATGGTTCTCAGTTAAAGAACCGGGGGCAAGTTAATCCACGGTAAATCTTTCTGGCCCCTGAGGGGAAATAAAACAAGCTCTCATTAACTGCGGCCCTCAGAATACAGGCCAGATGGTCTCAGCATGCTCTTTCTCTCAACTGCAACCCATTTTCCGATAGAATCATTCTGTTTTAGCATCTCTTTGAGCCTTTTCTCAAAAACAGAACGGGTTTTCTCCTTTATCGTGGACAAACGTTCTGACCTAATTTTTTTCTCATCGTGGTCATCATCCATCTCCCCCCACTTACCTTCAGTAGTTGTGCTCGAACATGTGCCTCTACCAGGTGGCTCTTGCGTAGGTTTCCGACCCTCCACATCATGCACAGTTTCCCGTCCCTCAGCGCCACCACAGCTGTGTCAGAGAAGATCAGGGTCTCGTTGCGCTTCTTGGGCTTAGCAATCTTTGCCATGACCGCCCCGATGATGAAGGCGTCAATAATGCAGCCCACAATGCACTGCAAAACGACCGCCATCACCGCCAGGGGACATTCTTCGGTCACGCTCCTAAATCCATAGCCGATGGATGTCTGCGTCTCCAAGGAGAATAGAAAGGCCGCCATGAAGCTGTTCACCTGCAGGAAGCACGGCTCCTCAACCACTTCCTCTCCACCGGCCTCTCCTCCAGGCCCGGCCTCTCCTGATCCCGGAGAAGAACCAGAGCTGGGGCTAAGCCGAATGGAGAGGTCCCCATGCACAATGGCAATCAGCCAGAAGGCAAATCCAAAGAGCAGCCAGGAGAGAAGGAAGGAGAGGGTGAAGATGATCAGCATCCAGCGCCAGCGGATGTCCACACAGGTGGTGAAGAGATCGCTAAGGTAGCGTTGGCCCCTCTCGCTCATGTTGACGAAGGTGACGTTGCAGCGTCCGTCCTTGCCAACAAAGCGTTGTCGGGGCCGGCGGCTTGAGCGCCTGGGTCGCCGGCGTTTGATAGTGGAAGGGGAAGAGAGCGAATCCTGGTCTGGGGATGATCGGCCTTTCCCTCTTCCTCCTACACTACTCCCTCTTACACTCCTTAGCCCGGAGCACATTCCTCCAGCTCTCACCCCGCCTTCTCCTGCTTCTCCCCCAACTCCAATGGTACTCTGCCTCCGTGCATTGTTGGTCTGAAGAGGTAGAGTTTTTCCGTTCGGGGCATGAGTAGGCGAGGGACTGGTTGGGGTCTCTGTACCCGTTGGACTCCCCCCTGCCCAGGCCGTGTCTGCAGCACTCTGTGCCAGCCTCATGATCTCCTCTTCCTCCACTGGCCCATCGACCACAGCACTGAAGCGGCGTTTCACACGTGCCGCTCCCATCATAAAATACAATGTCTGCTTTTGCTTACGGTACACTGTATTCCTCAGTGCGCCTTGAGTTGATTGGTGTGGAAACCAAGCAGCTTAGTTAGTTAACTCAGTTTGTGATGCCAACAACACAGGGAGTCTTTCAGTCCTTGTTAACAAAGAGATAACTGTAAGTCCATCACCATGGCCAAGGGTAACCAGAGGATAATTTCCTCACAGGCCGCTGATCAGTCAATTATTTTCCACACTTTCAACAATAGTTCCCAGTAGATTATCTTTTCAGTGATAGTTCGCTCAGCCAATAAAGTGGGCTTTCTTCAAGTAGCTCCACTGGGTGCATACATTAAACAATGTCCTTAAGTTATTCTCACTGAGGAAGTTGAGCTGAAAAGAATGATGTCAGCAGCAGGAGTCCATTTCTGTGACTCCAAGTTTGGAAAAATGATTTTGACAAGGAGTAGTCTGACAACAGACGACATGGAAGCATGCAAAGTTGGTTGTGTTTAGTTCAAAACTATCAAAGGGAAGACTTGAGCATGGATCTATAGATACAAACTATAAACTGATAATGCAATGGAGAAGAAGGACACATGTAAAGGACATACAGCTTGTTAACGGGTATCTACTATAATATAACGACAAGATGCATCCAAGACAGACAAATGCTCAAAATTAACTTGAGGACGATATGATAAATCATTTCCAACATGCACTAAAAAAAACTAAAAAAACATGCAAATTCTTACGCTCAAAGTTCTCTCCAGTTTCACAACCCCTTGGTACGGGCATGAAGAAACACAGAAAACAGTTCTTTCAGAACATCACGCCTGCCGTCGTCATTGCTCATGAAAAATTCACTGCCAATATTGGTTGAGTTGCAGTGGTCACCTTTGCCTCAAAAGAGGGTCCCAACTGAAAGAATGTTTTGTTTGCCATTTCCTGTTGCATCATGCCAATGCCTCAACAATTTGCCATTTCTTTTTTAAGGGTCTGCATATCTGTTTGATGACCATCGTCAAATTTATTGTAGGCTTGTTTTAGTAAGTGACCAATATTGACCTGAACTACATGGCTGTTAGCAGTAGCCCGCAACAGTTCCTCAGACCAGACATACCTTGTTACAGTTCAGCATTACGGCTGACAAATCACCTGCCTGACAAAAGTAAGCAGGGAGGAAAAGAAAAGACAAGAGTTTATTTGATCTCCAACAATACTTGAAGCTTTTAGCTTTAGGTGGAAGATGTATATGTATATATGAAAAAACAAAAATGCACAGGTCACCTGAGAACGTTTTCTATATTTTTCTGGAGGTCCGTCTCCAATGCAGATACATCAGGTTTATGCCACAGAAGGAGAAGAGCTGAGAAGGTCTCAGAGCTAAAGTGGCTGAGAGTGTAACTCGGTTTGTGGGTTTTAGTTTCTTACTCATCATCTCTGGGTGAATCTGATCCCAAAAGGCTACCTGATCATCAGGGAGTTTACACAAACACAAATGAATAAAGAAGATTATCCTATGCAGAAGCAATTTCAATAACAACTGAGAAGAACTTTAAAGTGCACCATAAATACTATCTGAGATATGTGCAAATATAGCCGTGAATAATAATGTATGCCCTTAGAGCTAGTATTTACCTTTCCAAACCATTTCCAGAGACCTTAACTGTTCTGTCAAGTATACAAAGCATCCTCTTTGGAAGAGAAGACAGAAAGAAACCCTCAACCGCTGAACCGCGGGGAGTACAAAGGGAACTGAAGAAACTGACGAGCTACGGCTCTAACTGTACAAATATAGAAGAACCCATTTCATTCAGATAGTAACAGCAGGGCAAGAAACATCTACAACAAATGGAAATGGGGAAAGAGATCCCTCCTGAAGTGCGAAGTGACATAAGGGTTCATCTTCACTTATGTGTTGACCTTTCTTCATGACACAGGTTCAGTCAAACCATCGAGCTTTGTGACAAAAATTAAGGAAAGTATCAGCTGGTCTTTTGATTGTCTTCACACAGATGTTGGTTGCTGGTAGTCCTTTGGTTTAGGACCTTCTTGTTTAACACACTGCAACTCTTAAGAAGACATGAGAACAAAAAAAGAGAATGATAATTAAAGGTAAGTTAAAAAATGACAAAACTGTGCTTCAACATATACTTTAGTAATTATCTACTTGTTTGAGTAGGAACGATTCTGAAAATCCTTAAAAGCGTCACATTTGTGTCAAATTAGATGTTAAGTAGGCTGAATATGAAAGCATTCTAAATGGATGGTTATCAAAAACAATTTGCAGTGTACCTCTTAGGACTCTTCTGTCGTTCTTGGATTATTTCATTGGTCAAATATATTGAGTTACTCCTTTGGACAGCCTTAATTTGAAGAACCAGTCTCTGTAAAAACCCAGAGTAAAGCGTCACCCAGATGGAGCCCTGTGAACGGAAACATAGAAAAGTCATTAAGTCGTTTTACATTAGTATCTTCTGAAAATCATTTGTGTACCTTTCCAACAAAACAGCTGTTTCTGAATGTGGACTGAACTCCTTTTGGTCCAGGAAACCAAGTGGTACAGGGTGAGTAATCTTTTATAAATAAGCAAAAGTGGAGAAAAGCCAATAGACTGCAAGAATAGGAGGGGATTTTCTTTGGTAAATGTTGAGACTGAGATTTTTAGCTGGGATTAACCGTCACTCTCAGTAGGTCCAGTGTGAAGCGGTAGTATGTCTCGCTGTGGGGACGGTGATGTGCTGTGGATTACAGCTGCTCCCGAGATTTTGCTAATCTCAACGATGGTTTTGCTAATCCTTTGAGGATTTACGTAAGAGACACAATTCCCAAGGAAGGTGGCATCGGTATCTTTACTTTGATTCTTGCTCCTTGCTTTAGCTCTACTTTATCATGATCACGGATACAAGTTCCACTTGTTGGGAGCAGAATCTTAGTGATTTCACACAGGAAGTTTAAGCATAACTCATCAGATCCGTCTTTAAGGAGAAAAGAATGCGTGCTAGTCCAGGATTTAATAGGTTCAACCAGAATGCATCAATATGATGAATTAACTACAACGGCTTGGGTTATGGTGCCAATAGAAGTGATGAAAAATGATCAAGATACGTTTATAGAAATCACAGACGTTGGAACAATATTAGAACTATACCTGAAACAGAGCCATGTAGTATTTTAATGTCCTAATTTCCACGAAATTCAACTGAACCCAGTGTTCAGTTAACGGACGTTGACATTGTTGTGCGGCAGTCTTGACCTTGAGGCCTCTGCTGTAGCTGTAGCTCCAACGAACACGCCCTCACGTCTGCTATCTCTGTGATTGGGTTCAAGTGTCGCCGGACAAGTAGGAGGAGGTGACGAGGGAAGTGTGTGTGTGTGAGTGTGGGTGTGTGAGTACAGGCAGTGTGAGAGTACACAAGTCTTGTGCTAGCAGACCTTATCCTAGTGAGGTGACAAATGTCTCAAATAACTTTTCACATAAGAACACGCAGAGGTTCAGACACGGTCAGGGCAGCATCTGATCTGCAGTGCTGCCAGATATGATAACGCCTGAGATATGTGATGCCACCTCAGTTTGCAGGTCAGAGACCCGGCTCTGCAACTGTACTGTAGGAACAGGTCATAGGTTACTCGCTCATCACGCGGTCCAGCGAGATCAATATAACGCCATTTGAGCATGTCTGAAAATATTAGTGAGTTGCAACCTTGAAAACATTCTATTTTATGTTGTGTTGCATTAAACTGGATAATTACATGATCGTGATCATTTTTTTTTATATTTAAAAAATATCTGTCTTTAAAAGTAGACCCGTGTTTTTTAAATTGACCCTAACCCGTTATAAAAGTATAAACAGTAACTGGAGAAAAATACTTAAGTTTCTTATTTAAGTTTGGCAAACATGAGGCATTTTGTATAACCAATTACCATTAGTTACTAATTATTGATCATTATTACTAAATCTCTCAGGTGCAACAAAGGGATTGGGGAATAGTTGCAGATAACAATTCTATAAAATGTGTTAAAAATCCCTCTGCGCTCTGTGTATATAGTAACCCCGAAAGGCCAGAATCATAACTAACTCATTTGGACTCAGAGACACATCTAAATAAATTGAAAGACATCTGCAGCAAAAAAATAGAACCATATATTATGCAGAGTATAAAAGTAAATCGTCCAATATTGAGTCTTCTGGCAGCAGATAATGGTTCCACAGCATTGACTGGATCTATTGGCAAATGGAAGCTAATATGTTTTAGCTGGCTTGAATCAGCAGGGCTTCTGTAACATTACCCCCCCAAAATTTACAGCAAATGTCCACATTAATCCACTTTCAATTGTTGTTTGGTAGAGAATTTATTGTGGGTGTCCCACTCTCTCTCTCTCTCTCTATCGGTCTCTCTATCCTTCTATAGCGCCTCCCCTGTCCTCTTTCAATCCAGATTATCTGACCATATTAAGGTGTTATAAAGCCAGATTAGATTTGGACGGAATATGATTGCAGTGTCATTAAAAAAGGACCTGAATGGATAACGTTTTTCATTTTGTCACTATTCTTACCTAGCGTGTCACCTCCCTATTTCCTGTTCAATTGTTTAAAAAACAACATACGTTTAGTAGAAGACACAGTGAACAAATTTTCACAAAATTACATTGCTCTTTTTGGCATATTTCATGCATTATTACATCTGATCTGACAGTTTCCTGATGGGTAGTCTACTTAACACTGGGGACGCAGTGCATAATAAAAAAACTCTCAAAAGTGATACTCTGCTATGCCACAATGCAAACATGGAGAGATCAATACTTGTCATTGATCAGTGGAGGCTAGAAACCAGGACACGGACAGAATCTCTACATCGGTGTCACATGGCTCTCTGTCTCAGGCCTACTCTCTACGTTGCTTTCAGACTTTATTGTCGTACTAAAATTGAATTAACAAGAATATTTTAATATCACGTTGTATGTGTAGAAAGGAGCTACTTCAACAGCTGTCACAGCTGTGCATGTCAAACAAACACCCCGAAGTGACCTTTAGTAGAAATCCTATCCGATCAATACAGTTCTAGTCAAGTAGTTGATCTGGGGACATCATTTGTACGCTGCAGGAGCCGCAGCACCAATGTACCAACCATTAACGGGTGTTATGTCATCACTAAACAGTGGGTTAATATCTAAAAAATGTGCATGTTTATATATTTCTAACGCTATAAAGTTCATGGACCAATTATGTCCATTTCACGACAATCCAGGCCGCCGCAGGTGTTAGTTAAATGTCGTTCAGAATGAAAATCAATTTAGAGACCCAACTTGATTAAGATAAGTAAAACATATAGATAGTATTTCTGAGAAAAATGTGTGTTATTAGGTCTTATAATTGCCCCAAAAGTATAGATGAATTGCAAATGTATGATAATAAACTAAAGGCAATTGAGCCCGCAGTACATTGTGATTGCGTTTACATGCTGAATCCAAACACTTACGAACATAAACCTCTCTAACCTGAACTCTAAACCCCAGTCAAACCCTCAAACAGCCGTGTCTGTCCTAAAATGAGGACCGGCCAGACACAAATTAGTGCTCACATAAATAGATGTACGAGTTCACACATGACCACACATCTGATAATAGGCACAAGTGCTGTGTCATCTTGGCACAAGGCCTTATTCCATCTAATTGAAACTTTTCTGCTGCCGTCCCTCCGTCAGCTGCAGTAATCCAGGTCATTGTGTGATGAAGACTCGATGTTAATCCTGGGAGTTAAGATGATGGGGCACCCTGGTCCTGTGGCTAAATAACCTCCAGGTGCCCATAGTATTACCCAACTAATTAAGCAAAGAAATAACCAGAACCATGTATACTGTATTTAAATAGCTACAAATAATGCTTAAATCAAACTGACTATTTGAAGCGATCTCCATTTAGACATCTGGGCCTCTGTGTCATTGATTTTGGCAAAGTTTCTTTTTTTCAACTGTCACTCTAATGTGATGTGATTATACTTTAGGAAGTACTACAATGAATTCTTGAGTGCATTTACTCGCTCACTGCCTTGAGTCCTCTGCATTGGTAAACTACCTTTTTTTGAATTAGCGTTACTTCAAAATGATATCAACATTAATAACGAAAACCATTAAAGTTTTACAAAATGGAACCATGAGCACCCATTGCACTTTTGTCCGTCCCCTACAATTTAAATGTATGTAGGCCTACATGACCAAAACTGCGATAGAAATCAAAATCACATGACAATTGTAATGTATTTGAATCTCATTGTACACATTTTCAAACTGTTTTTCTTTCAGTTCACCCAGTCTTCTCTGTCAGTGCATATATGCAAATATACGGTGAAACAGAGGAAAACCACGTCACTGACTCCAGTAAACAAAATGAAATTCACTAGTTAGCGACAAAATAGCAGACCAAAATGTTTCCAACTGCATCATCCCTGTCAGACACTTTTCAGAATAAAATGACGACTAGTTCACACTTTCAAAATGTCCAACACACATACTGTCGATGAAATAATAAAAAAAACAATTCACAATGTTACAACTTCCTGCGCACATATACATTTAGTCGGCACTCACCGTGGCACTTCCCCTCCCCGCCGGGTGACGACGTGCGTTGACTCTCAGTCGCTTCTCTAACGGAGTTACTGGTGGAAAATACGGGGGGAAAAAATAAACGATGCGTTAGAAAAAGCGGGCACGACGTGTCCGTCGCTCTCGGTTGCGGCTGGCGGCTGGCAGCTGTCCGTGAGCCCTCCGGTGGCGGATGAACGCCCGCACGTTCCCACGCTCTGTATCCCCAATGGAAGGCACGCGCTCCTCGGGACCGCCGCGGTGTGACCTTGTGACAACGTCCCGCCTGGTTCATCAAGGTTAAATTACAGTTTAGGTCATTAGTGTGATGCACATGCCTCATTTATCCCGGATAGATGTACAGATTATTTTCTTTGGAAAATTTGGAAAATTTTAATTCCAGTAAAAATCTCACACGGAATCAAAGTTGTTGCACAGATAGTTAACTAAGTACAGTAATATAATTTGAAACTTAAACCAAAGAAGAAGAAAAAAAAACAATAATGTAATATCTAGTTTATTATTGAGTTCGGTGTAACTGTCTTGGATTACATTCCCTTCATCTGGAATAGAAATGAATTATTCTACTCTTCTAACCTCTAGCTTGTGTATACACCTTTAAATGTTGTGCTAACAGTTATTGACTTGTCATCGGAGATTACTGTACTATAATACAAAAAATGAATATGACGGTTATTAAACTGCAGTAAAAATGCTTTCATTTGTGTTGATAAATACTGATGGTAATATTTTATGACATTATTCAGGGTTTGGGCAATATATGGCAATATAAAATTATTTGAACGTTAATGTAAATTTGAAGGGCACAGAAAGAGAAAGGGAAGTCTGTGAGAGAGCCAGAGCGAGACAGAGCGACAATGGGTGTTTAATCTGATTTAATCTCTGTCAAAGAGCCCAAGAAGTCACCTATGACGTCATGAGCTCTGTCATTCTATGAAAACAAACGAAACGATTTGTTCTAAAAGATGAAGCTGCTCAAAAAAAGCGACCTAATGCAGCACCCACAACATTCAGCCCAAAAACATACACATGTAAACATTAACGGTATAAAAATAAAATATACGGTCACCACAAATCAATGTAGTAGACGATCTATATCTGCACTCTGTTGTTTTTAATTGCACCAGTGAAAACATAAATTGACCCGATGGAAAACTGAACGTGAAGAGGTGGCACAGAGAAAGTAAGGTGGGGAGGGCACAATCATGTCAGAGGTTTTATAATGAAAGACTCACCCAAATGCTATGGACAGAGACTATGAGAAGAGGAGAAATTATACGTAATCAATCACTCTGTTTCATTACATCTGATGAGATCAGGTGAGGGACCAACTGCATCTACAAACGCTTTCCTGGTTAGTTGATTTTTGTTCTGCATGGTTGCTGATTGCCCTGCATGGTGGACTGAGGGTTAAACCATAAAACACAATTTCCCTGCAAGGTTCCCTTGTTGCATGTTTAAACTAGATCTCAAAGAAGTTGCATTGGCGTTAACATCAAAGTTACTTTGTCGTTAAGGTTTACACCATTATCGTCCATCAGTCTCTCTCTCTGCTCATCTTTGTACAATACATTTCTAAAAAAAAGTGGTATGAAAATATATTTTTAAATCCGTTTGTATGTTCTTGTTTGATATAAATAAAGTTTGACTTGTTTTGATCGTGGTTAACCATTGCAGCCTAAATAAACATATGTTAGTCTGGGGAAAACGTGTCTTTTTACTTGTTTGAGTCTCTGCTGAAGCGTTGCATATTAAAGCCACCAGAGGGCAGATAGACACTATTTTGGCAACCTTGTGCTCTGCAGTTAAACATCCTTAGTGAAGTGACTTTTCCACGTTTCCACACTGGTGATTTGCTTGTCGTAGTGCAGGTGGGCCAGGCGCTACACACCTGGTCTCTGAGGGCCTTTAGTTACAAGCAGGGATTTAAAATCGGCAATAAAGGGGAACGACTTCACACCCTGGGGTGTTTTACGACTTCAAAGATGCGATATGACAAGAGAGAAACAATAGATGTTATAGAATTGCAGACCAGACTATTGAAAGTAAAATTGTGTGTGTGAATTTGGAGTGCGAAACACTGAACAAATGAATTTAGCATCAACGATGTTGAAGTGGTCTTTTTTTATTTGTCCATTTTATTACATGGTTTCTACATCTATTCTTAATTGATTACGGGAAGGGCATTACCAAACTCCTCTGCTAGGAGAGAAGAGAGTCCATTCCTCTGCTGCCTACAGTGATGACGCTCCATGTGGTGCTGATGGGATTTTTTTCGCAGACGCAGAAGCAAAGTCAGGCTCGGAGTCTTGAAACAGGTTCCAGATTTTGTCATGGTCACATGAGGCCCAAACGTAATGCTCTGTGATTTCAGGGCGACGCGCGTGTTGGTTTAATGTGTGGGGTCGGTCCACTGCAGACTTACTTCAGGGGCCGACACAGAAGAAGAATGACTCCCCCCCACCCACCCCCTCCCCTTCAGACCAGGCATAGGAAGAATGCTGCTGAATCGGTTCAGCTAAAGGCCAGTTGACTCAAATCAAGATCGGTTGTCGTTCAAGAGCAGCATGTAACACTTTATCATGGATTAATCTGCTTAGTATTTCCTTGATTAATTATCTGATCTAAACGCGCATCACAAATTCCCAGAGCCCATGTTGACGTCTGTGAACGTCCGGTGCCGTCCCACCAGCAATCCAAAGATATTCATCTTCATCTAAAATGATGATGCCAGAAAACATTAAAGTTTAAGGAGCTGTAAATTTGATTATGCTGTTATAACTAACATCATTTTTCTACTGGCAATCCTTTCAGATCTGCTAATTTCTACTAAAAACACATGTTACAGATTATATTTAAGAGGCAGATTGAGGCATAAAGTGTGTATTTACTTCAATCAAGACATTGAAGAAAAGGTCATGAGGGATGACTTAAGGTGAAGCTCGGGGTACCGACACAGACTCTCGGCTTGGAGGAGAGGGGGTGGGAGGGTGGGAGGGGTTGAGGGGGCAATAACTCATCACAAGTTGCGAATCAGCCTTGTCCAACAACCATATGTCACAAACAAGAAAATGTCCGCCCATTTAATCAAGACAGCAATGCTGAGGACAAAATGGATAAGCTAATTAGCTAAATGAATGAAGAAAGCAAGGACGGCCAGCAGAAGGTTAGGGAGCTGTTAGTGTTTACGCGCCGGGGCGTTTGTCAAACTGTGACTACCCATTGATTGGACGTGTTACAGCCCCTTCATTTGGGTGGGCTGCATAAACAGATGGAGATAAACAGAATAATAGAGGCTGTTTTTTCAAAGGAGTGCTGGTGTGATCTCAGGCTCCATTATGTTTTTACGTGCTCAACCTCTCGTGAACTCCCAGTGGCAACAAAGACACCACAGGGACGGTTTTGGTCTCACGACATCCTGAAACTCGAGTTGCAGAACCCCAGGATACACGACGTGGCAGAAAACCGTTCTGTGTGACAAGCACACAATTAGTGTAATGAAATGTCAGGTAGGAAAGACTCTGGTTTAATCCATTCACCCTCATGTTCTGTAATGATACCGCAGCCGCTGCTATGCATCAACCTAAATCAATTAATGGATTTGCTGATTAACAACAACAACAACGACAACAACAAATCGGCCACAACTTCAATCACGGATTATGTCATTTTCCAAGCCGATACTAAACATCCCCTCGTTTCAGTTTGTTAAACACTTCAGTTCTTTGTGTTTTATTGGTTGAACAAAGCCAAAAGGAAATGGGAATCAATATTTCTTTAAATATTCTTACATGTAATAATGAATAAGTTACATCTGAAGATTAATTCATTACTGAAATAACAGTTTACACATGGGCAAAGAACTAAACACTGGCCGCCTGCACATATTAATAACAGTCATTGCAGCATATGAAAAAAGCTTGAGTCAGTTGTTATTTAATCCAATTTGATGACTTTAAATGCTTGATTACAAGAAGTAATCATTAAAAACCTAGAACGGCAGAAAGATATTGAATTCATTAATTTGATATAACATTTCTCTTAAAATTGTAAGAGAGTTGATCATGTTGAAATGGATAGTCAATCATTTATAATTAACACGGGAAATGAGAATGAGTAATTTTTCTATACACCTTCATCTTTTCATAATATATTTGCATATGGATGCAGGAATATTACGCAGGTTACAGGTCAAAAGCGCTGGAACAAAGCCCATAGCTCAGGTAAATGTAATTAGAAATTAAATAAAGTGTCTGTGCAGATTGAGATTGTTGTGGACTGACAAAGTCAAATAAACAGCGTCTCCCTCCCCCCTGTCTTCCTTTCTACGTGTTTGCAGGTTGAAGTTGAGCAATTTCTTTTCTCAAACGTCAAACTTCCCAATGTTTGTAGCTCAAATCTCCGTGTCCATTTCAGCCTGATGGATAGTTTTACCTGTCCGTGCTCTTGTATGAGGGAGCCTGGGCTTCTCGTGCCTTCATGTCCCCCCCACCCCTTCTATTTTGGCATGCCTGTGCCAGGTATTTGTTCAAATTCCTCACACCCCGTGGGGATAGCTATGCCCCCCCACAACCCCCCCGTCCTTCTCTCATCTTTACAGCCTGTCTCTGTCTATCTTATGTACGCCAGCACATGTATGCAGCAGCCAGCGTGGACTCCCCACAGCTAGCATCGGCCTCACAGCCTACACATTTTACCGGCTATAGTCACAACTAAATCATTTCCAAGTTGTTCGGCCTCTTAGAGCTGGCAAACCACAGCTGTGGTCCTCCGAAGTTGCCGGCGGCCAAAAACAACCCGCTGGATAACAGGCGACCGTGAGTTGCTTTTGATAACTGCTGAAAGACCTGTTTATTCTGTGATGTCGTCAGGCCACTTATTGAATCGACCAGTTAAACTTTTCTCTGACATGGAAAAATGTTGATGCAGGCAAGTATACCGGATAATTAATTTCCTCTATAATTTAAAACACCAAATCATCACATAAGTCACAGGAGGGGGTTCGAGGCGCCTTGTGGTTGAACACGGTGTGATGAGCTGATGTGTTATGGACATTGGGTCAGAGTTGAGGTGCATAACTTATTACAGTGCGTCATGAAATGACACTGAATGATACGCTGGCTCGGTACGTTTGACTCTATGCCATTCCCACACAGAGTCAAAACTCTGCAGGGTCCAAATCAATTTTAGAACAAAACTATGCAGCTTTTTACTTACATTTTTTAAGCATCAAGCAAAAAACGGGTTCAATTTGCAAACAGAGCTGTGCCAAAGACAAGCTTTTTATTGACTCCTTTAACCGCTAATCCAATATATACCTTTCCTGCATGTCATTTCTTCTCTGTTTATTGAAGAAGTAGATTAAAGAAAAACAATCCAGAGTCCAAAAGGGAACCACAGATCCGATGCCATAATACGGGGATCATTTGTAGCGCCTCTCAGGGTCATGGTGATGTCATGGCCGATGCAGCATTTTGTTTTTAGTCTCTCGACATTGTAACAACCAGATTGTCTGTATTGATGAGATATATGTCAATCACAAAGATAGGAAGACCTTATTTAAATATGTATTTTAATAGTTCATCTTTTTCATGACATTCTTTAGTCAGATCCATCATTAAATTGGCAGCTTTCAAAACCTAAAGTAGTGGCCAAATCTGTCACTTACAAAACATCAGATTAAATGCCAAAACATGGTGTTATGATACCATTTATGGTCCGAATCCTGACTTTCTTGGAAAGTATACTTGCAACTTGTTCAATGTGTGATTATATCTGGCTCAAAGTTGTCAAAACCAGTAGAGTCATCAAACGTACTGTACATCCCCCCAGACGTAGCCATAAATACAATAATTTAAAAACGTACACTATTTCAAATTCTTACTCAGCAGCTGCGGGCGGAACAGTGTTCGTGATTTAAACTAACTGAATGATGTTTTGACTGTAATTACTATTCAGTGAACGCTCTTTAATGTTTGTCTCCAATTGTCTATTACTTTCATGACAAGTAGATTAAAACCACAAACCCCATTTGAGAAGGTCAAAGAGATTCTTCACGGTAGACCTTTTTTTGGCCAGTGACATTTATGATTAGGAAGGACACTACAATCTATTATGTTGCCGTTATGTTCCTCCGAACTCCGATCCAGGCCAACAAATCTTCATATTAATATTCAGTATGCGGGATAACCCCCCCCCCCCCCCCCCCCCGGCAGCATCCTATCCCTCCCCCTCTCCCGTCATACGCGCGCTCCTCTCCCCTTGACTCAGACGCATCAGGCTGCAGGGAGCAGGACACAGCAGAGAAGTTTGGGGGCAGATTATCGCCACAGATACAACTTTGGGAGATATCGTTCTAATCTGGCGTCTGAAGTCTTCAGACGTATTTTTAAAATGGGAACGGAGTTTTTTCACCAAACTAATCCATGGAATAACATTATTCCAGTGTCCGGGATTAGACCGTTTTGAGGTAGGCCTAATTAACACAAACATGTGCCGAGTTATTCTCTGATTAATTAGCATCAGATCAATATAGATAATGTGTGGATTATTGTCCTGAAGGCAGATTTAACCGATTTATTAAATGCAGCAAACTTAAATGTTCCCTGTCAATATTTTAGGTGCTTTATTTATTTATTGCCAACAGCGCGCCATCGACAAAGCGAAGTTGCAGGTCAGGGAATTGTGCAGCGTTGCGGTGCTAAAGGCCTCGTTTTATTGAGACACGTTTTAAACTAGAATGAATTCATACATTTGCTTTCAAAAGATTCCATGGAGTTCGGTGGAAATGTGTCCAAAGGTCCCGTCAGAAACAGGCGGTGGCACGGCGGTTATTTCCAGGCAGCGGGTGAAGGTTTGGAGGCGCGCGGCACCGCGGGGGTTTGACTGCTGCTCGAACACAGTTCAACAGGAGCTCTTAACCCCCCGAAGCAGCCAGCAGGGTCACCATGTGTCCGACAGGCCGTGGCAGCTCTGATGTCTCTGTAGATTGTATTTCGTTGGGGAAACGAATTGATCTTGGTTTTTAAAATAAAAAACAGTGGCGCTGTTACTCTTGTCTCACGACTGAGAAAATGAGATCACAAAAAGACTGGTAAAATATATTGGAATATCTAGTTCTGGGGGCTTTATTATTTAAAATTAGTAATATATAAAGACGAAAAAACAGTTAAGTGCTGGCCGTCCACAGGCTCTGCTCACGCACCGGTCCACATCCAAACCACCAATGCGTAAAAGCGCGAAACATAAACTCAGAAACCCAAACTACTAAAACTCGACCATTTGGATTTCACCCCAAAAAATGTCCCCCCCTTCATAATTCTAACCCTTGTTTTTCCGTGTCCCAATTTGCCTAATTGTTGTCCAACTGCTGACCTTAAGAAGGAAACGGCATTGTGGGTTTCTAGATTTACAGCCTTCAGTCGGAACCCTCCCACTCTGAAAATCCAATTATTTTACTAAAACCACGACAGCCCGCCTGGCTCACAAGGAAACTATAAAAGCTCAGCCAACCAGAGCAGATTTCAGCTAAAACATAAACCATCCTGGTTCCGCTGACATTTTCATTTCTACTGTATGTTTGTATGACTTGTATGACTATTTACTTTAAACGGCCTCATGATTCACATAAATCCATCCAGCTCTGCTGTCCTCAATAATATAGTCAAACAATTAAGAGCGAAATATAAGAAGAAAGTATTTATGAAAACTAACAAAAAGATATTTCTGTGTTCCTCTCCACCAGTTTCTTCTCTTTGACCCAACCAACCTCCCTCCTCCTCATCTTGTCACCTTCTACTTTGCATCAACGGACCATCTAACATTTACTGGCGGCCATCCTCGTACCGTTGGAGCAGTTTTAGAGTTTCACATTATGGATCCCTCCTGTTCTTTGCCCCCACCGTCCACCTACGCAAACTTCTCTGCGCCCTCCTCCGCTCCCTCCATCTCTCCGTCCCCCAGCTTGGCGTCCACAGCGCTCTTCTGCTCCCTGCTCTCCCTCCTCTCCTTGCTGGGCATCACGGGAAACCTCTACACCATGGGCCTCCTTCTGAGGCGCAGGAGAAGTAGGAGGGGACCAACCTGCTGCCTTACGACAGTACCGTTACCCTCCTGCCTCGCCAACTCCTCCCCTTCCTCCTCCCCCACCTCTGCTTCCTCCCACACCTCCTCTCTTCACCTCCAGGTGCTCAGCCTGGCTCTCGCGGATCTGCTCTACCTTTTCACCGCTCCCTTCATCGTGTACGACAGCCTGGCTTCTGGCTGGGCCTTCGGAGAGCCCGGCTGCCGCCTCCTCCTGAGCCTGGACCTCCTCACCATGCACGCCTCCATCTTCACGCTCACCGCCATGAGTCTGGACCGCTACCGGGCTGTGGCCCATCCCCTGCACACCTCCTCCTCCAACTCATCGGGCCTGCTGCGCGTGGGCCTGGCCTGGGGGCTGGCGGTGGCTCTTACTATGCCCATGATGATCACGCTGCACCTGGAGGACGGGGACAACCAGAAGGGCCAGCTGTGCGTGCCTGCGTGGGACGAGCAGAGCTCCAAGGCCTATCTCAGCGTGCTCTTCTGCACCAGCATCCTCGGCCCCGGCGTGGCCATTGGAGCGCTTTACGCTACTCTAGGCCGGCTTTATTGGGTGTCTCAGACCCGGCCGGCCTGGGCGAGTGGGAGCAGCGCTGCTTGTCCCCCCCGCGCCCCCAAACCCAAAGTCCTGCTCCTCATCCTGGGCATCGTCCTGGCATTCTGGGCTTGCTTCCTCCCCTTCTGGATCTGGCAGCTGCTGCCTCTGTACCAGCCGGACATGCTGCGGACGGTACCGGTCGGCACGCAGGTGACGGTGAATCGGATCCTAACGGGGCTAACGTACGGAAACTCTTGTGTGAATCCATTCTTCTACACTCTATTGACCGGAAAACAAAGACGCAACCGGCAGACGCTGACGTCAGGAAATCAGCTCTGCCGCAAGAGCAGCCCGCTGTAGTAGTTTCTAGTTTGTGTGACACAATGATGTGTGTGCGTGCACATACATGTGTGACAAGGTTCTGTGTGGATGCTTTATGGGTTCCATAATATGGGCACCAAAGACCATTGATCCATCCTTAGCAATACAAACTGAGGATTATTACTAAGCAAACGATAGCACTTTGAAAAAAATAAATGCTCTTTGAAAAGAACATCCCGACAATCAAAAAGACAATCTTTGCATTTAACTAATTTAATGCTTCAACCACACTTTTCTGGTAGTATCCAATAATGTGTCTTTAATTGTTGTAGTAACCAAGTTTAAATATTGATCCCTATTGATAAATGAAATTATAATTGTGGTTATGGTAAAGTAATATAATGTAAAATACAGTAATTACTTGAGAAAATTCATTTCCACAAATCAAAAGGTTTAATAACTCAGAGGAATGGTTATTTAGTCAACAATGAAGCTGACTACACAGTTATACTGCAAGAGTCAAGATGATGCTGCATGTTCTGCATGGAAAAGCCTTTTCAGTAAAACCCTAATGTTCTTCTGCTTGTTTTTAGAGAACCATGTCTGTCTTTCTGAGACAATGTTTATTGACTTAATTTATGTTTGAGTGGGTCTACAGTCTTTGGTTTGTCTACCGTGAACCCCGACATATCTAAAACAGTATTATTCTTCATAATCATGAAAATGTACTTATTTTTGATTCGTGCAATGCTTTGCATGGCCTCAACTTGTGCTAATTGATGTTCATAATAATGCATAATATATGGCCTTGAATAAAGAGTTTGCTTTCTTTAATTTGCTGTGTCATTGGATGTCTAACTGCGAGAAAAGAAGGAGAAAGTGACAACGATATTTGTCTCTCAACAATAACAGACATGAAAACGAAGGAAAAGACCTGAGAAACAAGACTTCTGAAGTGAGGCAGAAATCTGAGAGCTGAGGTCTGCTCAAACAAAGAGAAAGAGAAAAAGCCTTGTATTCACAGTTTTGTTTGTGTGTCTGTGTCAGCATGCCAGTGACGGAGGAAGGTCTTCCCCGTTCCTGTGTGCACACCCGCTGGCTGGTGTCTCTGGGTCTCCCTGGTCTCCGTGCGTCCGGCTCAAAGGCCGCACTGTGCTGCATCGCAAGCCCTGCTGCTCCTCCACACAGATGAGCAAATATTGTTGTTTGACAGAAAGGAGTAAGGAGATGGGATGGAATGGAGGCGGGTGGTGTCATGGGGGGGAGACATGGTGTGCGTTGGGGTGTCCTCTGGGGCTTAAGATGTCCCTGATTCAAGTCCAGCAGAGGGACGACATCTCAAATCTATATCCCCTTATTTTTCCCAATTCCTTTCTTGTTGTCTCTATACTGCATACTCTAACTTAAGATGACAAACAAACAAAAAACGATCAGATACGAAACCTGAACCAGAAAGTCAACCAAAATAAAGACTCGGGTCTCATTAACTAATCAATCACGTCTTGCAAATAGCCAAGTAGAACCAATATTGGCTCAATGTAACTTACAGTGTGTTATGGCTTGTTGTTCCATTGGAATGTATTTTTATTGTCTCTGAAGCTCTCAGGATAGCAGCGTCTGTGTTGGTGGATGGGAACATTTCATTATAAAGTGTATGCACTTGCTTAATAAAGAAGAAATCCAAAAGTGAATTTATTCATTTGACAATTTATTGTTTTGTTATTTGTCATATTAATCTTAAACAAAGTCCAAACTGAGACAACCATGTAAAAAACAATGAGATGCTGCCAGTCATCAGAATAAAAAATACTCGTGGCAGCAAAAATGGGACATTCTGATTAATAATCCAGACTTCCAGGAAGTGGCATTGATCCGTTAAAACGTGTTATTTGGTAATTGGGTAATAGTGGTTTTCTTCGCCCAAATCTCACAGTAGTGTGGTTAAGTGTGTTTCGACTTCTAATGCAAAAGGTATTTGATCATTTGGGTGCCTTTAATGTAATGTAAAATGAGACTTCTATAATGTGAGCTTAGCTAACTCAAAGTAACGGTTAGTTTTTTTGCACATTAAGTGCACGGAAACTACAGTCGTGGAGACGGAAACCTGAGAGGCGCATGGAAAGCTGCATTGGTAATACCAACAGGTTGAAGAGACACACTTTCTCTGCACGGAGATGCCATTATTTCTTCTGTGGACCACGCTGCCCACCATGTGTTTCTGTTTACCTGTCCCGACTACCTCCGAGCAGAACGTTCCCACTGCAGTTATTATCCGCAGCCCCTTGCGGTCACACCACAGGGGGCTCCTCTGTTGTGAAGTTAATGCAATATCCATCCACCGCTCGCAGACAACTGAGCCCCTCTCAGCACATTTGTCCATTTAAATGGAATTTCTTGCAGATAAAGAGCCAGCTCCGTCTAAGTCTGAAATCATGAGCCCTCATATGAGGCTTGGTTTCATTTTGGATCCCTGGGTAGAACGAAAATGACAGAAGACGGAGGGAGCTGCTTGAGTAAAGATGAAAGCTTTCCAAAAAGGACACTTAGAAACGGATATTAAAGCACAGACGGCTTGTTGTTTAATTTTCTGCAGAGTGGACGGGTTTCGTGCGTCTGCGTATTCTAGAACTCAACATCTCAGATGATTGAGTCCTCCATCGGATTTGCGGGGATGACTGAGTGTTTGATAAATCTCAAATACGTGCTGTTTGGTCAACCCAACCAAATGGATGGAAAATATTGTCTCAGTTGGCAGGCTGGTCAATCCATAAACCTTTGCGCCGCTTGCGTTGGTAGAGTTGCCAGCACGGACCAACTCGCTCCAACCATAACTTTTGTCCTTCTGCTCAACAGACACTTTTTATTTCACCCTGAGATTAAAGACAGAGAGTCCCGCCTCCTCATATTCCAAAGGGAAAAGCCAAGGAGCAATATTTTCTTTCGGGAGCGTCGCTCTGTTTCTACCTGAAGATTTTCATAAATTCAGCACATGTCTGTTTCCTGGAACCACCAAGCATCTTTCCATCCCAGCAGCCGCTCGGCCCGCCTCTCGGCCTCTCCTCTTGACCAGTGTCTGAGGCGGCTGCAGGTGCCCCTCCCCTGGGCAGCCCGCTCAGGAAAGAACCCCGCTGTGCAGACGAGACGAGCCCGGCGCCCGGGCCAACGTCACGCTGTGAGGTGTATAAGAGCCTCTCATTCTCTCCAGACGTGCACAAAAAAAAAAAAAGAATCCCTTCGCACTCCTCGTCCGCCTGCCCTTCTCTTAAATTCAATCTTACCATCTGTTTTCTCTCTCTCAATCACTTTTCGTCTCCTCCACACATCTCGCCGTGCCCCCGTGGCTGCTTTACGTTTTTGCATCATGAATTACAAAACGGCTCAAGTAGTAGAAGCAGACTTCGTCGGCTCACATCAACCAAACTTTACAATACCGGCATATGTAATCAACGCGGTGTTAAAAATATAAAAACCACTTTGTAATTTCTGGTTTGACAGCAAACACTGAAGCCCAAGAGCTCACAGTGTTTCTTTGTTCAACGCATAGACCCCCCCCCCCCCCCAACCATCCCCTGACTTCATACCTCCGTGTCAGCCGCCAGGATCAGGCGAGACCCGGGCCGGCGTGGCTTGAAGGCCGGAGGTTACACCAACCAACATACGCATTACGGTTCGCACTCGGGCTCTTACTAGGAAAGACAGTAAACATGGCACGTCTGCCCCTCTTGCTTCTTCTGGTCCTCCCGGGGTTTCACCGCTTCTCCGCGCTCCTCCTCCTCCTCGCCGCCAGTAAACAGTCATGCCGGTCGACTCAGGCGTCGAGGCTCCCCTGACCTCTGACCTTCTGTGCACGCAGGACGGTCATGGCTGAAGAGGGACATTATGTGCGTCTTATGTGACACGGCTCAATATCTGAACAAAAGCCTGTGCGGAAAGAGGTTGATAGGCAGAAAATGTATCAGTAGGTGCTTCCATGAGGATTCTTTAAGGACAAATACTAAACAATACCTAATTAAGCTCTTCAAATGCAGAGACTTTAAGCTTTTTAGAGTGTCTGTGATCAAGTGCTTGAATATCTGGACTTTTGATTGGACAAAGGAAGATACTTGGACCTCAGGAAATACTAATCAGCCCTTTTCCCTATTTTCAGATATTTCTAATCAAGAATAAAATCTGCAAATGAATAAACTATCTGAAAAAATGCCCTATTATGTATATGCATACTAGTAGACTGGTGTCATGAATAACAAAAGACAAATGTGCATTTCAAACAGAGGAACGTGTTTATTCGGTAGTGTTGAAGTAAAATGTAAAAAGCAAGCTTTTGGCCTTCAGCATGAACTGGTTTGTACAGCTGTAACATCAATACCACACATGTGGGAGCAAAGGCGAAAGCGTGAACGGTACAGTGTTTAGAATTAGAGCGCCACCTGTAGGTGAACTATGAGAAGTACGCTTCATAATAATTAAATGAACCATCGTTAGTCGCTGCTGTTAAGCAGACTCCAGTTCAGACAAAGTTCACACGGGTTTGTAGCCACAAATTTCCCTTTTTGTTCCTAGAATAATAAAAAAAAGAATAATAATAATAAAACATTTTCTATATTTAGTTTTCCATGTGTAGTATAGTGTGCTATAAAAATACTGAGTAACTAAAGACAAAAAGGCGGAACCAATAGACTCCGCTTCACATTGAACACAATGGTTGCATATCTACATGTACATATATGTCCAGACGTGTGTTTATATGTTAGTATTTTCTTATTTTGGTGTGCAGAGCCAGAGGCTGAACATACTGAATCCATTTCTTTCTCGTACGACCTTAATGTAGACTCAGCGTAACTCAAGTTTTTTTCAGCTTTTGTCAACTATTGTCGCGGTATAAATAAAATACTGTGTAATTGAACATTTCAATTAGCAGTTCATAGTAACAGCTACCGAGTGGCTGCATGTGCTCCTCGCAGCTCAACGCGTTCCTCCACTTGTCCGTCTTTGCACTGCCTGACATTCCAGCTCAGGTGGCCCAGTAAATGACCCAGTAACAGAGACACGTCCCATCTCTCATCCAAAGGCTCAAGACTGCAGAGCAGGCCCTGTTCACCCAAAAGTAAACCACGTCACAAAATAAATATTAAGCTCAATTCCTGTACTGAAAACAATTAATTACTACCACTAAAACAATTAAAAAGCAGACTAAAAACAACTCCAGTCCTGATGAATGAACATGAAGTGCTGTGATTGGAAACTAATACAGAGCCTCTTTAAACAAGCCTTTCATCTCTTACATACACATGACGGACCTTCATCCTAATCCAAAGTTTTGCAGCCCGTGGAAGAGAAGAAAGCCAACTGGGGCTGCTGGTTGTTCAATCTATTGATCCACGTCGCCCCCACATAGCGTTCTCCCCTTCCAAAGTAACGAGCTCCTGGGTGGTCAGTAACTAGACACCTGTACCTGAGCACAGAGCCACTCTGGGCCGTGATGCTGAGGTCTCCGGACAGAAAGCTGCGGGCTGCGTTGTGGCCTTCGGGGCCGGGCTGTCGTCACTGAGAATACTGACCAGTGAGTCTACGCCTCAGACAACTTTCAGCAAGTTCAATTACGTTCGGGTTAGAGGTTTGTAATCGATTTGCAAGAGAGGTGGGAAGCACGTTTCCACCAGGTCAAAAGGGGAAATAAGGTTAAGCTTTTCTCAAACTGTAACATTTTGGATCATAAAATATTTGTCATTCATTTGTAATTCATGTTGGGCTTTCTGGTGTTGTAACTATCTAATGAGCTAAAATTGAGCCACTACATCTTTTAACATGAATTTTCTTATCAGCAACCATGCTATTTGGGATTACTCTATGAGAAGGGTTGAGAAACGAGATTATTCTTTAATTCTTTATGCTATGGCAACGTTGGTGCTTACATGGAGTAAATAAACACTAGCACATTTAATTCAGAATTCCGTAGGAAATGGAATCAAAATGAAGCGTTAATTTGATAAATGCATTTAAAGAGTGACGCAAACAGCCAAAAACAATCTGTCAAACGCTTCAAGGAGCAGCAGCACAAATCACCACACACAAAAAAATCCTGACGCGTGTTTTTAAAAGCTTCACATGAACTCATGCATTCTACAGGACATTTTGAGAAAAACAGACTGTTCAATCAAACCTACCTTGACCAGTCAAGACGCATGTGCTTCAGCTCAAGGCCTCTTCCTCTACTGGAAACTTTGATGCCTCCTCCAGAGAAACTGGCCACAGAAGTGCTGAAAGGTGGGACAGGTGAGGCGGCAGTGCTGCACCTGAAACCTGTTGGGCCTAAACCCAATCTCCAGTCGGAGCCCGCAGCCCCGAACCCTCAGAGACTTGACTGTCGTCACCTGGTAAGTGGTTGAGTTTGAGAAGCCTGCGAGGGCTTTAAATTGTGTAAATATGAATGGGACAGCACTTTGCGGCCACATGTCACGTCACCATGGCAACGTCAAAAAATGTGATTGAGAATTGAGGGAATTTATTGCATACTTTCCACTCTCTGGTTGTAACGTCTCTCAGGCTGTTTCCTCGTAATTTAAAATAAATAAAATGTTTAATGTGAACCAAACTTAAACCCTCGCGGAGTCAGAAGCTTAGAAGCGCGCCCCCGTAAAGATGCACAAAGGCGCGCGGCTCGGCGTCGCCCCCGTGTGGCGAGTCACCGTAACACCACCAACGTTAAATCAACCGGAGACGGAAACAGCGTTACGCAGCAGAGCCGAGCAGGAGTCGGTGAGGGAGGCTTTTCACCGCGATTCCAACACCGAGAGGAACTATTTCCACCCGCTAAGACATTGATGTCATATTGTGGAACCCAAAACGGCGGGTGAGTGTTTGGAAACGGGCGGTTTTATGCGCCCCCGCGTGGTATTTTACGTCGCAGTTTCAGGTCCTTTCGTTTAGCCTGCTAGCTAACCAACGTCATAATCATGTAATCATGGCGGACTGTTTCTGGCTGCTGCTCCGCAACGGTTCCTCTCGTTTATTCTTATGACAACGTTGTGCGTGTTAGAAGCGCGATCGCCATAAGCGCACATCAACAACAAAAACAACAGTCGGCGAGGTGACGTCACACCTATAAGTTGTCTCAGCCGTGTCCTTCTTGTCCCCATTGCCCCCCCTCGCCTCTTTCAGCCGCCGCAGCAAATGGGACCAGCCCGGGCCCGGCTCCGGTGGGACGAGGGAGGCTGAAGCTGCACCCACGGGGGCTCTGGATGCTGCAGCCGCGGTGGCCGCCAAGATCAACGCAATGCTGGTGGCCAAGGGCAAGCTGAAACCCTCGCAAATAGGCGTCCCGGGACCCCCGGACAAGGTGACGAGGAGCGGCATGTTGCAATGGCTGGGCAGTCCCTCGACCGACTCCGATGAAGGACCCGTCGCGCTGTTTGATCGAGCTGGCGTTTTGATATCTGACACTGAAATGGTACTGCTTCATCTGTTGCTTCCCTCAGGTCGTATGCCTTGGGAAGCCTCCGGCGCTGGCGAAGGCCAAAGACGACCTGGTGGTGGCCGAGGTGGAGATCAACGACGTGCCGATCACCTGTCGCAATCTGTTGACGCGCGGGCAGACGCAGGACGAGGTCCGTCGGCGATGGGCGGACGATCGTGTCTCGCGGAGTTGAGTTCATCGCGGGCCTCCCGGAGTGTTTGACAGTTCTCGCTTGTCTGTCTGCAGATCAGCAAAGTGAGCGGCGCTGCGGTTTCGACCAGAGGGCGATACATGGCGTCGGAGGAGAAGGGCAAAGCGCTTCCAGGGTGACTTCTGCCGCCTCTGACAACAAACGCTGATCACTGCTGACCCGGTGCTTTTGTTAACGCATCTTTTCTGCTCTCCCCTGGCAGGGACCGGCCTCTGTATCTGCACGTCCAAGGACAGACCAGAGAGCTCGTCGACAGTCCGTACTTTCTCCGATGTTTTTTTTTTTTTTTATGTCAATGTTTAATGTCTTTGTATATCGTGCGATTGAACTTATGGTGTTTCATCCCTCGCTCTAAAGGGGCAGTTAATCGAATCAAGGAGATCATAACCAACGGTGTGGTGAAGGCCGCGACGGCCTCGTCTTCATCACCTTTCTCCCCCGGCGGTGCCTCAGTCACAGTTTACCAGCAGCATAACCCCCCTCCTCCCTCACTGCCCCCCATGACCCACCACAGACCACACTTTCAGTCCGGAGTGAGACTTTTATATCGTATTCCATCATTTAAATAAAACACAAAGTGTTACTGATCTACACTATTTCTCCTTATCGTCGTGTTACTGACGTTGGGTCTTTTTCCTTTTCCTAGATGCATTATGTACAAGATAAGATCTTTGTGGGGCTGGAGCACGCCATCCTGGGGTTTGTCGTCAAAGAGCGGGTCGAGGGCCCCGGCTGTTCATACCTGCAGCACATTCAGGCCGAGACCGGGGCCAAGGTCTTCCTCAGAGGGAAAGGATCCGGCTGTTTGGAGCCGGCCTCTGGCAGGGAGGCCTTTGAACCCATGTACATTTACATCAGGTGGGTGTCGTCCTACGAATCAAGAGCCGCTGCTTCTCATGAGATTATCCCCGTTAATGTGTTAACTAGTAATAGACAAACTAGCCACAAAGGCTTTCGCAGCATTGTGGTCTCCGAAGAACTAAATGACGTCTGCCCCCCCCTCCAGTCACCCTAAACCAGAAGGACTTGCAGCGGCAAAAATCTTATGCGAGAACCTGCTTCAGACAGTGAGTGGTTTGTTCTGAGCAGTTTAACCACAGTTGAATTTGACTACCCACAATAGTACGTTTTCCTAGTTCCCACTAATGAGCCTTCTGTACAATGTTCCTCCCTCTCTAGGTCCATGCCGAGTATTCCCGCTTCCTCAACCAGATGAGCTCAATGATGCCCACACAACAAGGTACAATACGGTCGCCTTTTCTTTTTCCGTGCTTAAGATTCATCACTGGAGTTATCAGCGCCGTCGATCGCAGAGCCCGACTTGTTCTGTTTTCTCTATCCCCTCCCTTCTGCAGGTTTCGCACTGCCCCCCGTGGTGAACGGCATGCCGCCGCCCCCGCCGCCGCCGCCGCAGCCTCCCTACTACCCGCCTGTCGGCTACCAGCCGGGCTACGCGTTACCCGTCCCGCCGCCTCAGCCGCAACCCGTCTCCCTGCCGTACAGCGTCCCGCCTCCCATCCATCCCACGGTACCCGTAGGTGTGCTTCCCCAATTCTCCCTCCCCCCCGCCCCCGCTCACACCCTCGCCCCGACGCCAGCTCCTCCCGCCCCTCCGTCAGGCACGATGCCCCAGGTAGGACCGGGCCGTTAAATCCACACGTGTGCGGCACGCCAAAAACGATAATACTCACTGTGTGTCCTTCCGTCCTCGCAGCCTCTTCCCCCTGTACCTTTTCCTTCATCAGCTGCAGCTCCCCCGAAAGCGCCAACTCCCGCTGCCGCCGCCGCCGCCGCCGCAGTCGTACCTCCACAGAAAAGACGCTTCACAGAGGAGGTGCCAGACGAGAGGACAAGCGGCCTGCTGGGATACCAGGTGATAACAGCCCTTCCGCCAGTAGCCCTCATCATTAGTCAGGTTATTATTTACCCCTCCCTTCCCTTCCCTTCACCCAGTCCTTTGCCTTTTTGCTTTTTCCACCGAGGCCTTTTCCCGATTGCAGCGTGTGACGAGTGACTGTGCTTCATCAGCCATTTCCATCCTTAGCTGCTCGATTACTTCCCCGTTTAGGATTTTTGTTCTAAAAATCATCCTTCCTTCAAACGTTTTGAGAACACTGGTTGCGACGGCATGTCATGCTGTTTCCCGTCGCCGCTGTTGTTCACAGTTTACCCGTGTCTTTTCTCCTGGGAATAGGGACATTCAGAAAAGGGTATTCTTGATACTGATAAGCTCAAGTATCGCTCATAGTTGCTGGGGGAATTGTCAGGCTTGTGGTAAGCTATTTACAAGGAGAGTTTCCGCTTGCTTTGGTGCTAATAGTTTTTAAAATAGTCTTAGCTAAGCTAGTGTTAGGACAGGGTTTAGTGGAGGATGTGTGCTAATTGCGCCTGTGTGTTTTTCTGCTCATAGCATGGACCCATTCATATGACTAATTTAGGTGCAGGCTTCCCAGTGGGCAGCCCAGAGGCTACAGGACCCCCTCCACAGAGTTCCTCTGGCCCGCCGAGTGAGAGGGACAGGTAACACAGAGTTCTGTTACATCTGTTAAATGAAATATTGATAGCGTGCGAGGGCCAGCGGGCGAATAACTCCCGTTTGTTTGCAGTTTCTCCAGTAGGCAGCTGATGCCTCCGCCTCTGCTGCCTGCGAACGGAGTGAGACCCAAGATGGAGGAGAGAAGGGCAACTCAAGGCCCCGTGGGTAAGGGCATTAACCTGTGGCCTGTTAAATCCCTGCTCAATCCTCACGCTGCAGGTTGTGCCTGTGCCCATTAACAGCTCAGCCTGGATCTATTCACAGCCAATAGCAAGCGCTGCAAAGAGTAGAATAAAAATCCACCACACTGTCAAACTGATTCACTGGAGGTTGAAGAGGTATATCTTTTAGATGCAGGCCAACGAACACCTCATTGGTTTTGAGTAATGAATTGTTTCTCGGCAGATAAGAAAGGAACTGGCACACATTCGGCTTCAAACCCCCCCAGATACTGACGCGCAGCTTTGACTCAACATCCTTTCGTGTGTTGTTTATCTGATGCACTGAGTCCACCTTGCCGTCCCGTTCTGATGACATCATCAGTTTGGTTGTCTTTGTTTGCTTTTCCTCACTAACGAGAATCTCTCCTGTTTTTGTGTTTTTCTCTTTTTCTCTGTGTTTTTCTTCTCTTCCATGTGTCTCTGGGGTGATGCTGGATTCTGATTGGGGGTGGGGCACGACTCGTGACGCTGTCCTCACGCTCGATTGGACGGCCATAATACTGTTGCTCCCCACCAACCAATGGCTGCTTTCAAATGGCCGCCCTCCCCCCTCCTCAAACTATGATTTGAATCTATTAACTATTTGTTTCTCCCAATATGTGTTACAAATAATGAACTCAAACCGGTCCTATTTGAAATACGTTGCCGCTGTGGTTTTGTTTTGTTTTTCCTCTCCCATTCTCCCCAAATGTTCCCTCTCTTGTTTCTGTCCGTGTGCTTCCCCCTTTTTCTTCTTTCAGAGCCCTCAATGAAGCGATTGAAAACTGGTTTGGTGGCGTACACCGGCGACTCCTCCGACGAAGAGGAAGACCACTCTGCCTCCAAAGCCTCGGGGCCAGGTAACCCTGGGGCGGCTCCCCCCACCTCCAGCTCCTCGCGCTGGACACAGGGCTATCGCTGCCCTCCTCCACTCCCCTCTCGCGCTAAAGCGCAGCCACAGGCGCAGCCCATGCCCTTCTGGATGGCACCGTAAAGCAGGGGGGAGGAAAAAGAAATCCAAACTCTCCCCTCGGTGCTGTGAGATGTCAAACTGAGCCTGCGTTTCTTTTCTCCCATCACTCATCACATGGACGACTCTTAACAGCTACGTGTTGATTGCAGCATAATCTCAGTGCTTTGGTCCAAAAAGACATGCTAACGTTTTGGAAAACTACCTTTCGTGTTTCTTTTGGTGCACACGTTGTAGTTTTGAGGGTGAACATATGCAGGACTGACACTCAAGCTATTTTGTGGATGTTTAAATGGTCAAATGAGCAACATTCTGCCTCCAGTTTTATTTGGAACGGTTTGAAAACAAATGCCAGGTGAAGTGTTTGAATATTGTGTTGTTGTAAAAACAATATCACCAGACAGTGATCACTGACCACTTTTTGATTAAACCCCAAGTACAGCTTTTGTCCCCTTTCCTATTGTTATCTTTTTGTACAGATCATCTCCCATTAATATGTAGCTAACCTACTGGATTTATTCATGCTTTCATGAATTAAATAAATTTAATTTATTGAAGTGTTTGAGCTTGTGATTCTTCCTATATTTTACCCTTTTTAAGTCTGTTTCATCACAAACAAGTCGGTCACATATGCTAATTAGCGTTAACAGCTCTGCGTGCCAAACAGCAGAGTGGATTCAGGGACCCTGTGCAGAATTCATGACTTAAACATTCAAAACTTTTGAAGAACGTGATGCCTGTAAAAGTTTTGCTTTAGATCGTTTAAGTTTAATTTCAAGCGGTAACACTTTGCATTCTTAATCAGAGAGCCTTCATCTCTTCAACAAACTGTAGCACTTAAATTGTACTTCTAATGGCTCTTATCTATAGCAAATTGTACATTGGCTTGTTTCTTTCTCTTCTGAGTTTGTTCCTTATGGTTGAATGCACTTATTGTAAGTCACTTTGGATAAAAGTGTCAGCTAAATGACATGTAATGTAGTGGTATAGTTTCAGTACAGCGACTGTTGGGGGGTCGCCGTGGCGCGCTGGGAACCACAAGGTTGGTGGTTTGAGTCCTGGCTGCCCCATGTCCCATGTTGAAGTGTCCCTGAGCAAAACACCTAACCCCTAATTGCTCCTACCGGGTACAAGCCCAGGGGCCCAGAGTGTCACGTGGGCTGCTACCATTATGAAAAGTGGTACACAAAGTGATACAAAACAACTACTAAGACGCACAAAAGTAATATAGAAAAGGGGAAAACATCTTTAAAGTGTGTGTGTGTCTTGCTCTGATGTAGCCTGTTTAATGTCTCTCATAAACTGTCCATGCTGTCTTGTGAGGGGTAAATGCATCATGCAGTTCCTCACCCTCCCTGCAGGGAGCGCACTGGCCAGAGCTCTCATGTTTGTAGAACTCGACGGCTCTGATCAGTCTGGAGGAAAAAATATTAATCTCCTTCAAAACTAAAAAAAAGCTGCAATGTATTTTCACATCTTTCAGGGATCTGAAGTATGATGGCAGCTGTTCCCAGCGTAGTCTCTGCATGGACCAGGTCATCAAAATCCATCAAAACATTGTCGCACACGTGCTGAGGGATGATGGGAGTGAACGACCCCCCTGGGATCACTCCCAACAGACTGTCCCAGCCGTCCCTCACTCCTCCTACACCAATCACACAAGAGGAGAGAGGAAGTCATAAAGTCAACCAGCATCAACACAGCAGTGGACTGTAAACACACACACGCACGCACACACCTGCGTGTCTCTCTATTAGCTCCCGCAGAGGATTAGACATCTCTTCCACCACCGTGCAAACCAAGTGCCGCCTCGACGACAGATCGCAGTCGCCATGGCAACCGTCTCCACATTGGAGTCGGTCGTTGGGCATCCAAACACACCTTGAGGTAGAGAGAGAGAGAGAGAGAGAGAGAGAGAGAGTGGTGATTACAACACAACCCCTATATTGAAGTTTCTTATAAACCACAAGTGACCCCAGTAGGAAACCTGATGTGCGAGTGCTTTACCTACGTCAGCAGGAAACGGCGGCTTGAGTCTGGGTTTTCCTTGTTTGCCCTCAAGAGATTCGATGAGGGCTGTGTCCTCCTCGCAGACGTAGCCCCCCTGCATCACAAACACGTCAACAGACAGCATGAAGCACACCACACCTACGGATCGACAAGTCACCCGTTGGGGCCTTTTGCGCGTACCTGTAGTGTGGAGGACTCGTTGTGAAACTCTCCTCTGATGTAGATGTAAGCAGCACGAGCTGCTCGTGGCGATCCGGCAGCCGTCTATTAACTTAAGAGGGTCGTGACACAATATGTCGCGGTCTACAATGTTCCAGGTTCCCTCTCGTCAGCGTTCACCACCAGGTCTAAGGACACAAGGAAGTAAGGAAACACTTGATACACCGAGGTTACACCGCCAGAAAGCTAATGAAAGACAGGTGTAACTGGTCACAATAGTTGCATAAAAATAAGAGATGGAATCGCATAAGGACTGAAATGTAAAGTTGATACAAATCGGAGCAATTTTAAAATCACCACTGAACGTTCAAACAAATAATCTGTGTGTGACACGTCACAAAACCAAATTAAAACAGAAAATGACATTGAAGTAATTAGCCCGTTGGGTCTCACGCGACATCTTGAAAACACTTTTTGCAAAATAAATACATTTTTACGTAACATGAAATTGGTATATTTAAAATACGACAACATGCAACACACTTTTAAACTTTTGATTAAATACAGCCTAACCCTTTAATACTTTAGTTATCAAACACTATCAAAAATGAAAACTATTGTCATAAACGGAACTATGCATAAGGCTTATGCCTGTACCATCTTCATATAGAACAGTCTGAAAAGCCCCAAAAACAATTGTCCCAAAACAGTTCATCAAAGAATGTCATATTGTTTATCTCTGTTGAGGAATCTCCTTATTTTAGGAACCTGCTGCACGTAAAAACAACTTGTACTTGAAGCTAAAGAAGCAGGCGGCGTGATGGGCCTGCTACCTGCGCCTGGGCTGCACTGCTGTGGGTGAGACGCGCAGTGAGATGAAGAGCCAGAGCGGCCCGCAGCATCCCGCCGGAGACGCGCACCTCCAGCCCGCTTCAAAGCCCGTTCACACTCCGGAGCCGTCGCCGTTGGGCTTCTTGTGGAATCTAATCGATTTTCGAAACAGAGCTTCAGTGTGGGCCTGCTGGGTCGGATTAATTAGAAGCTGAGAGGATTAACCAACAAGACCACGTCACATCCTATCCCAGCTTCCCGTGAGACTCCCCAAAATGCACCCGACCCATCACAGGTCACCAATAGACTGACTGTGTGAATGATTCACTGGCTTATAAATGGATTGTAACCACTAATTCTATCAAAGGCCCAAAAACTAGTCATTGATTAACTGATTTGGCGCAGGCATTTTCACTCTTCATAAGGGAAAAGCACAGGTTTTGTTAATAACTTTAATGATGGTTCTGTTTCATTCAAGTGACCCCAAGTGGGCCACATTTACAGTTCAATGAAGCCGCCATGATGAGTTATTAGCATTACGACATGGTCAGATTCTTCCCGCTTGTATACAAAAACATATGGAGCCGTAATACACTTATAGTGCGTGAATCCCAATATCCACACGATTTAGTATGCCAGAAAAACGGCATCAAAGACTGCATGATTTTGTGGCACTTCTGACGCAGTCATTTGTGCAGCGGATTTCTCAGTTGCCACATGTTGTACACTGAGAAGCTGCAGGATGCGCCAAGAGTGTGTCCACGATTAGGTTTGGTAAAGTTTATTTGAAAGAACATCAGATTTAAAGAGTCATATTATATAAACTTGACTGTTAATGTGAAATGTCCAACTCCTCCGTAAAAATGTTAACAATTACCAAAAGTTTACAGAACCCCTTGAAAAGTTGTTTTTGTAATGCAAACCAATAACACACATTGAAAATATCAAGCTTAGATATGTTTATTTATTTTCTTTACATTAACTGAAAACAAATGATGTGAAAATGAATTCATATCTCTGAGAAGGTTCCACTAAAAACGGAAAGACAATTATGTATCCCTGAAAGTGGGGTCTCTACGCAGACTGGACCCCGCACCCCGTCACCAAAGCCAAGAAAACAAACCGCTCACATAGAAACACAAACTTCACAGCTGGCATCCGCTAACCCTCATTCATCCACAAAGCTCCGACCAGGAGCACAAACGCCCTTCATGAGCGAGAAGAGCGAGCGTCACACTGCCAATCCAGCAGGACTGGTTCCAGTAAGACCAGTAGTTTAAGGACAGGCCCATTATTTCCCTAGATAGGGTTAATTCATTTGGTTCTCAACGGTTAAACCGTATGAGATCTAAAAAAAATCGCTAATTTTTCATTCATGTGCAAATACAAGAATCACAGAAACTTTGAGACATATTTCAACTTATTGTTATAAATTTGTTTTTCATATTTGTACATTTTCATATTATTGATGTAATTTTTACTATTTTACCTAGTTTATTGTCAAAGTCAAATTTCTTGGATGTGCAAACACTATATATTAATATATAAACCATTTCCGATTCAGATATTTAAACTACCGGCCTTACTCTCGCATGAAGAGCGCCAATCACCCGACAGCACCAAACACTTGCTTCCCGTTTACATTTTTTGTATAAATCACTTAGTGCATTGCTCAAGATTTCCTGAGAGTAGTTGCAGCACACACAAAAAAGAAAGTCTAAGGCAACTTCATCCCAATATATATTATATTGACTAATAATTCTGTACTATTATGCAGGAGGAAGAGTATTCAATGTATGCAGGTTTTAAGAAGAATCTCTATCACAATCTTAAACGTTATCGAGTGAGTTAATGGATTAGATATGGAAGGTCAGAGGTCAGACAAAACGGCTCGGAGCTCTCAAATCTCATCGTGCAATCAAACTACAAATAAAAAATAAAAAAAGAAGATACACAACAAGAAGCACACAAGGCCAGACCAGCGTGGCTGCTCGAGCACGTCCTGACTGCATGGGTTTCAAACGAATGGGGAATAAAAAGACAACTGCCGTTGTTTAAAGCCGTTGATGATTGCATCACGCCCTGCGAAAGGCCTTCACGTACTGGTCTTGGGAAAGCACGACGAAACTAAAACGAGTTTTTGGTCAAAGATAGATTTACCTCAAAAGGATGATGGCCCCGTTAGACACGGCGGTGGCCGCTCTATGAGAACTGCCACGTTAACATGCGATACAGTACTAAACATGTTAAATTAACAAAAGAAAAGCGCACCGAAAATGTGTGTTCCAGTTACATCAAAAGGTTATAAACCCTCAGACTTTTTGCTTGCTCAATTCCCTTCTCTTTACCCCGGATGGAATGTGCCTTTATTATTGCAGTACCTGACAGCGTTTAATGTGCAAAGAATGCATTCGAGGAAGAATCGGCAAAAGACGACAAGAGGCCCATAAAAAAGGCGGTAAGTTACGGGGAGATGTGGAGTCAGAACCTTTAGCGCAATGCAGTTTTTTTATTAAGATCTGTCTCCCCTCCTTGGATTTGGTCTCACGAAAGAGTTTCAGCAGAAGAACCATAATAAATAACAATAAATAAATAAGTACAGAAAAGGGAGGGGTGGCATCTCATTCAGCCCCTCACCTTTTTGCCCCTTTTTCTATTTTTCTTTCTTTTCAAACAAGAAACCGAATGAGCGCATTGGAAGACTGACATCCACAGCCTTTGGTGAAAAGAATAAATTGTCCTCAACACAATCAACAACTCATTGACCCGGACTTTGTCACTTTTGGTCAGGCGTTTAACACAGAGGCTCAGAAACACTCACACATGGAAGCAGACTCTTTCTCATGGCTATCAAAACCGTCGGGAAGAATCTCCTCTTCAAACCAAACATTGGCTACCAGTCGCCTCTCTTTTCTCCTGTGAACTTAACCTTAAGAAAACAGTTCAACTAAAATTCTTTGGTTCAAGCACCAAATCAAAGCAGAGATTTACCACTAAGAAGAAAAGACACAACGAACATTATTGCTTTGAACGCACAGAATGAGTTTGACTACACTGCGTTTCCACCGATAACCACCAGAGGGCAGCAGGCGCGCAAACTCACTGTTGGGATCTAAGTTATACGACTTCTGAATTGCACCTGAATCAATACATTTATGTTGTAACTACAATCTGACATCTTCAAAAATCCCCTGCATGATGCAGGTCTAAATTTTAGTTTGCATAGTGAAAAGCATCCCAGTTACCGCACACGCACAACCAGCTAGAAAAAAAATCAAACCAAACAGCTCAAAACTGAAATACATCAAATGAGACAACAAACGAGAAAACAAATCTAAAAGGACAGAATCAAATAAAAACGCAAAGAGCCACAAGACAAACATTTAAAATATCTAAGAAAACCCGTTTTCCATTTTTTTCCTTTTAATATCATTTAGCTGTATTTATTTTTGTAAGCGCTCTATGTGGGAGCAGCAGGTCCTCGGTCCCGCCACCTGAGTGAGATGTTTTTTTACTGTGGACTCTCAGAACACACACACACACACACACACACACACACACACACACACACACACACACACACACACACACACACACACACACACACACACACACACACACACACACACACACACACACACACACACACACACACATTTTCTATTCCTCTTCTTCCACTCCAATTTCTTCTTCCCCTTCCTCAGCCCATCGGTCACGCTGCGCGGCTCCGCCTGGATCTTCTCCGTCCTCCTCCCGGCCGCCCCGCAGCTCCAGATCTCGCAGGAAGAGCTCGGGGTAGCCGGCCAGCCTGTGAGGCCCGAGCTGGGCCAAGGCCTGCAGGGCGAAGGATCGCTCCCTCTCCAGGTCGCCCGAAAACATAAGCTGGGGGCCGACGCGTGATCCACTCCCCACGTCCAGCGCCGCGTGAGGGAAGAACGCAGAGGAGTGCGCCTGTAAGGACGAGGCCTCCAGAGGGTCGGGCTGCTCCCTCCCGCTTTCGTCGCCTCGCTCGTCCTCCCCGAGCTCGGCCCCCCGCCTGGGGCGGCGCGTGCGCAGCTCCAGGCAGCTGTGTCCCTTGCGGTGGCGCTGGAGGTGGTCCTCTCGGGCGAAGGCCTTGTGGCAGAGCGGGCACTCGAAGGGCCTCGCCCCGCTGTGGAGGGACAGGTGGTTCTTCAGGTCGTACGAGTGGAGGAACCGAGCGGGGCAGTGGGGGCAGGGGTAAGGACGCTCGCCTGTGTGTTTCCTCATGTGGATCTTCAACTTGTCATTCCTAATGGTGGGGGAAAGGGGGGAGAGGGGGGGGTGGAGGAGGGAGGAAAAGTGATTAATAAGACAAAAATACGTCACACGGTTTTCTTTGCGCATGTTAAACGTGAGAGGCTTCTGTACCGCGTGAAACGAACTCCACAGGCAGAGCACTGGAAGGGCTTCTCCCCGGTGTGCGTCCTCATGTGTCGGGGCAGTTTTCCCGCTCCGTGGATGATCTTCTGACAGACGGGGCACTGCTGGGGCGTCTGGGACTTCCTCTTCCTCCCGCCTCCTGCCGCCGAGGCCGCGGCTCCTCCTTCGTCGGCCGCAGAGGGTACCGGGGGGCTCTCCATTAGCGCGCCGTCGTCCACGAAACCCTCCGTGTCCTCGTCCTCCGACAGCTTGTCGATCGAGGGCGGGGCCGCGGGCGGGCGGGGGGCGCCGCGGGGGCGCTCGTGCAGCCAGTGGAGGAGCCCCCCGTTTAGCTTGGCCCTTTTCCCCGGCTTCCTGACCCCCCTGGGGTCTCCGTTCTGATGGGGTGTGACGCGGAGCTCCTCCTGCTCGGGGCTGGGAGGCCGGGTGGGCGGCAGGGAGCGCAGGCTCTCGGGTGAAGGGGGAGGGTGCGAGGCGGGAGAAGCAGGCGGCGGGTTGAAAACCGAGGGGTCGACGTGATGCGAGGAGACTTTCCTCATCTTCTTTTTGTCCATCTTCCTTCGGGAGCCCCTCTCGGCCACCCTCTCTCCCCCCGCCGCCGTCCGCTCGGTGGCTGCGTTGTGGCCCCGCTGCTCTTCGGCCGTCTCCTCCGTCTCCCCCAGGATGTCCTTGCACGCGTCGGCCACACACTTAATGCCCAGAAGCTGCGCCCCTCGCAGCACGTCTCTCATCGCGGAGCTGGGGATGGTCAGAGTGGCGGTGTAGGCAAACTCCAGCAGGGCTTTTAGCGCGGCGGGCGCCACGCAGTCCAGCTGGCACACGCTGAAGCCTCTGCCGCCCTCGCAGCCGCCCTCCTCCCCCGCGAACAGCCCGCGGAAGTAGACGCTGACGGCGGCCATGACGGAGCGGTGAGTCAGGTAGTGCTGCCCGCGGGACGTCAGGGTGAGGTCGCAGAGGAGGCCCGTCCGCCTCTGGTCATTTAGGTGGGACAAGAGCTCATTGCTGTGCTCCGGGAAGGGGATCCCAATCAGACCGTCCTCTCCTGGAGACATTGCCACCTGCGGGAAAGAAAAAAAAGGAGGCGCGGGTGAGTGGAGGGAATGAGGCGTGAGATTTGTGCCGTTCACAATCAGCGTTTAAAAGAATCATCTTTTTCAATTAATTCCATCAGCCACACAAATCTGCCTTTGCGGTTCCTAACATTTAAAGATTCTTCTTCTAACCGAGTAAATCTTTGTTCTTTCACGTGAGGGACAATCTCAACCGGGCTTAGCAACAATTTCCCCCCCTCGTACTTTCTCTCCAGAGTACTAAATCAGGCGGCGGCGACTCTGCCTGTGAGATGGGGGTTGGGGCACCGGAAGACAAATGCGATAAGACGACGGAGACAGCAGAAGCGGCAAAATATAACAGCATGACGGAATAATCAATCATTTGAACAGAGAGGGGGGGAGAGAGAGAAGCTAAAAACAAATGATCAATATCAATGACGTGGAGAGGATGCAGCATTATGCAATGCACGGCCGGTGCTGTGGCCAAAAGGCAGCCGGTGAATTCCTGTGTAAAACCTTTGTGGCATTTGCTGTTTGATTAGAATACCTGGAGAAGACCGAGAGGGACAAATGGAGGAGAGAGAGAAGAAAGGAAACTCAGTTGAGTTATTGGGGAGGAAGTTACAGCGACTGTGGGGGGAACGAAGAAAGAACCAGTGAAAGAATGAGGAAGGAAGAAAAGGCAAGATAATAACTAGAAATCATCAGGACGACTTAAGTAAAAGTGCGTCATTTACAAACGGGAAGCGCCGCATAGAACTCATTCATTTCAATCACTCGTCTTTTTACAACTGGAACATTTGTCGACGTGGAGGTATGACGGTTGGCTTGAAAGTGAAATAGGTCGGTAATGAGACCCAACAACTCCCTTCGTTGACTCCCTAAGCTCCCGCTTCACCCTGTCCACACTGTACTTGCTCAACAATATCCCTCACACACACACACCTGAGCAGACCAGATTTTCCACAAACAACTCACCCTCCAGACCCAACCCCCCCCGCCCTTCATATCCCTCCCATAGAAACTGGAAGCCCCCTGGCCGTCCAATAACAGTGTTCACACAGTGCCCAGAGGGCTCTGCACAACGACGGTACATCCACCTGACTAACCTGCTCCAGAACACACCCTATTAAACACACACACACGCACGCAGTGGGCCGATCTGAGGCTCCCCCTCCCACTATTGTTGGATTTAACCTGTTCTGTGATGATCCTTAACGCCAGCCTTTTTTTTTTTCAAACACATACTTGTGGTTATTCACTCCACCCCTTCATCTAATGAAATGATTACCACTCACCACTTCACCGACTTTTCCCACTGCGCACATATACGTCAAACCTCCAAAGAAGTACCCGAATGTTCAGCCTACCTTCTCCGTCTTCATGGGCATGGGGACAGTCAGCCGGAGACGAGGCATCGCGTGTCTCGCGGCATCCATCTTTCCGTGCTTTACAACTCTTCTCCTTCTCCGGTCTTCTAAACCCACTTCTTACCCCCCCCTCTCTTTGTATTTCCTCCAATCCTTAGATGTTTCACTTAAAGAAAGAGCGATCTCTCAGTCAGAAGTCGGGTTATTGTGCCCATCCTTGGGGATGTCTACCTCTTTCGCACAGTGTGTCACTCAATCTCCTTCCGGTTGTATCAAAAAAAAAAAAAAAGGGTTCGCAGTGACGGAGGTAGATTCAGAGATACCCCTCCCACCCCAGGTCGCCTACGCGCCCGCGCCCCCCCTCCCTCTCCAAAACCCAACGGCCCATTTTCCGAAAACTTTCCGATAAACACCATCTCCTCGTCGAACGTCTCCCTGTGTAGAAGGGGCCCGACAGGTGAGGGAGTCTAACAAATAACCTTCAGGTATCGAACCAAACACGTAAAATAACCTGGTTCGGCAGGAAGGAAACCACCGCGTGCGACCCAGGCACCTCAGAAATACCAATTTTGAGTGTCAAAGTTGAACAATCATGTAAGAACCAAAATCATATTGCCATTATGAGTCATATTACCACCAGGAACCAACATTCAGGTTGGTACGATATGAGAGTTAAACCACACTGCTGCAGAAGCTATCAAATAAAACAATTCAAAAACACCCGTAGCAGATATTTACTGTTATTTGTGAGCCAAAGCAGTGTCATAGGAGTGAGGGAGTTAAGGGGCATGTGTTTGCTTGGTCTCTTGCACACAAACACACAACATCCGATTTACATCAACAGACATGTTAATAGATCAAATAGTTTTGCCAGGGAGGACCATCGCCTGTTTTCTGTCCTATATGACAATAAACTGAATATCTTTGGATTTGGGGTTGGACTAAACAAGATGGCTTAAGAAAATTGTGATTGCCGCTTTTTCAGTATTTCCTAAAATTGGATCGACAAATGTTGAACGTAGAAAATAACGTCTGGCTGAATTGTTTGTTGTCGCCCTGCATAATAAACAAATGCATAAAGACGTGCGGGTAAAAACATCCCATGACCTTGCATGCGTAGAGTCGGTCTCAGCGCAGGAAGAAGCGACAACGGACCCGCATTTCTCATTCTCACGTCGCTTAAATGCATCCACAGGAAAACTGCAAATAATTGTCATGTGCAGAAATATACAATATGTCCTGTTTTGCTCCAATTTCCAAAATCCCTCATTGAGCAAAATGTCACTAACACACCAACCGCACAAATCTCAAGCAAAGCGGCGCAGACAAGCGAGACGTGAAGGGGTTTGAGGAAAGGCACACAGACATGTACGTCGAATTTCCGGCGCAGGGGATAAAAAAAAGAAAAGAAAAAGCATTAGGTTGATTGTTCGAGCTTGTTATTTTAGGCCTATTCCTTCGAACACAGGCGCGTTCGGAAATAATAACATTGTAGAGAAGTTACAATGATTCCCATCAGTTTTCTGTCTGCTAGTGAGTCACTTAACACGGAGACACACACACACACACACACGTGCACGCACGCACACACAGTTTTTCAAAATAAACGACGTTGGGTTACAAGCCCATTCAACTAAGATCTTGAACAATAATTACTGTTACATTGCACATTTACGTTTATTCATGTTGATGTGAGATCCGTACCTGGAGTAAATAACGGTTTGCCTTTAGGTGTGTCACCTAAAGTCGTCTGTACGTACAACCACAAAAAAGCACGAAAGAGATTTTCATCTCAAGTAAATCTGCCATTTGATCACTTTTTATGCATTTAACGCTACAGATGTTGAGCTATTATCTTTTCAACTTTCAGCTCTTTCCTCTTTGTTTCTTGATCTCACCTCCTACTCTTCTCATCGAGAGTGGAGGCCTTCACCTCCTCTGCAACTCTACGGTTTCCTCATCCCTCGCTTTCATTATGTGCACACTCTTCCTCTCTTAACAACAAGGAGTATTCGTAACTCGATTAAAAAAACAAACAAACACCAATATCATCTGGACACTTTCTATGATCCGACTGCCAGGACAAGTGTCCCAAACCGAAGCAAACAACGCAGTAGAGATAAAAAGACTTAACATGGAACATGTAGAGAATCCATCAAGGATGGGGGGTTTTATACTTATGAGGAAATGGAAACATAAATCCTCCATTACAGTCCACTTCCACCCCTCAGTGCAACTCGTTTGACACCAATATGGTCAGAGGCCAGGAAAATGACAGCAGCAGGATTGAACAAACCTGCACGCAGCGATTTATACTTCGGTATAAAAGCAGGTTGCAGTATGCGTCGCCTATATCATGAGATCCCTCTGCTCACACTGAGTTCTGTGACGACTGCAACCAGAACGGCTGGTGTTATTTTTAGGGCTCTTACTTTCCGTTAAAAAGTTGTGCGTTTTCCCAGTGCAGCTCAATTATAACAGACTCCAGCGCTAAAAGGGGGAAAATATGACTTTATACTATTAACAGAAAACTGTGGTTGAGAAGGAGAAATGCTTTATGAATTCTGATGTCAGATGTTTTCCAATGGGCCCGTTTGTGACTCTGTGACTCTGAGTGTGTGTGTGTGTGTGCGTGCACCGGTACGCTGGGTTGCATGTGTTGTGGCAGCTTTCTCAGTTCTCACAGTACTTAAACAAGAGTTTAACAACGTGAAATCATTAAGTGAAAGGTAAGCGTCAAATACTAATGCAGATGTAATTAAATATAGCAACATTATTTTGTTTTTCGTCGAAAATGTTCTGTTATAAATAGCCTGAAAGGAGATACATCCCTGAACGTTAAGGGAGCTTAAATACATACTACAAAAAAACTACAAATGAGGAGCAGTACGTTCTATACGGCAAATGCGAGGAAGCGTTTTCATAAATCTAAAATTCGGAGAGGTTATTCATAACCACAACATTACGACGCACAACTACCACAGTGAGAGAAAAACGAAAACGCGTTGAAACACACGGAAAGTAAGACACAAGCTCATACCGTATCTCCTCCACACAACCGCCTTCCTCTCCCCACTCGTCTTCTGTCTGACTGACGGATTTTAAGGGTTAAAACCCTTTTTACACGTCACTTATTTGGGGTAGTGAGTGCGATGCTGGGACACCTTCTGTGAGGAAGAGGGGAGGAGGAAACGTGGGGGAAGAGGAGACGGGAGCACACACACGTCTGCTGAACCCAAGGGGCCCAACTGAGCCCTCTCACGGGAATGTGTGGGGGGGGGCAACGTTACACGCAACGCCGGAATAACGTCCGTGTCCTCTCATGAAACGTCTCTCGTCTCTGCCGGCAGATAAAACACCAGCTCCGCTGGTCGTGCGTCCCAACAGTCCCCTCTGAACTGGACATTTGCATTCCGCCGGGAGATATAAAAGCAGATGCAACCGGGGGGAGAATTTGAATCTGCATTTGAATTTGCCAAAGACCAGACTTGAGACGGCATCGCGATAAATACAGCGATCGCGCCCTGTCGCGACATAAAGACAAATGTAAAGATCAATTTAAAAAGAAGAAGATGTTCGGTGGGCTGATGATCCTCCGCAAAACGTCAGGCTTTTGTTCACGAAAGACCCTAAAACCAAGCCTCCCTCTGTTGTTACAGTAAGTGGGGCATTAGGATGTGCGCGTGTGCGGACGCATGCGCATGTCGTAGTCCAAGTTCCAAGTGCGCATTACATTATTTATATGGCTGGCAGAGCGGAGGCCCTCATCATCATTCGCCCTCACACACACACACACACACACCACAAGCTCTCCACTGCGAGCTGCTGCAGCACCTGAGAACCAAAGTGAGGATTATCGGCCCGTCTGCACACATTAGGGTGCACAGGTACGCTTTGTCCCCCGTAAAAAAGTCACCCACGTGGGACATGAGGTTTAAGTAGATAAGAAGGAAACACATGGGGGCCATCAATCATCACGATTCTGTTAATGGTTGAATGGAATGAGTTTATTTAAATTTTGGGGCACAGATATTGGAGCTCTTATGAAAGATTGTTTCTCAATTGACAACTTCAACTAGACTTTAATGGTTAAATGACAGCAGACAACCGTCATATTTTACTTAGATTAAGCCTTTGGAACCAGTAAACAAATCCCTATACGGTTCTGTGTCTATATATAAAATCATCCAGGTTTATGTGTAACCCTACAATTTTTCATTTTTTTTTATAAAGATACTGAGAAAGACACATCTGTTAAGGATTATTCACCCACTTTTTTATCTTTATACAATATACATTTATCTTTAATTCTGAAGTGGATTTTTTGTAATTTGTGTAAAATACAGTAACACCTCTGCCTCGTTTTTATCACTGCGAAAGCATGAAAGCTAAATAAATAAATCTGAGGTTGGAAAGAGGAAAAGATTTGAGAAGAGACAACAAAAGGAAAATGAGGGAGGTATGTTTTCTAAAAACACACATGTTCTTAGAAATCACGCAAGAAAAAGGAGGTATGGGGGAGGACAAACACATGAGAGTGAGCGAACGGGGGCGTAGAGAGATATTCTAAGAGATAAAGCCTACAAGAGGGGAGGTTAAGACAGGAAAATCTAGTCCTGGCCTCGAATAATCTGTTTTAGCGAGGAGACATGAAACAAGAGGAGACAAGAGTTGAGTTACAAGGGGAGAGGAAGGGGGGAGACAAAAAAAAAAAAAGAGAAGGGAGAAAAGCAGTGACACGACGACTGGGAGATGAAACACGTGCAAGCAGTCACAGGAAGTAGCAAGAGATCTCGCAGGTGTGTGTGCGCGTGCGTGCAGTGCAGATGTGCGAGGGAGGGATGTGGTGGAAGCCACCTGTCATTAGCATCGGCAAAAGCATAATCCAGAGTCACTCTGCATGGAGAAACATTTTATTTCAAAGTTTGCCGTGGGGAATATTTATGCTAAAGAATGGTCAATAAAGTCACTTCAAAGTCAGACTTTCCATCAATGCCAACATCGCACTCCTTCAAAATATGATATAAATATATAATTTGTATTTTTAAATAAGGTTCTAATGATCTTGTTTTGCAAATTTGATGAAGCTGTGAAAGAGAAGTAAAACTCTGCTTTTGTTGAATAGAAGAAAAAAAACAATTACATATTCAGCCGCACTGTCCCTTTAACTTTTTTTTCACAAATTGTTTGTATTTAAAGCAATAGTAAGGGAAATGTTTTGCAATTGGGTTATGTAATTAGTTGCAAAGTTACTCATTTATATTTTCCTTTTCTATTATTTTTCATTATTATTATTATTATTATTAGTTCAGGGAATGATGGTAAAATGATATAAGGGATGTTTGACACCAAATTTTAATCAAATATTAATAAAAAATGAATAGAATTATTTTATAACTCTTTGGAGATGTTTAGAAGTATGTTGTTATGTGTGGTGGGCTGATGCTTAGTTTCTTGATGTATATTCAAGTAGCGCTCTACCTGACCAGTATGTCAACTCCTGTATATTGACCCAGATATAAACTTATATATTATTTATTTTTATAATATCAAATGAAATACAGTATTTTTTTTTCTATGCATGTGTCTTAAATTGCCCCATTACAGACTGGGGGTCTCAACAACTGCTGCTGCTGCTTTCCTACAGAAAATACCTCCCGCTTCAGAGGAAGATATTGCGAAAGAACTGGACAGACACACACAAGCACCCTCACGCATACACACACAGAAAACGTGAAATGTCGCAAAACTAACTGATCCTGATCAGTTTCCTCTTCCTGTGTGTCAGTAAAGATGGTCAAACACTTGAACAGATGGAAAGATAAAAGCGAAGAAAAAACGCAGAGAAACAGCCCTGACATAAAAAAAGAAAAGAAAAGCAGGAACCGAAATATAATTAAAAAGGGTCCTTTGACGCAGACACAAGTAAAAAGATGATCTAATGACATGAGTGAAACATGTGTCAGCTTCCTGGTAATTCAGCTTAAGGCGCGTAATGGTGGCGGGGGGGGGATGGTTTGTTTTTCCTGTGACTCCAGTCCATGAATTATTTCATAACTTCTGAATAACTCCGATACGATCCTATGCGCACAACAGCTTCGGGGGTCAAGAGTGTAAGCGGCCAGACAACCACAAGACAAGAGGTAAAACTACCCGATAACTTCTCTGCCAGAAATCTAAACACTACTCCACACTTTGTATGACGGATGTTCAAAAAGCGTTTCTTGTAGGAAATAATAGAAGAGAAGGAATAAAACATATACACGCACACACACACAAAACCCCAAAATATGTACATTTTATTACAAAATTTGAACAACAACCACTTTTCCAAAGAGGATGGCAGGCAGCCCTTTTGGGAATAAAAAGCCTCCACCGCTGGAGTTCCCCCTTGAACAATGCACATAAAAAGGGGTCAGTTCCAAGTGCAATGACTCCTTCTGCTTGCGGATGTTTGTTCTCACTTTCCCTGAAGTGTTGTCTCACTGCACCTATTTATGATAACCGCCCGCTCATTGCAGAGAGAAACAATTGCACCATTACTAGAAGAGCTGAATCACGATCACTCCTTCAGTCTAGTGCTTCTTTTTCTCAAGACACTTTTTTCTCTTCTCTGACTCTTTACCAAGAATAAGAAGAAGAGTCACAGCCACCCGTGGATTGGTTAACGCCGCGCGGCGTGGGATGCGAGGCCGGTGGTCGAGAGCGAGGGAAGGCTTGTCAAATGCTACAGAAACTCATGACTGAAAAGAGGAAATGGCAGATACATAACTTCCTCTATTGACAAAGATCGAGTGGGGGCAAGAATCAACTGTACCAGCGGCAGACTGGATTACGGACAAAGTGCAGTCACCCCGGTGCCATTCGCGGCCTCGATGTGGGGAAAAAACCTGTCGACATGGTGAAAACGCACCACTCGCGGCGCGAGGACGATGGGACACGCTCATAGATTACGCACATCTTCAAATAAATGCGACTCGATCGCAGACAAACAAATCCACCCACTGGTGCAAAATACTGTTCTTTTTCCAAACCATACACTTGCATTGGATGACACATCGGTCTGAGGTAAGAGGTCTGCTTGTTTGTTGCATGAACAAAGTAAGACGCAGGAATAGAGAGTTTCTCAGAATACAAGGTGGTTGCAGGGGTGAGACACCTTCAGTTATTAGGGACATAGAAAGCAGCCTTTCGACTCGGCCTCCCCCGTTCGGTTTCTCTCTTCCCACCTTCCACCCACTGGGCTGGTTTGTAGCAGACTGAAAGAACCATGTATGAAAAGGGGGAATTTAGAAGGGTTCACATGCCCTGATTAAAACATTTCCCGGAACTGTGCATATGCATGTTTCTACATGTGTGCCTTTAATAAAAGTGTGTATGTGTGTGTGTGTGTGCCTCGTCCGACAGACCACTTAATACCACTTCCCCCTACCCACCAGATCTCACACACACACACACACACACACACACACACGGTTGTCACTAGTTTAGCAAAGCCAAGGTCACATGATATGTCACACCACCTAGCCCACCACACCCACACACAGAAAAAATCTCTACTGAAATAAAATAGAAGCGCCAACGACTTTAAGTCACATTCGACCCTCTCTATGGTGAGAAGACCTGTCAGTAATCAATGCATCCAGTGTGGTTAGAGATTCTATTAGTAGTCAAATTAAGTCTAACTCCAGCTATAATTATATACACACACACACTCACAAAAAAATTTAAATTATATTCTTGAGAGCAGTTAGAGCATAATTATTATTACAGCGTACAATCTTCTCAGCAAGTATAGTAATTTGAAACGCAATATCAGAAATATGTATTCCTCGTGGTCTAGTTGCAAGTCCTATGACGTCTTATGATCTCTAATCAAGTAGGTTTTTTGTTACATGAATCATAAATATTATTAATACTCCCTGCAATTGTATTTGAACTAGAAGCTGTTTTAACTATCCGGCTTTGCTTTAACCAAAAACATCAGAAAATGTTTGTGTTTTCGGCATCGGAGAAATGGTCCTAGCTGTTACCCAACATCAAACAACACCTCCATAACTCCTCCACAGCAGAGTTCCATTGTGGTGATTGTATCAAACACTGAAAAACCTATAAACACCATCGGCCCATTTGGAGCACAACGGTGTATTTTTTTGTCATCCTTCCCTCTCGTTCTCTAAAAGCCGATTGCAGCACACCAGCTAGGAGTTGACTTCCAGGTTGCCTATAAAATATTCAAAAGTTTGACCACTTTATTGAGCTCATATTTATTGCAAAGACAATGACGCTTACAAGTATTCTCCTCTTCAGCCACCCCCCCGACAGCAAGGCCACACTCGAGCGTGGTCCTTCGACTATGAAGACAAACCCCTTAAATACCACCAGTGGGACCACTACAGGTCCACGAGTTAGATCCTACCTCAGGTCCATAAACCCAGGAGAAGATTGGTGCCCGACTCCTTCTCCCTCTCGCTCGTCCCCCTCCTCTTCGGTCCTTCGCTTGAAGGTCAGCAGAGGTCATACACCTGAAAGAAAATGCACACAACGTAAACAAATGAACTGAGTCAGGCCTTCATGTAGGAGACATGATGAACCAGCTTTCTTCTCTTGTTGGAAAACCGGTTAGATTTATTTACAGTGCATGCACACAATTATGCACACAATTTAAGGTGGACGGGGGGCAGGGGGGGTAAAAGAGCAGAAAGAAAAAGATGCCTATAGAAACCGACCGCTTCCTACTTTGACTTCTTCAGAAAACAAATTCTCCAACAGTCAGTGAGTCTCTCTCACACACACACACACACACACACAATACTATTACTGCTGCACGGTTATGATTTCCACATAACTCACACAAATATTTTCAAAACGTTGTGGCAACGAGGTGGAGCGCTCCTCTCCAGGGCAGATTCAGACTGAACACACGGCCGTGCAGCTTCACGCGTGGAGACCAGAGATTTCAGCTACAAGACGCACGCCTGCAGAAAGCAGAGCGGGACGGAGGTCTCGTCAGGACAGCCGGGGAGATAAAGCACAGATGTCCAATTATGTTGCAGACAAAGCTCAGGGCAAACAGAGCCGGCATTTAGAATTTATTTAAGAACCGTGATGCCTCCTCCATATGTGGAGTCATCCCATTACGAAAAAAAGCATTAGACGCCCACTCACATTATGGCGCGCACGCACACACACAAGGAAACCAATCTCTGAAACTGGTCTCCTCTTGGTTCGCCAGCTCAGGCCGCATGGACGACGGTGCCCCCCCCCTTCTGAGGCCCCCCAAAAAGAAGAAGCTCCAACGCTTTGAGAGTAGAGAGCAAGAAGGCATCAACTAGCGTTACCTGCATGCACGGTTGCAGATTCAACCAAACGGAGTGCGGCCCAAGACGGGGAGAAACAAAACCCAGAGACCGGTCGGGCCTGTCGGGCCGGTCTGTCAGAGGGGCGAGCCAGCCGACATATCTGCCTCTGTAATCACCCACGAGCCCACTCGCATGACAGCTCTCCCACACCCTCAGAAACCTCAAGCCAACGCACACGCACACACACACAAACACACACACACATCCTACTGTAACAGTCACGGGATTAGAATAAAACACTGGGTGCGCCACCAGAGGGGGGCGGGGGAGGTGATTAACAGACCCACCGGGAGGGAGATCATTGGGTGCCAGAGGCTAAAGGAACCAACAGATCCACCGCGTGCCCGTGAAGCGGCGCAGAGGAGGCAGGTAACGTGCGTGAGAGCAGGTTGGGTTTTGGATGTCAGCCGGTGTTCTCGGCTATAATTAGCAGACGAGCCTCCAGAAATGTACCCGCCGACCCTGGACACACTCTCTCTCTCTCTCTCTCTCTCTCTCACCTGGCCGACAAGAACAAATCACACAGCGGCTGCAGCACCTCCTGCAACAAATAAGAAAAACACACTACCACACCACCTACGTGTCACTTTGTGCATCCCGTTTGTGTAATAAATGGGAATGAACGTCGACGGGGAGTTAGCCTGCCAGTGACGTAGATAGTCCTCCGGTGACCCCGGTCGGGGGGGGAGGAGGGGGGGGACCGGCGCTATCGAGAGCAAACTGTCACTTCGCCTACATCGCAGACAACGTATAGGATGCGTGTGTGTGTGTGTGTGTGTGTGTTGCGGTATGTGTGTTGTTCGCAGGTGAATCGACGGCGTAGAGGGGAAGCGGTTACCTGAGCGCCGGTGTGTCACCTGCTCGAACTCGTCGCCTCCCACCTGACCGGCCACCACACTTCCTGGATTATCCCGTCCCACCCCGACTAGTTCTTCTTCTTCTTTTTTCAGTCCTCGCGGCTCTTGTCTTCTCTTTTGCGTCGGGGGGGAGATAGAGAGGGAGGGGAGGGGGGGGGGGTCCTTCCGTCCTCCCGTCCTCGGCTCGACACCTGCGAGTTTTTAATCTCAGATCGTGCGTCAGCGTTTTTTCTTTTTTTTCTCTACTTGATTCGGGGACCTCTCGTCTCTGCGGACCGCCGGCGCTCTGGGCTGCTGTGACATTTCTCTCTCCCCCCCCACACACACACACCCGCCGCCACCACCTCCCGCCCGCCCCCTTCGCTGGTCCACTCCGACTCCCAGCTCCTTCTTTCTGAGAACCAGGAAGCGGCTTTGCCCTACTTACACCCAGCCGCGGATTGGCTCTGGCAGGGCTGGAGAGGAGACCGCCGGGGTGGGTTAGGGCAGATGGGAGGGAGGGAGAGACTAGGACGAGGCGGGGGGGGGGGGAGAGGGGTCCGGCTCCGATGTGATAGGCCGAAAGCGGTGTCCGTCGCCGCGGCGGAGGGAGGGGAGAGGTGTGCAATGTTTGGAGACCCCGCTCCTCCTCCTCCTCCTCCTCCTCCTCCCCCCTCCCTCGGGCTCCACCGCGCACGGGGCGCGCAGTGAAGATAACTGCCCACCTGCCTGTTTTCAATTCACTGTGTACCCCCCCCCCTCCCCCGGGCCTATTGCGCTAAATGAAAGGCGCGCAGAGGATGTGCGCATCCCGCGTGAAACAGCGGCCAAAAGGGCAAAAGCCGGGGACTTTCTTCAATGACTTGTAGTGAAACGGTGAATCACAGAGTCGTCCATGGTTTTCTGAGTTGAAGAATACAGATGGTTGAACTATTTTCCAGCGAGAGAAAGGTGACACAGACACTAAACCGCAGCCCTCATTTCCCTTGAGAATAAAAAAAAAGTTAAAAAAACGCAACTTTGAACGCGTATCTTTCTCCTATTTGAAGTGGTGAGGGTATGGGAATCACCTCGCTTTTAAAAAAATCAGCTCCATGTGTGTGTGTGTTTTGAACTGAGGGTGCAGGAAGTCTATATATAATTCCTCGCCAGCCCACCTATTACCACCCCCCTAACCTAACCTTAAATCTGTGCTTGTTGTGCTTGTTCTGCGGTTGTGCCACCAGACACAGACGTAAAAATACATGTTCACCACATGTTCCATACAGGCAACGGATTCCTCGTGTTGGGTTGGTAAAACCGCTGGTTTCCAACCTTGGGGTCGAGACCCTGGGGGGGGACGATACAGAAAATAAATGCTGCTGCCGAACACATTCTGGGTTATTTGTCTATTTAAACTGTTTTATTGTGAAATTCTGGTTACTTTAGTCTTTTCTAGCCTCTAAAAATGATTCCTATGAGACTTCCTGCTGTGTTGATTATTAAAGTTGTATCGCCATCTAGTGGTCCGTGAGGGTGAGTGTTTTTTGAGATTTTAGGTTTTTGCTTTCATAACTTGCCACCTTTTAGGCTACTAGAGAGACACTTAAAATATACATACAGTGTCCAAAGATTTCTCCTTAATTGAACAAAAGCATTACATAGTCGATGTTCTTCATATATGACCATAAAATTTCAGGAAACTTCACAACAAAAAAAACTTTTCTTAATGGAAGTAATACTTGATCATAATCCTTTTCACTTAGTGTCTTCCAAAGTATGTTCCAGTTGTATTCCTATCTATCTCCTGGAAAGTTTCACTGAGCAGTTGGTTCATATAGCATTAATAGGCTGATTTATATAAGATTTTATTATTTTGCCTTTTCAAATTTTCTGATTGTTGGAGGAAAGAACAGAAAGATCCCCAATTCCCTCTGTAAAAACCTTTCACTTTAATGTATTAACAAAATTAAGAAAATAAATCTTGCTGATTCCTGTATTTCAGGTTTCAGATAACCTTCCTTATCAGTAGTGATTTCTTGCTGATTTTCACAGCCAAGCTTTTTAATATGCTGCAACATCATTAAGTCAGGGGACGTAACGTTGATGAGGACTGTTGATTGTGGAATTCATGGATACCACTGTAGATGAGTGAGAAAAATATGTCCCCCTGAGTCAACCAAGTAGTTGTACATTAAGAACATTTTTTAGCAGTTTCATATCATTAAGATTTTTCGATGATAATTAAGGCATCTGGAATGAAAAGAAAAAAAAAGAAATAAAGAAGAAGTTTGATCTGCTAAAGTTCGAGTTGAATTCAAAATCAATATTTTCTATTTTTTCAACACTTTCATACATACTGTTTGTGGTTATATAAATATAGATTGTATACATGTATGTACACATGGCAGACACACAAGCAAACAAAGAGCTCATGCCTCAATACACTCAACAAAATGATATCTAAATCCGCTTTATTGTTACATCCAGATATACACCTTCATCATTACATCAGGGTTGTCAAGAGTATCATCATCATCTTAAACACCACCCTCAAGATCATCATTGTGACACCATTATTGGCCTTTATTTGTTTTCGGTTCGAAAGCTGAAGCTGTGGTAAATAAAAAATAAAACATTTGGTCCTTTAATTCATAGCCTAGGCAACATGGTATTAGGGTTTAAGACAGAAATGTCTGGTTGCTACCCACACAAAACATCAAACATCGCTGGAAATTATGCTGAAACAGTGTCGCAGGGCGACAGCACAAAGAGCAAAACGAACATCAGGCTGACGGCCGCAAAAGAGCGAGACGCCGGGCAAACCGAGAGGCAGTGAGCAAGTCTGTTAGCTACAAGGGCTGTGAAATCAGACGAAAGACGCAGAGGCTGAGGAGTGAGGAAGCTTACAGCAGAGCGACAGAGAGGTACGTATTTACAGTTCAGGGTGCCGGATGAGCCTCGGTGCACAGCGGAGCAGTAATTGACTTCCACACACGAAAAAACAGGTAGGTTTAAAGTTTTGTCTTGTTAAAAAAACTAAACACCACACACCTCAGACCACAAAACTACCAGTGAACTGCTCTTAATTATTCAAATTTATATGAGCATTGACTTTACAGTGATTTGATATTCTTCTTCTTATTAATAATCTGATGAGAAAATAGTACACTTTGGTGCAGAATGGGAGGCAAGAGGGAGTTGGAGCTGACATCCAAGTGTCTGCTTTATTGCCCGCATTTGAAACTGATATCATCCACCGTCCAAATGGTCTTTTCTCAAAATTATTATAATATCGTTAATATTATTTCCTGTCACATTAGGAGTCTCAAATGTTTTACATGTATTGCATGTATAGAAAATTCTAAGCTATTGCTTGCACCCCATTTACTGTGCATACTGTTTCCACTTCAGCTCCCCTGCTTGCTCCAACAATCACTAACAAAGATATGTATGTATACATTTGGATGTTTTCTCAGACTCCATTGCTACGAAAGTCTCCTTGAGCGACGGCTTGGTTGAGAGTCACATCAACACCTGATGCTCTAAGACAATCACATCCTAGAGTGAATGCAAACAAGATGTACCTGTCCACACAATATCATTAGATATCTAATATGACTCTGACACAACTCTGTAAATCCAGGTGTCCGCTAGTCAGCAGCGGCCACAACATCCTATGAGAATGTCTCACATGCCGAAGGGCAGTTTGTGTCTTTGTCTCTCTGAGTCTTTTCTAGTCAGTGACAGCTGAGTGTCTTTTTTCCCCATCTTTAGGGCAGCTGGTGTTGGCAGGGGTGGCTGCATGTGCGGACAGGGTGGGTGTAGTAGCAGGTGCCTGAGAGGTCTGGGCAGTGGTAGAGGGTGTATTAGTTTTGGGGGGGACGGCAACGGGAGCCGTGCTTGTCGGCGTTTGTTTCTTGGGGCGAGCAGAAGCAGATTGTAAACTGGGGGAGATGGTGGACGAGGAGGAGGCTGTAGGAAGAGACGAGGGGCTAGCGGAGCTTGGGTTCGGGCATAAAGATGTTGAGGGGGAGGGTGTAGTTGGGGTGGGTTTAGTGGAGAAAACAGAGCCAGATGTGGGGGCTTGAGTAAGGACAGGAGGGGCTTGCTTTACGGGATGAACTGTGAACGTTATTTTATTGGTAGAACTAGTGTTGGCTGGTGTAGGGGAAGGAGATGCAGTTTGGGTTGGATTCAGTTTTGGGTTCTGACTCGAGCTTTTGGTTGAACAAGGAACTGAGGGCTGGAGGGGGGTTGGACTCTGGGATTTAGTTAGGGAGGGAGGACCTGAAACGGGGATGGGAGAGGGAGAAGGTGTATGGGTTAGTGCCTGGGTCGGAGTAACAGGTGACCGAGTTTGTGTAGGAGTTTGGGCGGGGGTAGAAGGGCGAGCACGGGTCGTCTGAGTGGGAGTCTGTATTGGAGAAGAGATTGGGGCGGGACTGGGGCCAGACAATGGAGAAGCAGGAGGAGGTGTGTTGGATGCCCTGGCTCGGGGGCTCTGGGGACGTGGTGGGATAGAAGTGATCAAGGAGGAAGGGGGAGAAGAGGAGCTAAAAGATGTCTTGGGCCCACAAGTTAAAATAGGGGTAGAAACAGAAGGTGGAGGCGGTGTGGAGGAGGGAGAGGGAGACGAAGAGCGGGAAGAGGATGCAGAGATTGGTTTGGGACGGGGAGTTGCAGAGAGCGACAGCGGGTTTGTTCCTGGTAAAGGTGGGGCGGAGCAGGGAGGAGGAGGGGAAGAGCGCAAGGGGGTCATTGGTATCAGTTTAGGTCGAGGTGTCTGTGTGAGCACAGTTGAAGGGGTGGGAGAGGAGTGCGTTGTCTGCTTTGGAGGGGAGGAAGCTGCAGAAGGCATGTATGCAGCCGTAGGTGTGGGCACAGTGGCCGTGTGAAGGGCAGGTTGTGTTGACAGATTGTGTGCCAGTGCAGCCTGAATAGGGGCTGCGACCTGTGCTTGTGAATTAAACGGTATGTTTGTCACCAGCTGTACTGGAGCGTTATAGGTCAGCATACCTGCGCTGCCTCCCCTGGCCAACTGCCCAGCCAGGAAAGGAGCCGCCAGCAAATTGCCACCAGAGGCCTTCCTGTGGAGAGGCGGGAGAGGCAGCACTCCGGCCCAGGAGCGGTGAGGAAGAGTGGGCTGAGAGGCGGACAGCAGCCTGGCCTCCTGGGTGAGTCGTCCAAGTGCAGGAAGACCCTGACAGCTGTTTCCACCGTAACGTAACAGAGCTTCTTTTGCCCCCTGCCGGCCCATCAAAAAAGTGTTGCAATCTGACGGGGCACCACGAGCAGTCGGGGGGTTGGCGACCGATACCTTGCGGATGGGCGTCGTTTGTGATCCTCCACCTGGCGATCCAGCAACCATTGACGGATGATCAGCCTGGAGGCGGAGGTTGTAAAGAAGAGTCCTTTCTTGTTGGACAGATGTCGGGACAGAGGAGGAGGGTGTGGATGGCGTTTTGACAATAGGGGGTGATGTTAACCCACCCGGAGGTCCCATGGACGATGGGGAGGAAGGAAATCCTCTTGGGGACAAACCAGCCACCCCTCCCATTGTCATCATCCCAAAGAGAGAGCTCACAGAGGGACGGAGGGTCTGTAACACGGGAGGGCGAGGGGGAGATAAAGGGAAAGAGGAGGAAGGGGAGGGAGAGACAAGAGGGGAGGGCAGGAAGAAAGTACCTGCACATGTTGCATGTTGCTGCTGAAGCTGCTGAAGCTGCTGTTGCTGCTGCTGGTGCATGAGGGCGATTGCTACATTGCTGGTGGCAGCAGCAGCAGTCTGCAAGGGGGCGTGGACAAGCGGCGCCCAGATGACCGGGCGTGGCCGAGGAGACACTGTGCCACTTCTTCCTGCAGCAGCAGCCGCGATGGCATCCTGCATGGCCGACATGCTGTCGTGTTTGACAATCTGCTGCACCAGCATGCTGTCACAGGAGCCCAGAGCCCCGGCACCCGGACCCCCGGAACCACGGCCTCCACCGCGACCCATACTGCCCCCCAGAGAACCGCCCTGCGATGACTTCCGCAGTAGCATGGAGTTCTTCCTGCCTGTAGAGGATAAAATTCAATACATGTAAAATTCCAGACGACAAAATTGGGAAGAGTGAAATTCTTTAACTTTCTTCACAGAGAACATTCCTTCCTATAGTATAATATTTATTTTTCAATGATCAGTTCCAACCTTTAAGGTGAGGACAAGGCCCCTAAGAAGTTTAGCAGTACTGAGGTATAAGGTATAAGGTTATTACAGAATAATAGAGTTGAATGGAAAATAGCAAGTTCGAAACGCAGGAACCACTCAGACTTTCACACTTTACCGATTCGGTCCAATCGGTCCACAGCGACAGTTTCAAAGGCGCGCCTCATCATCGGATGCTCCTCCAGCACCTCGTTGAAGCTGTCCACGCTGAGAGAGTACAGGCGACAGTACGTATCTGCACGGACGCTCGCTGTCCTCCGTCCACGAGTCAACAAACAAATCTCTGAAAAAAGGAGACAGGCAGTGAGAAATCACCTTCATCTTCATGCGCGTTGCACCGTACTACACAACCGGAGCTGTCTAGAAAACATGATCACCTCCAAAGTACGACCCGTCGCTCAGCTTGGTTTCCCTGTTGCCACGCGTCAGCACACCGACTCGCCCATGCTGGATGAAGTACATCTTCCGTCCGACTGTGCCCTCGCGGATGATGAAGTCTGAAGGCTGGAACACTTCAAACCGGAGCTTGATCAGCACCGCAGTCACAAAGTTTGGATCGGCGTTGGCGAACAGCGGCATGTTAGCCACGAGGCTGCGGCAGTTGAAGCTGACTATCTCCTGGAGGAAGATGAATGAAAAGATAACCAGAGGAGTGAAGAACAAGTTTGGCTCTAAGGCGAGAAGATTTGTGGCGCGTAGACGAGTGGGTGTTTGTGAATCCATTACCTCTTTGAGCGGATCGCTGAGTTCCGCCAGGATGTTCTCCTCGTCAAACATTTTCCCCTGGAAGCGGTGCTCATAGTACTCGTGGATCTTTTGCCGAACGTCCGCAGGAAGCTTATGGAATGACATGTACTGCTCCACCTGCTTGTACTGTAACAAACGAGCACAAACACTCGCATGTCAGAGCAACGCAAAGGGCTTTAAAACGATGATTAGTCCACTTGGTCACAACCTTTCTGGAATGGGTTTGCTTTGATGTTCCACGGCTGTTCACTCTATCCACCCTCAATAGATACTCAATTGATTACTTAATAGAGCAGCACATTAAGAATTTAGACACGTGTCAAAACAATTTTCCCTCTTTGCATGTATGAAATAGGATGCAATGCAATGTGTGTACACTAAATTTGGGAAAACAACCATATTGATTCTATATTTTACACATTTTCCAAATAACAATGCAGTCAAACGCATTATATGGAAAAAAGAGTGATTTTGTGATTATTCAATCAAAAAATATTTTAGAGGTAAAAAAAAAATCCATTCAGAATTTTAGAAGAATAACAAATTATGTCAAAATACAACCAGAATCAGAATGTAGAGTAGAAGAGAGTTTTTGAGTATGTTCACCTATAGACAGAAAACTATTCACCAATAATTCCCAATCATCTGAAGGGTGTGATGGTCATTTTTTTATTGAAATTTGATTAAAATAAAATAAAACACATTATGAAAGAAAAGAAACCCAAAGCGTCCTTCATAACAAATGTCATCATCAACCAAAATGGATTAAACAAGGTTTGATGGCTAAACTATAAAAAGAAAAACAGACAGAGGAGCGTCATGCTTTACCTTTTCCTGGTACTGTCGCCGTGAGGAGTCCAGTGATTGGATGAGAGCGGTGGCGTGGCCGATGAACATGGCGTAGCAGGTAGCACCGACGATCATACTGAGCATGGTGAGCCACACGTCGGTCATCCCTTCTGGAGCCTGGGCACCGTACCCGATACACAACATGTGGCTCATGGCTTTGAACAGAGCATAAGAGTACTGCAGGCCCCACGTGTCATTCTGTGAGATGGAAGACGAGTAAGGAGGACTGTTAATTACGCCGGCGCTGCCATATTGTTTTATTGTTATTTGAGTGTGAAAGGAGCTTTTATCTTCTCAGACGAGCTCCGCCACACAGCTTCAGAATATACAGCCGACATCAAAACATGTCGCGACAGAGCAATTTAACTGTCAAAACCCAATTGGCTTCAAGCGCAGCGCCTGTAGAACATTTGAAATAATGTAGACAATAAAAAGGCGGTTAACTTTCATTATTAAAAAAATGTCTAAGAGCAGCTATAAGGGTGTGTGTGTGTGTGTGTGTGTGTGTGTGTGTTCCCATCTGTTTTAAGCTGAGTCCAATTATACTAAGATGTTAATAGTCTAAAGGATGAGGGGACTTTCTCTGGGGAAAATCCCAGCATCCGCCTGCTTAGCAACAGTCACCCAGGCAATGCCTAAGACATGATTCAGCTATTCATACAGCTGTGTATCTGCGTGCATTCATGGGCGTCCGCATTCGTACGCCTGCATGAACAGAGAAAGAAATCTCCAGCAGGTCCCCTCGGTCCCCTCAGTCCCCTCAGTCCCCACACCTTCACCTCATCCCTGCTGAGGTTTTTAATTGGAAAGTCTCCTTTGTTTTTGTGATGATTATAATCTTTTTCCAACTGGACATGTAGCTACAATAGCCAATCAACAGTTGAGGAGAAAACAATGTCAAATCTAATAAAGACTCTCACTTTGTGAACACATACACACACTAATAACCCGAAAACCCAACTGCTTTTTGAATGTGTGATTTGCATTTATCTGAAATAGAGTTGAGATAGCGCGTTGCACTTTTCATTCAATCTGTCAGGTTTATTTTTTTGTTCCCTACACAATAGAACCACTCAAACACATCACAAATAACATCACGTACACACACACATGGATGGTTAGAGACTCACCACCATCAAGTTCTTGGAAACCCAGCAGTCAGGAGGGAAGTCCTGTAGCATAGGGACCAAGAACTGGAGACAGCCGTCCCAATGGCAGAGCAGCAGCATCATACCGATCAGATTAACTATTCTCACCATAGCACTGGCAAGGTCATAGGTCATATGGAAGATCTGAGGAGGAGAGGATGGAAATAACAAACCAAATGGAAAGAAAGGTGCAAATGAGAGGTGAGGTTGACCTTTTAATTCCCAAATTGTTCAAAAATGCATTTCAATGAGGCTTTTCCTCCAGCACAATACTTAAAAAACGTAATTGATTCTATTCATGTCATATTATTTCTAAAGGCTTATCATACCTTAGATAATAAATTAGTTTAGAACTACCTCTTCAACACAAATATATCTGTCCCTTTGGCTTTGCTCTTTCTTTCCAGCCTCTGTTTCTCACCTCCTCCCACTGATGGATGTAGCGGATGAGTCTGGACAGGCGGAGCAGGCGTAGCAGGCTCAGGATTTTGGTGAAGCGGACGATGCGCAGCGCCCTGGCCGTCCGGTAAACCTCGGTGTCCAGACTGTCCACCATCAGGAAGATGTAGTCCACGGGGATGGATGACACAAAGTCCACCAGGAACCAATTTTTCAGATACTTCTGTCGGATAGCTCTGAGTCGGAGGAGCACGGAAGAGCAGACATTTCTAATTTGCCGATGAAGCCTTGTGGAAGTGCTTCCAACATTTGGCTGGCACCATGCGATTCTCATCAATATTCAACGGGAATACGACTGGAATGGGGAAAAAAATCGCTGCCACCAGCTGCATGTCACCTTTTTGGTACAATTAACAAAAACCCAGCAGATGGCCAGAAGAGCATATTTAAATGATTGGCAACAGAGCAGCTGAATTAATATTCTCATCCATGCAGATACACATAACCAGGTGCTTGGACAGACCTGGGGTCCAGCAGTATCTCAGTGTTGTCTTCCTTGATGATGCCGGTCCTGAAGTTGAGAACCAAGTCGACCATGAAGAGAGTGTCAGAGACCACGTTGAAGATGATCCAGGAGGGAGTGTTTTCATCTCTAAAGAAAGTGATGCCCACTGGCAGGATAATTAGGTTCCCCATCATCAACATCAGCATCAACAGGTCCCAGTAGAATCTGCACAGAGAAAGAAAGCGTTGAGTATTTCTTTGTTTACTGTTTTTGTTTCTACAGGTTGTATTGAACATAATTTCATGCCGTTCCCCTGATCACAATTGATTTTGAACTGAAGAAAACCATGTGTTTCACTCCCTCTGTGATGAACATAAAGGGGATTCAAAGGGCTACTCCCAAGATACTGTATTGTAATTACATAAAGTCACTGAAGACAGACTCAATAAAGAAGGGTAAAAATTGACGCAGCAGAAACTGAGATATCCTGACTTTTAGAGTGTAGTAAGGGTCCAGCTGCAAGGACACTGGATCAAATCCCATAATGCATCTGGATTGCGTCTTATCCTTGAAAGTACAGATCTCATTTTGTGCTCGGGCCTATGTCGAGAGAAACCCCGATGACATATGAAGGTCATTTTCTGAGACTTAAGAAAAAGAGATAAATGACGAGTAACCTTGGGAGGCTCCATAAATTGGTATGTCATGCTGGAGGGTATAACAGGATGACGTAGCCCTCTCATGGAAATGCTGTTAGTCATTTAAGACTGACAAAAAAGGCAATCCAATCATCTGGAGATGATGCCTTTCATCCTTCTGTCTTTTTTCCTCTAATCCCTTCATCTTTGAACCTAACCATATCAATGACTTGCTCTCTACACACTCGCTCTCCTTCTGGGAGAAAGTAGTCAAGCCCTGTGGCTGATTGCCATTGAGCTCTAATTTAGTAACACAACCTCATGGTGGTGTGACTCTGCTGCTAGACTGATGAAGATTAAGTATGAGTCATCACTCTACTTCTGCCTGACTGTCACCTCCACTGCAAGATATATCCCTTCACAATCGCCCACAATAAAAGCAGGAACTACTTAAAGTGACACAGATGCAGCCGTTCCGTAGTGTAGCTGTTGTGATTGGAGATTTATTCTCCCCGATCTCTAGGACAAGTTTTGGAAACTGATTGAAGGGGACATTTCTGTAAATCATATCACAGTTGTGGTTTATGTCTGTCAGTGCGACTCATGTATAAGGTACCGATTTGGTACTTCTGGTACCAAATCTCTCGTACTTCGGGTACTTCACTTGACTTACTATTGTACATTGATTTTATTTGCCTAGATAATTCAACTCTTTCAAATACCGGATCTGAGACTGGGAGCATTTCCATTGCCTCACGGCGGTCCTGAACGTGTGAGCAGCTCGTGGCTCAGCGTGACAGTGTAGCTGCAAAGCGTTTACCTGGTGGGGAGAGACGGGAGGCGGGTGCTACGTCTTCGCGCCGCCGCTCTCGGCCTGGACGGCATCATCAGCTCTAACGTCCATATGAGAGCAGCGCAGAGCAGCGGCTAACCAGTGGAACACGCTCACATGCGCTAACATGCACTTAAAGCATTTTGCGGCAGGCGCCTCTGTTTCTGCTGTTGTCATTGAGATGTAAGATCAAATAAATGAGCGTGGTCAAACAGACGGATCCAAACTGAGAAGGATGTAAAGGCTTGTGGTGCCGGCTGAATGCCTGATTAGATGACATTGAGCGTCCTGTGTGGCTTTACGTGCACTCGGGAACTCACAGATAGGAATTGAAAATGCAATCAAAAGGCCCATCAGTATTCCGTCTGGAACATGAGCAGCTGCTAGACGACAACCGACCTGCATCTACCTGCTCATCCCTTGTCAAACGAAACACTAATTCTACTCTAATTGAGGCCAAGTGTCCCACGAGCTACCTCTGATTGGCTCCCTGCACACAGTTGGCCAGATGTCCGTTATGAGCAGGTTTCAGCACATCATCCTTACCGGATGTATAGACAAACAACAGCAAACTGGCTAATACGTAATACATCCCTGATGCTATGTGTAATACTGCCAAGCCCAACTCAACACATCGGTGGTGAAGGACGAACCATCTTTCTGTTTTCACCAATCGACCGATGTTCTAGTGAATTCATTCAACTGAGTGAGAAAGTGTGTCCAAACCTCTGAATGGTTCTGTGTATTACTGCACATACTTCAGAGGCTCTTGTGCTCAAGGTCAATGCAGGGGCGAAAACAGAGGGGCCTCAGCAGTAATCCGTCTTCTCCTCTCGCTGGCCTGATAAAGTTCCTCTTCAGACAACAGGTACTTAACTGAACAGTCAGATGACTGAATTATGCATAATGCGTACTCAACATGCATAATTGAGAAAGTCATACATAATTGATTCAAGTTCAATTGTGATTCTCCGACGGGTTAATAAGGAATGTTACAATTTTCCGATATCTTGCATGAATATCAATAAGTGCCAGACGGGCATTTGTCCATCCATCCATTTCTCTGTTCCTCACTGACCTCATTCCCCCTATCTACTGTGAGCAGACTCACAAGCAGAACTTGTGAGTGATCATCAAATTGACAGACAAAACAAAAGGATTTGGTCAACGTGTGTGTGTGTGTGTGTGTGTGTGTGTGTGTGTGTGTGTGTGTTTGATGAAACTAAAGTGGGCCAGGAGCCTTGGGGATCAAGTCATCCATTGTTACTGCAGCCTGTCTGGAGATTATGAAGGCCGTCTCTCCCTCTGCGCTCCACCTGCACATTTACGTGCAGTTTATGGGTGTTTTGTCAGTCTGTGAATAATATATATAAAGATATGTGAGGCTGAATGCAATTTGGCATTTTGGGTTTAAAGCTGGCAGACATTAAAAAAAGTCCCCTCCCATACTTACCTTGATAAAAAAGAACTCCAGAAAAACAACCAACCAGGTTTTTTTTATCTTCACGAGAGTATCACTCAAGAAAAAAAATAAAATGAACAGCCTCAGTTGTCAATTTCATCCCAGAAATACTCATTGTATTTTCTCCTAGTACGGAACCACCTGCATGGGATGCTGAGCTGGGTTCATCCACTGTTCACATGATAAAATATGACATGTCACTAGTATGTAAGGCATTTGTTGCTTTGCCCTCATTTCAATGTTCTCGCATTGATGCCCGAACATTTTCTTCTGAAAAGAAATCGGCCTGTAGTGTCTATTGTACTAGTTGAGCAGACCTGCCATAGCTGCATGGTGTCTACACTGGAGGCCTTGTCACATTGCCCTTTCCATAAACACCTCTCCCTGCCTCCATCAAGCCTCTAAGGACTTTAAATACACCTGTTTTCACTCCCCATCTAACCTTTCATACAGGCTTTGCTTCAATACAACCTTTCTTACAGATACGAATGTGCTCATTGCATCTTCTTCTATACATATAGTTTCTAACTCATTGCAGGTGTCCTCCTCCTTTCCCCCAGTTAAAAACCATGTTGTTAGATGTATTTTATTTTATTTATGTGATTTACCTTATCCCGCCCCCTCGTTTTATGTCTCTGACATTATCCCTTAAGTGGGACTTTGTTTGATCCATGATTCAAACAAAATGACTACAGGTGTCATGTGCTACAAGTCATTTTTATTACAACTTAGATTAATTTACAAACCAACAACTGCAGCTTGCCGTGAAAAGTGTGTGTGTGTGTGTGTGTGTGTGTGTGCATACCTGAAGTCACTGTATGGGTGTATGATCCACGACCCCGCCGATTTCAGTCTTTCTTGCTCCAGTGCCACGGCTTTGTGGGAACCAAACATGCGCAGGCTGAACTTGTTGACCCCCGGCTGAAGCATGGGTCCAAATTGTCTCTGGATGAAGGTGCTCTGGTTGGAGGCGCTGTAGTCCTCTCCGTCCAGCCCAAAACCACCCAGTACACACTGACCCATTAAGTCCGGGGTACCTGGAGCAGTGGTGTTACATGTAGTGGTGGTGGTGGCCTCTGGGCCGGTGGCCACCACCATCACTCCGGTGCCGGCAGAGGAGGAGGAGGTCAGGGCGGCGCGAGTGTTGGCGAAGCCCACTGAACGAGGGGGCGGGTGGGATGTGCCGGCGGACGAGGGCGGCGGTGGCGGCAGGGGCACCGGGGTGCCCGCTGCGCGGAAGGGAAGTCCATCCCTGGTGGAGGAACTCAGGATGGAGGGGCGACGGCCGCGTCCACCAGAGGAAATGCTGTCCCCGCCGAAGGAGCCCCTCTCCCCTTCCAAGGATGCCTGGGACAGCCTGTAACCTGGAGAGGGCAGGCTGCCCTTACTGCGCCGCTTTGAGTCCCCTCCATTACGTCTGGAAAGGCTGTCCCCCCCAGATCCACCGGTGCTACTGGGGGTACACGCACCTCCCGCCACCCCATCCATTCCAAGTCAGGGAAGAGGGCGAACCGGTGACCCTTGGAGAAGACTACCAGTTCATGCAGTCAATCTAGATTACACAGGTTGTATAACGCCAATAGTTCAATCCCAATGTTAAATCGAAGAACCTACAGAAAAGTGGTCTCTGTATCTCCAGTCATAGCCCCGGAGCCGGCAACTCACACCTCCGCCCTCTCTCGGCTGATGTGGCCATGCTTACCTCGGTGCCCTTGGAAACGGCTCCATCCACACGTTAAATCGTCCTCCCTGTCAGAGTGACGCCAGCAGCTCCACTTCCCCTTAAAGCGCCCTCTTTGTCCTTACAGATGTTCCCGCGTCTCTCCTCCTGCCTCGTCCTTGAAACGTCTCTCCCCCCACGTGGCACTCCCTCTCTTCGCCTCAGCCTCCTTCAGCGGTCCGACGCCGGTCATCTCGGCACCGGATCCGCGGTGTTTGTATATGGACGTCGGTGTCCCGTCTGCGTCGTTTGTATACGAGCCAAAGCTGCTGAGCCACACCGACAACGCTGCACCTATCGCATTGTGTTGGAGACGCGCGGTGAGGGGAAGAGCGGGGAGCATCCGCGGATGAATGACGAGGACACTTGATCCGCTGTCAGGAGCGATGGGTTGTCAATGGACATAAAAGGACGCGCATTACAGGCACACGCGCAGAGACACTCGAGCTCCAGGGCGCACCGATCCTTTCGGACACGCGCAAAGGAGAACGGGCCAGCGGCATTAAACGAGTCGAATGACCCCGAATCTAGCGCGTGGATTCACTGAATCCGCGGCACGTTGTCATTTGCGGAAAAAAACACTCGTCGTGATGGAAGGCGCGCCGAAATGTTCCATGTGACAGAAGCACTCAGACAGCCAGGGAGACAGTCGGCTCTACAACAGCGCTGTTCGATGAAAGTGATGAATGAATGAACCTGCTCAGGTGTTCAGAGTCTTCTGCTCCCTCAGGCGGTGCCGACGTCCATTCCCACTTCTGCCGACTTTCAATGACAGTGTGCGCGGGGACGCGGCGGCGTCCCTTCCGCCTGGATGCCACCGAGGAGGAGAGGGGGGATTATGTCAGATGGGGGGGTTATGCTGCTCCGAGGCGAAACGATGCATTTAAAAAGCTCCTTTAAAACCCCCAAAAAACAACTTGTTGAGCGTTGAAGGTGGCTGCTCCTCCGCTGATGGACTTCTCACTCGGCTCATGAGGTCGAGCTGGCACGTCAACAGGGGCGCGCATCGCATGCAAATTACATATTAAATAAATAAATGCATTTTTTTTTAAAAAGGTCTGGGTGTAATCGGCCTGTTGCCATGGCATCCGCATCGCCATCATACGTCCCCCTAGGCCGCATGCCCGGCCGCCAGACGCACGCATCCCTCGCAGGTGTAGGTCGCGCGTCATCCTCGCTCCCTCACCAATACGAGTGTGCGATGATGAAACTTTATTTAAACCTCGTGGAGAAACAAACGTTTTGTGACAAGGATGACAGATAGAAATATATGAGGAAAAAGAAATACAAATACATTTGTGAATGAAAACTGCAGATCAAACCGCCTACTGTCCATTACCTCCGATGTAAGACATTATCCTCCTTCCCATCAGGGCTAAACACACCACAAATGGTGGCAAAACACACAATTAGGTTTCAGAAAGCTGTTGCTATCCTCCTATAATCTGTACTTCAGAAGCAAATATTAACATTTACTTCACCGATTTGACAGTTGTATCTTGTTACTTTGTAAATTAATATTAAACAGGTAACTTATTATGCATTTACAAACAATTCGTCCAACAGTTAATCCAACACTGAAGGTTTTTTTTAAAAGATACATTTAAATTTCTCATTAGTTAAGGGTTAGAGGAGTCGACGCACATTGAAGCTGGATATAATTAAAGAAGAAGCAGTAGATACGGTGAGGATCTTACATAAAGGATCGGACACGAGAAAGCCCCATGCAGGAATAGATATAATTAGTTTAAGAGAACAGAAGACAGATGTGGGCATCTGGGTCATCTCAGAGGGCAAAAGGAAGTAGCTCAATAACATCTCCCGGGACCACTCACGTCGGCCCAACGAATTCAGCCCAACGAGTCACAGAGAGGAGCTCTGGTCAGGAAGGAATACTGCGAAGGCCTCCAATGAATACACACTACAACAAGAGACAATGCAGCTTTTCGAATTAATATTACTGATGAAAACCAAAAAGGGCTCAATTAGTGAAGCTATTCTCAACATAAAATACAAGAACAATGTTGAACGTAATAATTCAAGTTTTATTTGGAGGGAGTCATTGTTTTTACGACAAACACAAATCCAATATTCATGCGACCAGTTCCAAATGTTTCCCCAACCTGAGTTTAAATAACGGATGACGCTGCGAAATGCTTTTGTTTATCTATTAGTAGTGATTACCATATAAATCTGCATTATTTGTTTATTTCTATTTCTCAGGTTTTCATCCCATTCATACGTCAGCATGTCTTTCACATTTAGAGTCAAGCAGTTTCGGGCTTTTACGGGACGCTGACTGCCCTCATAATGTTAGTGTGACCGGACCCCGGGATCCAGCCGGTTACCACAATCACCATTTGGCCCGACTTGAAGAATCCTCTCGCTTTCCCTGAGGAGGCGAAAGGAAAGAAACAAAGAGGGTGTGTGAGTAAGACATATAAATGAGCAGGCTTATGGAGCCAATCAGACACACTGACCAATGTCCATGCCGAAATTGACCCTATTATCTACATCATCGGCCCAGACGGGAGCAGGCAGAGGGTGGAAGAGGACGGGAAACACTCCTCTTAACAGCTGAGACTGACGAGCCACCTGAAAGAGAGGAAATACATCCAGGTTGTCAGTTCATAGTTATGCGGCAAATATTTACAAAATGTTCAGCATGTTTTTCAGTTTTCAAGACTCTTCAAGACAACTGACCCAAACTTTATGGTTTGTGACATCCAATAAATATAACCTCCATTTGTGACATCGCATCACAACGTATGTGGACATGAGTTATGAGACACTCATTCAAATGGATCGCAGATTGTAAATGGTGACAGCAACAGACAATGAGAGCAAATATTGAATAGGGATTTTTCAACAGTAAAGTTGTGTTTCAGGCAAAAATAATGCAATGCTGCTGCCGGGAGGCAGACTATACCTGAGGGCTTCTGGTGATTGCGATGATAGGACAGCGTGGTCGATACCTGGACAGAAGATGTGCCGCCCTGGAGAGACGAGGAGAAAAGGAGGAAACCATCAACGAATGCAAAGCAGCATGTACACATCCATGAACAATTAAATGATCATTAATGTCGTTCCAGTTGCCAGAACGCTCCTCGGTATAGAGGAGTAACGTTTCTAAACTCTGCTGAAGGGATGAACTATGGTTGTGATGGAGAAGTCAGACAGGTCCTCCTTCCTATTGATAGAAATGTAAATGTCACTTAAGACACTTTTTAAATGAAGACATCACTTTTTAAGATTGTGTATTAAAAGAAAGTGAGCTTTGGTTGTGGACTGATGTCTTTTTGCAATGTGAGGTGTCGCTCACTGATGGCAAATAGAAATAATGCAGATTTAAGGGACACAAATTGGCTTTGTTCGATAGTGATAGCATCACTGTAGACAACTAGACTGGTTTTATCACAGTCTTGATCCAAACTCAAGGTCAGCGTTTGCTTGTCTATCACAGAGCACTACACATACGACATGGCATGGGTGCAGTACCTTTGTGCCAATAGAATACAAATATCAGACAAGTTTGAAATTCATATTGGATCATTCAACAAAAAGCAGGAAGTACTGTGGCGTTTGCGTTTGCACAAAGCCCAACTTTCAGTTGTGTCCCGCTGCAGATTTCCATACACATTCACCAGTAATTAAACCTCCTTTTTTACCTAAAGGGAATCATTTGTCTTTGACAAAAAGACATGCTTTCTTGCAGGGCTTGATGAGAAGACATACAATAAATATAAATCTGCAGCCAGTTAGCTTAGCACAAAGTCTGGAGACGGCTAGCAGGTTTCTCTCCAACGTTCGTTCTTTCACTTTTGTTTGAATAAAAAAAAAAAAAGAGTCAAACTATAACTAACCATGGAAATATATTTTCTCAACTACACACCTGCCGCTGGTGGTGAGGACTATGATGGCCCCCGCGCAGCATTTGAAGGAAGACTCTACAGCGCCGATGGCTGTGACCTCTGTGGGGTCAGAGGAGAGAGGAGTGAGGCGACGCAACTCCTCAAACAGCTGCTGGTGGAAAATGGCTGCCTCTGCCTCCCTGCAGATCTGAGCGACAGAGAGAGTGGGGGAGACAAAGGGGGGGGGGGAGTGGAGTGTTGAGCGTTATCAGAGGGGAGACTAAATGTCAGATGTAACAGGATGGACATGATGCACACACACACACACACCGAGTGCATCATTGCGACTGCCTGCACAGGAAACAGTCCCTTGGCGGTTTCCCCGGATAACATAACGCAGTCGGCTCCATCCAGCACGGCGTTGGCGACGTCACTGCCCTCCGCTCTGGTCGGCCGTGGATGGGCCACCATGCTCTCAAGCATCTACAAACACATTACAAACAAAACAATAAAAACATTAGTCTTTTTGCTGCAACCAAAATGTCTCCACAAGCCACCGTAAAAAAAAAAAAAAAAAGGGATTCGCTCAATTACTCCATTAAGAAAAGCCACTCGTAAGTGCAAGATAGGAAATGACGATCTGGCCAACGTGGGGGAGGATGAATTGTATAATGGCTTTGTTGATGGTTGGACACAAGACGTGGAGAAATAAAGAGATTGCTTGGACTGAGAGTGGTGTAAGACTTTGTAGGATCATTATCGACGTGCCAGGGAGTCGGTGTTGTGAGTCAATAAGCAAGGCAGACAGTTGGAAAATGAGATGCAACGTTGCCCCGAGAGACTGCATTTTTACAGTTGCGCCGGATTAGTGATAGTGACGCTTGTGGGCACACGTCTACATTTGCAAACCTGCCTTAACTCTGAGTCAGGAGCTGTAGCATGTCTACGATAAAGCGCTGTGAGTCAACAGTGCTGCCGGTGTGTGTGTGTGTGTGTGTAACAGGAGAGCGGTGAGAAAGAGAGGAAACGCGCGGGTCCATGAGGATGACATCATTCGACAAGTGTGCGAGTGCATTATTTTAAGTGCAAGGGTAATGTGTACCTTTTAGAGTTCCAACCAAGCTAAGATTAAAACAGCTGACATTTGATTGCACGACACTGTAAGTCTCAGTTTGTTTGTTTGTTTGCATCCTTTTCTGCGTTGGTGTATGTGCTCGTCCCTGACCTGTGTGGCGCAGATGACCGGCTTGCCGGCAGAGTTGCAGCGTCCAATCATCATCTTCTGGGCGATGAAGACTTTCTCCGCTGGGATCTCTATTCCCAGGTCGCCCCTGGCAACCATCACGCCGTCGCTTTCCGCCAGGATCTCTTCAAAGCTGACAGAGATTAGGGGAGGATTGAGCGTTAGAGAAGAGCTTCTGTGCATTACTTTTATTATTCAAATGCTGATCAGGTTTTGCAAAAACCATGATTTTCCTTTTGCATTGTGATCGTACGTACATTGTACATCTGGAGGAAAACCAGACAGAATGAAAAAGGAGATTTAAGTGAAAACACAGCTGCAGGAGACTTCACACGCCGATGCATAGCATCATTATAGTGCAACAAAATCCTTATGATCCGATCTTTGAGATATTTAAATCACAGCCATGGTTACACGCCGTCATCACCCAGCATGCAGCAGGAGGAGGCGAGAGATGAGTGACAGAGAGGAGCGCTGCAGCTTAAACTGTGTCAGATGTATTAAATGGGAGCCATAACTCTCACAGACAGCCAGACGGATCTCTTATCAAAGCGCAACAGCCAGAGCGGACGTGTCCATCCATCCCTGACAGCCGACGGTCTGCGATTTTAAAACTCACGCCCTCCAGCTAATACACCTCCCTGTGAACCAATGGTTGTGATTCGTAAAAGGGATTTTCCTTCCTACTCACTTCTTAACCCCTTGCCGGCTCTCCACCTTGCTGATCACTTTGATGCCTCGTCCGTGCGCCCCTAGAGTTCGGCGCACATCTTTGACATCTTGAGCGGAGCGGATGAAGCTGGCGAACACAATGTCGACGCCCTGGGCGACCCCGAACCTCAGGTCAGCCTCGTCCCGCTGGCTGACGGCCTGAAGGCCGATGAGGTCGGAGCCAGGAAGGTTGACGCCTTTACGGCTGCACAGTTGCCCGCCCGACTCCACTACCGTGTCCACCCAGTCAGAACCTGACGAAAAGAAAACATTATCACTTGTGAACACCCTGAATTGAGTGAATTAGAATAATCTTGGTGGGAAGGTCTTTCAATACAGTTAAGATTTCTGAAGTTGACTGTGTGTGTGTGAGATTAATATATATATATATATATATTATAGTGACCCACTGCAGTGGGGAAGCACATTTTGTTGGGTGGGGGGGGGGGTGAAAATGACGCTATGCGTTTAATGCTTATTACCAGTTTCTAGTACTTTGAGTCCAATGAGGCCGTCATCAATGTAGATCATGCTTCCCGTCTTGACTACTTCGGGCAGGCTGCTGTAGTCCACCCAGATAATCTTCCCGTCCGTCGCGTCTTTGTCACTCTCTGCCGTCACCACACGGACACGGCTGCCCCTTTCCAGCTCCACTTCCTCCTCTACTTTCTATACAAAGACACGCTGCCTTTAAATAGACACCATCGGAGTCGCTACTCTCTTTAAGCTAAGTAAGGCACTAGATTTATGCAACACGTAGAGGTGAAACCTGTGGTGCAAGGACGAAGTAGACATAAATGAAAAGGCTCCACTGGTATGTAATGAATTACAGTATGGCATCCTTCCAAGTTCTGATCTATATAGTACATCGATGCACCACTAATGGTTGGTGCTTCAAATCAATCATGTGGCTCCTTCCTTCTGGGAGAGGATCTCACACAGCAGGTTTACCCCTTTCACTAATCCCGTGCGGATCTCCGGACCCTTCGTATCCAAGGCGATGGCCACCGGACAATAACACAGGGGGTCCGGGGTTATTGTCTCCACAGCCTCTCTGATGTTTTTGATGGTTTCACTGTGGTACTGACAGAAAACAAGGAGGGAGACAGACAGACTCAATACATGGCTGAAGGGAAGACCAAAACATGCGTGTTTGAGTGGTGTAATTTCATGCTCTACATACTTCATGTGAGCCGTGAGAGAAATTTAGACGAGCAATATTCATTCCCGCCTTGATCATCTCATGGAGTTTAGGGATAGATCGGGACGCGGGACCTGAAGGGAGGAATATCAACCGTTAAAATCCCTCCCCGTGGCTTCTCAAATATGACAACGTGGTGATTGTTTTGTTGGTTTGGGATTTTTGAACAAAATAAGCAAATCTGCCAAAAGATGATGAAGCCTTTTTTTTCCTTGTCCAAGAAAATATTTGAATACATCAAAAACATTTAGAGTCAAGAGATGTGCATGACCTTAAAATCCCATTTGCATTCTGCAATTAATTCAAGTTACTTTCCTGGCAGAAAAAAACAGTATTTGCTCCAAAGCCACAGTTCCAAGCGCACCAGCAGACTGAAGGCTACGCAGCACGCAGGAGCTGCCAGAGATTTCATTCAACAGTTGCCAGAAAACAAGCGGCCGGTTGTCTCGCTCACCGATGGTGCAGATTATGCTGGTGTTGCGCGCTGTGATTGGCTCCTGGTCAATGTTCAGCAGACAAAGATGCTCCAGGAAAGTGTCGGCCATGCTGGCGTCCAGGCGCTGGCGTTGGATGAAAGAGTCCGGCTGCGTCATCGCCTTCCGAGTAGCGCCGGATGCAAACTGTAGCAGCACAGACATGTTGACAGTGAGGGGAAGTCGGATTGAAAACTCCAACTGCAGACTACACATGGAACTAAACACCTCGGTATAGTCTACAGCAGACAAGAGAGGGCCCAAAACACACCACGCTGACCGGATATCAGTTACATCACAGGAAGATCATCGATGTTCACCAACTTTCAGCTCCCGTACGAGTCAGTGGTGTGAAAACAAAAAAAACATTGCACGTCGTTTATGAGCAAAACATTTAAAAACAAATGCAAGGATCATATTAATAATTGAGGAAATAAAAAAGGCTGTAAGTTGGCCTTTTCAAACGCGAAGATACGAAAAGGGTTTTCCACACGAGCACCTGAGCGAGTCAATTTCAGGCAGCAGGAGGAAGACGTGCACTTTAATGAGAGATTATCTCTCCTCCACTGAACAGACTCACAGTAACAGGGATTGAAACTAGGGATATATTTTAGGACTTTATTGATAAAAGGTTATAAATTATAACAGCTTACAGAATCACGTGTCGGCAAAGGTCAAAGCAGGGAATGCAGGCTGAACAGGCCTTAAATCCCAAAAGTCCATGACAGCCAGTAACAACGGCACAAAATGAATTTCTAACAAACGGGCAGAGAGAGTGAGAGGAAACGGGCTGAAGAGGAAAGTGGGAAAAGGTGTGTGGATTGGCGGAGTGGGAGGGACAGCAGTGTGGAAAGCAGAGATAGTGAGAGGGCATCTAGTGGATGAAGGGAAAATGGCAACGGGACTGTGGGCTGAAATATGTGCCTGTGACAGAGAGAAGGAATGAAGACAAACGGACACGTCGTGCTTTTCTGACCGGAAGGAGAACTATTCGGCTGCATTTGTGTTGTTGTCCAGAGTACAAACTACATGTTCTTCTCCGTCCTGGGAAAAAAATGTTAAAAATTGTGAGAAGGAATTAGATGGGAAATATTGGTCTTCAGCTGCTTTAAATTTGAGTGAACACAAAGACATTCAAGTTATTTTCATTTTTTAAATAATATTTAAATATCCGGGCATTAGATGTACTACTCTTAAAGCCTTTCAACACCCAGGGAATCCGCCTGCACAAACCCTGAGCACACAAAGCGGTAAAAGGAGCCGATGTCTTTCATGCAAAGCGATGGGGAACCTGGTCGAGGGCTTCGAGCTACTACAATGGCATCCATTTTAAAGCGTGCCACTGTCAGTCAAGCCTGCAATTTCTGCAACCACAGGGGAAGAGAGAGTAGAGACCATGCAGCCTCAAACCGACAAGGTCGCTGCTGACAGCACAACAGGAACAAAGATGTGAAGAGAAAGGAAAAAGCAGGCGACACTGAAGGGAAATTCAAACTTCAGTGGTGGGGCGCTCAATTATTTCATTCTGCACAGCCCGTCATTGTACTAGGACCTTGTTGACTGCCGTTTATACTAAGTGATATGTTGTAATTGTGTTCTTTAAGAGAGAGAGAGAGTGAGGACATGCTGAAAGACAGACGGACAGATGCTCGACGCCTTCAGAGGAAACTCCCTGATGAAAATGGGGACTTTAGCAGGATAATATCAATCAGCAGAGCTCCTCCATCCTGTGGATTCGGTATCTGTGGGTGTTCTCTCTCTCTCTCTCTCTCTCTCTCTCTCTCTCTCTCTCTCTCTCTCTCTCTCTCTCTCTCTCTCTCTCTCTCTCTCTCTCTCTCTCTCTCTCTCTCTCTCTCTCTCTCTCCACCTCCCTGTGCCCCAGTTCTGCCGCACCACTGCACACATCATTACGTGTCCCACTGAGAACTCCTCCTCTAAGCCCTCCCGAAACATGGAAAGGCACACACACACACACACACACACACACACACACACACACACACACACACACACACACACACACACACACACACACACACACATACACACACAAATGTAGGCACCTGTTACTGGAAGGCTGACTATAAATAAAAGAGGTCAAAGACAGTGGCAAAATAGCGCTTGAGGCACAGCCTTTGTGGGTGATGAGAGAGGTGAACCAGGTGATGGGCGTGGCCTGTTTGCAGCAGGTCACATTTCTGCGCATCAGAGAGTAATGCATTGTCTTACGCGTGGACCGTATAATGAAATCATCGGATAATGCATTGGATAATGCATGGCCAATGGATATTGAAAAGGACAGATCATCCACGAGACTGCACCTAAATAACCTTCTACATGCAGTTCAGTTTGCAAAAAGTAATTTGGGATTTTTTAATAAAGCTAAAGTTTTGTGATAATGTGAAAACGTCACTGTATCTCTGCACCTGCAATCCAAAGTGAAATCATTGGTCCACTTACTCATTTTAATAAGACCATTTCCTTGTAAGATCCCAACAGTTCCTTGTCCTCATTTACTTTATCTATTTCTGTAGTTTCTATGTTTCTTCCACTGTGTTTTTCCTCATCTCTCCTCCCACTCACACCGCAGACGGATGATTTTTGATGAATTTGATGATGAACAAATTCCTTGTATGCTTAGCATATTTTGGTAATAAATGTTTCCTGATTCCTGAATTTGCAGTCTGACTGAAACAACTGCTTCTTACTCCCTAAAAGGCAAAGTGCGAAGGTAAGTCAATGATCTATAAATGTCAATATGACTGATCAATAATTCATTTGGGCCTCCATAGCCTGCAGCCAAGGTCAGAGTTCAAAAAGTGGAGGAATTGAAAAGCAGATATAAAAAGACTAAGAGAGTGTTATAATGCTAAACACTGGCCACAACCTGGCAACCCAAAATACGTTATAAGTAGAGAGGCCTTTTTAAATTTATTTTAAGTCAACATAAAATCAGTTTACAACCCACTTTTAATAGGTGACTTATGAAAGTGATACGTTTTTAGGAAAGCATCATTATAAGTGTGTTGCAGTTTTAGAGTGAGATTATAAGTGCAGATGTTTTTGAAACATTGAAATATAGTCTGCGTCATTATTCACTTTTTCGCATTCAACCACAGGAGCATGTTGCTGCTTTACTGGAAAACAAAGCTGCCTTATTTGAACTATGGACTGATAGGAACCGATGTTATATAAGTATTAGACTTTGGCAAATGAGGTGCCGCAAAAGAATGACATGTCTGCTACTCTGTTTATTCAGAGTTATTAAAGGGTTGATGCAGGTCACATGAACCCAGAATGAAGGAAAGGTGTAAATCGTTAGCCAAAGGACAAACAGACCTTTGTTCCTCAGTGGACTAAAGAAACCCTGCAGCCCTCTGCTCGATGTCACACACACACACACACACACACACACACACACACACACACACCTGTATGATATAACAGACTGGAGTAAAGGTTGGTTTTACATACAGACACTAAAGTGCTATAATATGACATACAAGTTAAATTGCAATCGCTTATAACAATAAAACATTTAATACATGTTGGAGAAGCATCAGTATTAAAGCATTAGCCAACATTAGAAACTTTATCTTAACGTGCAACTCACAGGTTGAGAGAAGGTTTGCGAAGAAAATTAACTCTTTTTAAGGAGCTTGTCAGAAAATGATTTGCAAAAGTGGGAAACGGAGAGCGACCAATCATTATTTTCCGCCGCAACATAAATAAACACTAAGAGAGTTTTTCAGCCAAAACAAAATATCAATCCAACAGAAGAAGCATGTTTACGGATGTAGAAAGAAATGTTGGCACACTGCATACGGCCCCTAAACGGTGGACGACGCAGAAACAGTCGAAGCGAAGTAGTAAACTGGAGATCTTTAGAAAGGAAACGACCAACCTGTTGGATGCACGATGAGGGCCAAGAACACGAGTGGAGAGGAGGGACGAGCGCCCAGGTGGAAACGAATGAGTTGGCGGGAGTTTTAGCGCCATCTGGTGGACCGTCTGTAAATGTTGACTCTGCGAGCTTTGCCACAATGAGGACCACACGTGGACAAGTCCTGTTACAAGTTTATTGATCGGCAACAGGAATTATTGGGTTGAATACAAAGTGCATCAGGACGGGAAGAAGCTCAGTATAACCTTCAGTGAGTGTCATCAGAATATGGTTGTTGAACTGGGATATTAAAACAGGCTACGCTGTATTGTATTGTAGTATCATACTGAATCGCATGTCACGTGTTGATGGCATGTCTGCAGTGTGCACACGTATGTATCAGAGTTTTCTGAAAGTGATCCTCGGCGGAGTCTCGGGCTGCAGGATGAGGGTGCATGTGGTCTTGAGGTCCTCTGAGGACAACACGCTGAGATGGAAGCTCCGCAGGATCTAGACGGAGAGGATGAAGGGAAGCAGAGGAGGAGGAGGTGATGGAGGTGTAATCACAGGGCAGAAAGGGGAGGAGTAGCTGTTAAGAAGGATCGTATTTATGCTGCATTAAGCATCAGCGGCATAAGTATCGACTGAAGAACACTGGTTAACAAGTACGGAGTCTCCTTGGGCTCTTTGTCGTATTTCAGGAAGCAGATCCACCAAAAAGTTACTCTTAATACCCTAAACTGCTGGATGGGTTTAATTGAAATAGTTTGAGGCCAAAATAAGTTTATTAGATAACAATCTGAAAAGAAATGACTACAAATGTGTGCAGCAGGTCTCTTTTTCCTCTCCTATCGCTCATCTCACAACCTGCCAACAACCTGCCCCCCCCCCTCTTGCATTGTATACTTTCTCCCTCACTCCATCCTCCTTGACTCACATGCATGAGCAGGAGCTGCATCTCGTTCTCGGCAATCCTCCTCCCAACGCACTGCCTCGCCCCAAAGCCGAACGCCAGGGAGCGAAACCCTCCAGCGCTCTGGCCTTCCTCTCTGGCGCCGCCCCACCGGCCGGGGTCGAAGCGCTGTGGATCCTTAAACACCTCGGCACTCCTCCCCAGGGGGTAAAGACAGGCCTGCACCATTGTCTGAGGGGAGGGTTGATTCAGTAGCATTCAATGTACCTGGATGTGTTGGGACGAGCGCATGTGAGGATCTGATAACTCACCCCGGCAGGAATGTGGTAATTCTGAAGAACGATGTCTTTGATCGGGTACCGCTGCACTGTGGTTCCCACCGGATACAACCTGACACACACACACATACACACACACACACACACACACACACACACAGACAGAGTCTGATGACTCATTCCCAAAACTGAACTCAGGATTCCTGGTAAAGAAATCTCGCTGTTGATGTAAACAGGCTCAGAGCATCATTTCTCTTTCATGATACGTGAAGGAGAAAGAAGGTATTTAAGTAAGTGCAGCGCGTGCCGGCTGGCTGCTGTTTAATTTAAGGTTACTTGTGTGCTTGTTTGGAATTAATGAACACTAAAGCAGCGTTTCAACTGACCCTGTATTATAGATCTTCCTGCTATATCCTTTTCAAAATCTTAATTACTTGATGAAAGGTAACTCTTGACCTTGGTAACAATAGTTTGACAAAACTACTCAAGGTTCACTTACATTTGTTTTTCCAAGGACTTTGATCGCCTCACACAGTCCTCATCAGGTAACACTGATGAAAACTTCTTTGCGCGAGAACTGAGCTTATAATTTACAGGCAAGTGAGCCTAATCCATCCACTGATGAAGACCTGATGGAAAGCCCCAGAAAAGCATGTAAGTCTACCTTTTGTCAAACATCTGTTTACATGATCAAGAATTAAAGTTAATTTTAAGCTAATTCAGTTGAAAGGGTCCTCAAAGTGCTATCGTCTCTATGACAACCGAGGAAACTTGATTCACTGATGATGGTTGGTGTGACAATGATTGAAATCAAAAAGCTTTGACAAAACCCAAAAGAGAAATTGAGCTTAACAATATTCCAGAATGCGATAACCGGTCGTTTTTCTGGTGGTGGTTTTGTGCGATGAAGCTGGATTGTGCAGGACGCTGTGTACTTGATAGGAACTGTGAGGACAAAGGACTGGCAGAGATGGACCAGCGTGTGTGTACTGGATCGACAGAATAGAAAACATCCCCAAGGGAACCACAAATGAATTAATCAACGAGGAGACGGATGTGTCTCGGGTAATATTCACCTGAGAATCTCCTTGATTGTGCCTTTCAGCAGTGGCGCCCCCTGCAGGGCTTTCACAGAATCACCACCAGCTTGTGCCCATGACGCCCTCACCTGCTGCCTCACCCTCTCCTGCACGTCGGGGTTACGACCCAGCTCGAACAGAGCGAACTGCAGGGGCACCGCTGTCTGCAGGACAACGGCACGAGAGGTCACGTGGAATAAGTCAATGTGTACAAAAATACACCATGGAAGAACAAACACGCACACACACACCGTGTCGACCCCTCCCGCCATCAGCTCAGTGACATTGGCTTTGATGAGGTCTAAAGATAGCTGCCCTTTCTCCATGAGTTGGCCCAGAACTCCGGTGTACTGGCCTCCGCCTGCAGCCTCGGACCCTCGAGCCTGCGAGGAAGACAGCCGCTGGTACCCCTTCTGGATCCTCGCCTCGGCTGGAAGACGGAGATCAGGAGGAGAGGAGGAGAGGAGGAGGGGGGTGTCAGGCATGAGGGGAGCAGTGAAAACGCTACCAGGGAGGCCCATTGAAAGCCGTCTACCGTGGCTGAAGATGTGGTCCCATGCACTGGCGTGCTGCGTCCACAGGGGGGCGCCCGCAAGGAGCATCAGGCGAGGGGGCAGGTAGAGGAGAGGAGGGGTCGTGGCCAGCATTCGCTCCACGGCCCAGATGAACTTCTGGGACTCCATGGAGGGAGATGAGGAGAAGAGGCCGATGCGCTCCCCGTAGATCACATGGCAACTGGCTGTGGGGGTGCAGGAGTGAGGGGGAGGGGGAAGGGGGGAGGGTGGGAGACAGCCGACGTGTTTCTGGGTGAGCAAACAGACTGAAAAAAAAAGGCCAAAACAAGGGGATGCACACTGAATATAAGAAGTAGACAGTAATCTGAGGGTTACTCGGCCCTTTGCGTTGAGGATATTCTAAAATTATTCCCTGAGTGCGTGCGTCGCCGCAGAGGACGGCCTCGCCTCCAGCAGACATCCAGCGCCCATCAGACACGCTAGTATTAAACACCGCATCACTGACTGGAATAGAGTTTCTTGCAGATCTATTCCTATCCCGGCTTAGCACCTGGCTCTGTGTGCCGTGGTCCATTAGGAGCAGGCTAGCGTGACTCAAAGTCATCAACCCCCCCCCCCTCTCTCTCTGACGCACACACACAACACACACACACACACACACGTGTACAGCACACCGAGTCACACCAGCATGCACAGGTGTGAATGTGGGAAGTAGCAGGTTGAGGCGGATGAAAGGAGCAGAGCCGGAGGGAGAATGCTGGAGCTTTGATCATCTTTGTTGCTGTTTCTAATTTTTCTATTTTTAAAGGTGCCTGTTCTCCATGACCTCCTACAGCTGTAATATGTTAACGACAGACATGCCTGGAGGTTAAAGAGAGCTTTGGCTCTCATAAGAGGTGAAACTATTTTGAAAGGCAAATATTTTGTTCCTGCAGATTCCTCTGACATGAGACGCTTTAATGGCCTGTTGGTCTACGTCTGCATTAGTGACTCAACTCAAAGAGCTGAGAGTTAAAGTGAAAGTCTGTCAAAGAGGGAGGTGACATTAAGAGGAGGCTCATCGGGTGAATGGGGTAAAATCTTATTGGATATCTCTTTGAAACTTACCCAGGTGATGACTTGCAAGTGTTCAGTACAGATGTATTATTAAATACTAGCCAATTTTCACAAATTTCCAAAACGGAAACCTGAACATTAGATGAAGCCAGGTTGAAAATGATTATGTCATTTTGTTGACGTATTGAAAATACTGTTCTACAAACTATGAGTTGAAATATATATATTTATATTAAAAACATCTCAATAGGAAAAATGCAGATAGGAATTATATTGTAAAGTTTGATGTATGTAAGTACAACTGAAATGGAGATTTATAGCTTAGATTCTGAGAGAAATAAACTAATTTTGAGAAAACAACCAAGAAATGTCGATTTGAAATATGCAAATGAGACCTTATCTAATGCTACTCTAGTGAATTCATGAGATCAAATAAACAAAGTAAAATTAACTAAACTGAGTACGGACGCTTTTTTTCCCACCATTTCAAATCCCACCACCATTTACTGACTTCTCCAGGTGAAAAAAACAACACACTTTTGTGGCAATGATGAGTGAACGAAATAGAAATTCACGTGAACTTCAAGTGTGCAAACAAACGCAAGAATACACAAAGAAATTCGCAGGCCTCAAATCACTGGGGGTCAATGACCTCTGACCTTCTAGCGCGAAGCGGAAGAGGTCAGGACTGGGATCCAGGGTCAGACTGCGCTTTCCCTCCTCGCCTCTCCCCTCCTTCTCCACTCTCGCCCGGAGCATTCGGCAGAAATCCATCGCGACCTCATCAAGCAGCGGGAGGAAACGCTGCACGGGCGCACTCATCATCACCTCCTTGTTGAGCAGCAGGCGGTCAGCGCGCCACTCCTCGCCGTTCCTGTGGAGAGAGCATTCGGAGCGAGGCATTGAAGTGACCCGCGGCCCAGAGTGGGTTGGAAAGAAAACAGTAACACTTTTCCACTCCTTTTGCTTTTTTTTCGTGGTCGCTTTGTGAAGATGCTGTGGTCGTTTTTGGTTCTCTCTGTCTCCCTTTTTCTTTTCCACAAATTCTCGGATTTTCCAGGAAACACAAACTCATTCCATCAGAATAATTAGAACGATGCTACAATCACATTTTAGGAGCTTTAAGCGTAGCTGAATACCTTCTCCAACTGGAAACAAGTGAGCAGCATTGTGATGACTTGAGTGATTACATGCACACAGACGCACACGCTTCTCTCACTTAAAGAAATATTACATTCATAAAAAAACATTTTCTTGAGACATGTCCTATTTTTAGGAATCAACATCAGCTCAACCCTGGTCTCCCTCCACTGGCTCACTGTTTTGTTTCAGAATAGACTTTAAGAGCTTTAACGATCACTTTCACACGTCTGGGTCTGATCCTAAAATGTAAAGAGGGAACGTTGAACGAGCATTCGCCTCTCGCTAGCAGCCTTAAAGTCTTGGCTGGGCCCCTTCCGGCTGTTCTAATGTCGGGGCCCAGAGCTAAGAAGGCCCGCGTGCACAGGAGCAGTACTGACTTGAGGAAAACTCCCTTGCTGTGCTGCCGCGTCTCCCGGTGCGTTGCCCACGGCTGCAGGGTCATGCGTCGGGGGTGCAGCCCCTCGGAGCGAAACAGCTCGGCTATGTCCGCCGGCAACATGATGTTCACGCTGCTGTGGGTGCCCACGTGCTCCCTGCGCACACAAACACACACACACACACACACACACACACACACACACACAGAAGGACGTAAACTAACGTCATGAACATAATCGGAACAACAAATCTTTCGCTCCTCTTTCAAGCATCAACGTCACGCAGGAGGCGATGCCGCCATCCCACTACCTGTAGATGGGCCCCAGGGCGTTGAAGGTCCTCTCCATGTGCTTGTGGATCTGCCGGAAACGGTCCTCTCTCCAGAACTTCACCAGGTTGATCAAGCCGCTCCTCCCCGTGTGAGGGATCTCCTGGAAGCTCCGCACCTGACCTCCAGCCCTCTCGGCTCCTTTTCTCCCCTCCGACTTCCCCGGCGCCACCGCCACACAGAGAGCTCTCTGCGGTGCGACGGCACAGAGCGCCCTCCCGGAGCCGCGGGGGCCCTGCGCTCGGACGCACACCGTCACTCGGGTGCACACGCTCCTCATGGTCCGAACGAGGTGCGTCCCGTCGATGCCGACCAGAGTTGTGGCGGCGCTCGCTGGCGTCTCTCCATGACCGATTATTTCCCTCCTTAATCCTCAACCTCATATCCTTGAATCTGCTCCATCGCTCTGATGGACTGATAGGGAATGATGATTTATGGATGTGAAGGTCAGAGTTCAAGAGAACCACAACAGAGCCCAAATGTCAGGCTGCTCCAGAACACACACACACACACACACAACGAGAGAGTCCAGCTGGTCAAAGATGTCTTTATTACACGTTTTTTTTGTCATGGCAAGTGGAGAAAATAATAAAGAGACCATGACTGTCTATCAGTTTGGGTGCTTTTTTTTCTGCTTCTTGTTTGAAAAAAAAAACGTAAGCAGCAGATGACTAATTAAGAAACTAATTGCTTTTCTCTCTAAAATATTGAGCTTATTATATCAAATCTATATCAAATGTAGCTTCAAACAACAATTTATTTACATGTGATATAGATTAGAGATCATTTACAAAGAGACATCAAGACAATCATACAAAATCATACAAAATGAGCACTTACAATTAACTGATTTGTGTCAATGTGTGATGAAATGTGTTTCCCTGAGGTTCCTTACTTGTGAACAGATCACTTGGATCCGTCATTTAGAGAGAAGTTACAGTACAACAAAACTAGCTAGTTTATAGATGGAATAAAATAATAAATATTACACAAACAAAACTAGGCTCTAAATGGGGAGAAGACAACAACTCGTTAAGGTAATAATTAACAATTATCGTCCAATCCCATTTTTTAGGGATAATTTAGAATGCAAGACAACACCGCTTGTGATGTAACTTTCCCTGCTGGTGTATTCATCAGATTATTATCAGAGAATTCATCATCTGCAGGTTTGATCAGTTCAATTTATATTTAGCTCATCTTATACAAGATAATAAAATAATCTGGCATATTAGTGTAATAAGACAAGAATAGTCCTCAGATGACATGATTGTGTAACAAGAGTTTGTATGTAAGATGTTGAAGTGGCACCCTGAGGGGGGCGGTGCCTCCGTCGCCCCTCCGATCACACGGCGATCACTGGACTCTGCAGGCTGCTGGTGCAGGAGTGGACGTCCTGCTGCGTTTCCCTCCTTTGAGCTCCTCCGTGCCAAAGCCGAGGCCTTGGAAGGCGCTCAGCAGGTTAAAGCCGCTGTCCTTACTTTTGGAATTAGAATGAATGATCTTCGACAACTCGCGGGGGAGAGACACTTTTCCTCCAACAGATTTCAGGTGGTTTGTGTCCCTGGTGCTCTAATTAAGAATTAAAAAAAAAAAAAAAAAAGAAGATAAAAAAACGTGTATCCTCTATCTTGTAAACGTGTACTCTGTATCTGTCTTCATTGCCAAACAAGCATACAGTATTAGTAACAAATAGAAAAATAGAAAAGCACTTGTTAAGAGCAGAGCTATTTGTTTATGAAGACACGTGAGCTTCAACATGAACTACACATTCCTTCATAAAGACTCGTCTACATTGATTTTGTTAGAATGAAGAGTCATTTTGGGTTGATATCGGCGGTCCTTGTGAAGAAAAGCGGTAACGTGTATCGGAGTCCTTTTGGAAACTTGCTGCAACTTATTTTACTGCAGTTCTGTCAGTCTGCCTGCACAGTCCTGCTTCTGCATCAACATTTTCAGATGTATGTGCAAAAGCGCTAGAAGTGAGTTTTGCATGAACAACAAGCTTTTAAAAAAAACGAGTAAGAAAATAGAGTAAAGTTGCCTTTGTGGAAAACGTATTGCTGTGCACAATACATGTCGGAAATACTGGGAAAATATTGAGCAGAAATGCTTTGTATTGCATAATAGATTATTTCTTCTTCCCCAAAAGCTTCCTTCCACCCTACAGCTCAATGACCCTGAAGCATCTTCGTCACGCTTCCCAAATAAATCAGTAAAAGCATACATCATTATGTTTTTTTTCCTGTTTAATAGAAACATCTGCACTCACCTCAGACAGCTGATATTTTCTCCTGAAGTGAGCTCTCATAGCGGCTCTCTCTGCGTTCTTCTGAGCGTTCGTTGCTTCCCGGAGCTTTCTGTGAACACGGCAGACGAAAACACAAATGACACAGAATTTGAATTAAAGCAGATTTCCTTACTTAATGTTAACGAATCCAGTTTCAGACTGTAAATTCATAAAAATGGCTTATTTGAAAACAAATGCAAATTTAAAGGACAGTTTTGTTTTCTTGCCATTACGTATTTAAATGTACATGTTCTGTAGAACACATCTCATTTTCAGTATCTCTAAATATTTGAAGTATATTTATAACATGTATTTCCATTTGATGCTATTTTACACTTTTTAATTTCAAAAACAAAATACTCATCTAACTTGTATGTCTATTCTTTTGATAGCTCAAGCATATTTAGTAAATAATATTTTGATGAAAATAACATTTTGAGAGGACCTTTACTTTTAAAGTGTGGTTTCAGCATGTTACTGTCACTTGTACTCGGTGTACTATGCGTGATGCGTCTCTGAAGTTGTCCACTCGCCTTTCTTTCTCCAGGTCCTTCTCGTACGAGCAGATGATTGACAGGTCTTTGGGCTGCGCTGTACGAGGAGAAGGGGTCCTCCCAAACCGGTGGCATCGTCCCCTTCCTCTCCAAAACCTGCCCCTCTTCTTCCTGCGTTTGGCACACAGCTTCCTCTCCTTCACCTTTGACCCCCAGCTCGTCAGCCTCCCGATGGGCGTCCTCAGCCAGTTTCTCACCCTGAGCACAGACTCCATGCGGCGGCGGGAGCCGGGACGGGAGGGAACGACCACCGGCCCTACTTCTCAACCAGATGTTGGGTGGACCTAGAAATGTTTCGTCCTTCGCTCATGTTGTGTTGCGCCGATGGGACAAACTCAGGACACACACACACGCACGCACGGCGGCTATAACTCAGATTGAGACCTGCCAAGGACAAGGACGTCAGTCAGACAAGGCTCACAGATGCACAGACTCAGTTAACTCTTTCACAATTGTTTGTCATCTAGAGGAAAAGAAAAAAAGATTAGCCACTTTTTCACTATTAATCCCCGCCAGCATGAACATTTATCATGTCCGAGTTCACCGTCTGCTTACCGACCAGGTGGTCACAGTGTAGAATCCCGATAAAGCTCCGGGCAGATGGCCTTCGCCTCGACCGGACAATCCCACAGAGCTTCAGAAAAACAGAGAGAACAAGAAGAAACAGAAGAAGAAGAAGACTCTCCCCGCCGGATGTGGTTGGCGTGTGTCGCTCACGGGAGAAAATGACGCTTCGTTTGCTGGTTTCAGCCTCTTCTTTGTCGCCTTCCGTCCTCCAGACTTCCTCCGCTCTCCAACAGACCCGACTGTCCCTTACAGATTGCTTCTCAAAGGGCTCAACGAGGGGAATCTCGTTAGCGGGTAATTAACCCGATGACTCAAGTGTTTGTGAAGGAGATTTAGAGACTTCATGTTGAGTGACACACGCAGGCGTTCGCAGGCGGGACATTAGAGTTGTTGCTGTTGAATGCAACATTTTTGGGGTTTTAATTTTTAGGAGCTGTTCAGCGCTTCATTTGGGAAGGTGACAGAAAAGGTAATGAGAGATGTTCTTCAACCTCAGCCAACCAGAAAGCTGTTACGTTACGACAGTTGTTACGATATTACACGTTTTTTCTGTTTTTTTTAAGAACACAATGAGTATTTGCCCGTCTGATACCCAGAGATGAAGAGATGAGCGAAGCTTTGAGGAACGGAAATGAAACAAAGAGAAACCTGAATGGAGAGTCTGGCCTGAGACACAGAAAATAGGACATTATAAAAGACTGATGCAGTTACCTTAACTATTAAAATAAAGCGACAATGAGGTCATTGATAGAAAATATTTGCATTTTTCTAAATATTTATATATTTAGAAAAATGCACACAAAAATAACAAACCAGAAAAAAACTATTTTTCTTTTCTTAAGTTTGTTAATGTTTGTTGTTCTCCTTAAGGTACGGAGAGATTTGGCTTTGGCTTTTTCAGCTTTGTGTTTAGCCACTATAACGTAGTTATAACCAGTCAAACAGACATTAACAACTTCCCTGTGAAGACAATTTGAATTGTTACACGTACATTCCTTGAAATTAAAGATTTAAATCTGCTTACAAACTACAAAATAGTGCGTCGAATAGTTTATTTATTATCTTTACATGAAGCTAATGAATGTTAAAATGGAGGGTGTTGTTTTCTGCGTTAGAAAGCATCTGAAAGTCTTCCCTCGGTGAGTTCTGTGCCATACTTGGGACTCACACAGCCTCTAAACTCTTCAACCAACCCACTTATATGACCTCGTTCCCTCTGCCGCTTTGACCTCTTTGACCTCTGACAGGTGAGGAGAATTTAAGGCTTTAACAAGATCCCCAAGACAAGCCCCGCCTCCTGAAGCTCACGTTCAACGACAGATCTGGGATCAGCTCACTTATGTCAACAGTATTTCCCCAGAGAAGCGAGGTTGAGCACATTAACAATCGTACAAAAGACAAATTAATATTCTTATATTTATTATATTTGTGGATTATTTTTATAAAATCAGAGCAACAAAACCAAATAATTATTAACCTACTCAACCTCATTTTTGATGAGCAATGGCATTTTGTAAAACCATCACTCCTTTGCTATGTGAACATAGCATTTCGAAATACATCTTTGTTTAAATGGATGTCAGTCGTCGCTGTAGAGGCTCTAGAAGGCAGAAGTGCCGCCTGTATCACCAGATACAGACTTTCTTCATTTCATCCAAATTTACAGTGAGTGTGATTTTGTGTTATTTCATATTATTGAAGACTGATTCCAGAGCTAACACAGTATACTTTTTTAATCAATCAAAGAGTAACGCAACTTTTAACGATCTGCCAAAAGAAGTTGATATCACACATTAATTAAAACATATAAATCATACTCACTCAGCTTTGATCATTATATATACATACAGTATATAATATGCTATATCCCCTCGGCTCTGTTAAGTTTCAGCTTTATTTTTAAGCTGACTGTGAGCTACCTGCTGAGCACCCGGCGATAGACGGAGGTGAACTTGGTGGAGCATTTAGCATCCTTAAGACATATTTTATTTCCCTCAGAAATTGGTGGCGACCAAAACCAGAGATAAAAGAGGGCATTCAGGGTTCAGAAACACACCTTCAAATCAATAACAGTTTTGTTCTGTCTGCTGTTTCTGGAAACAGGCCGCTGATTGAGTGCAACCAATATTTCTTTCTCTGCTGCGATCTGCTGTTTTTTCAATGTACAATTTAAAATGACCCACCTCGACCCCATTCACCGCCAGCTTCCCCACAAACACCTGTCCAATAAGTCGACTCCACTGAGCTGCTTATAGAAGTCCAAATCCTCCCTTTTGTTCTTCACCTTTAACCACAACCCGACCGCTTTGAGGTAATATTCCTGCCCCCCCGCAAGAATGTCTACTAATGTCTACTAACAAAGACTCTTCTCGTATTTCCTCAACTTTACAAATTGTGCACATAACAAACAAAGAAATAGTAAACGTATGCATCCCTTCTTTCAATGACTCACCACTGATGTAATGTAGAATCCTGTTTAGAAATACTTGCAAACAGATTGGTATTGTCCACACAGGGTCAAGTGACCACTCAGGGTCTCATCTGTTCATATCACAGCTGTGCCTCCAGGCGTGACTCCTCCCTGGCGGATGAGGAGGCAGGACGAAGGGGTGACCCAGGGCAGAGGACAGGGAGATGCGCGCGGAGGGCTCGTACTCCAGCATTCTCTCCAAGAGGTGGAACAACTGCTGGTGCTCCGTTCCACGGGACAACAAGTACTCCTGAAAGAAGGACGGAGAGGAAGGAGTTGGTCGTGGGGAGCTAACGCGGCACGTGTTTACGAGTCTGCGGCGTCGCACTTGCCCTCAGCGGTTTGCACTTGGCCTTCACGTAGCGTCCGGCCTTGGAGTACTCATTCCAGTCGAGGCCCCCGTGCTGGAAATACTTCTGCTTCCTGCGAGGAAAAGAACAACGTTTTGTTTGTCGTGCGTCGTGGCGTGTTTCTGTGTTGATGTGTGTTACCTGCTTCTCTGGATCATTCTCTGAGGAACCGCTCCCTGCACCCTCTCCATCATAGCAAGGTGCTCCTTATTGTCGTGAGTCTAGACGCAGAGTTCACGTTGACAAAATCAATCACAACTGTGCTACTTTCACCGTACTCCGATTGAACCAGTTTAATATGGGGCGCCGTTTGTAAAATGTCACACGTTCTAAAATCCTGCGCAGTTTTGCTACATTTAGCATTTCATATTAACAAAAAACCACGACAATATTCATATGTTACTTTTTCAAACATTTAGAGAGAAATTCATGTAAATTCATGCAATAACTTTTCCAAGGATAATGTTTGGCAGTAACACAACGTTGTTAAATAATTTAAATGTAAATGTAATGTTAAATGTAAATGTTAAATGTAAATATAAATGTTAAATGTAGATCTAAACGTTAAATGTTCACTCTACATATCAGACTTGACGACTAAACATTACAATATTTACGGTAATTCACGCCGCGGCAAGACAAGCTGGCAAGTCCGGATGAATTAGCTCTTGTTATAGAGCGGGGGTGTCAAACTGATTTTAGGTAGGGGGCCACATACTGTCCACGTTAGATATAACATTTAACATTTAGATTTAGATTTAACATTTAGATATAACATTTAACATTTACATTTATATTTACATTCAGCATTTGTATTTAGTATAACATTTATATTGAGATTTAACATTTATATTATTTATATTATAAAAGTCATTGCATGAATTTACATGCTTTTTTGTTCATATGAAATGCTAAACGTAGCAAAACTGCGCAGGATTTTAGAACGTGCGACATTTTACAAACGGCGCCCCATAGTTTAATCCCACATGTGACCTGGTACAGCGTGAAGCCTTGGTAGTATTCAAACAGGATGCATCCGATGCTCCACACGTCACATGGGTGACTCCAACCCAACTCTGTGAGAGGGAGAGGAGGGACGGAGCCTTCAACACAAATGAACAGCACTGACAGCTGCTGGTTGCTCCCTGGTCGTAATCAACACATCTCACCCAGTACGACCTCTGGAGCTCGGTAGTGACGTGTGGAGATGACGGTCGAGTGGTGTTCGTGGTCAAAGGTGGCGCTGCCAAAGTCAACGAGCCGCACCGTGGTGTCGTTTATTCTCCGCTCGTTGCACTTCTGAAGGAAGACAGAAAGGAAACAAGACTTTTGGCCAGATACACTTTACTTGGAGATAAAACGTAATATAAACCCACTGGTGTTCAGTCGGATGCTCAGTAAAATGCAAACCCATGAACAATGAAAACACCAATTAGATCAGATTAGATGTTATACTTCACTGTGCCGTTAACCTTTGAAATCAGCTATTTGTTTGTTTGTTTATGTGTAAAGTTGTGAAGAATTTGAGTATAAGTGTTTGCGTTGACATGAGATGAAGGATATTTTTTGGTATTTTGTATATATATATTTTGGGGCTTACATTTGGTAAAATATCTATATATATACTGATATACATATCCATATACAGTAAACATCGGTAACTGAAATAAGTTTGACTAAGCTGTTTTTTTATTATTAAAGGCTTTGTGATGATGTCCTGTCTGCCTCATACAGAGAATAAAACAACACATTGCACTCAGCTCAGAAAAAAACTATCTGTGTCTGAACCCCTTTGATCGCAGGTTCGTCTTTCTTTTACCTCCAAAGTTCTCAGCTTCCTGCCTGCAGTTGTTTACCTTCTCAGCGTTGTATATGAGGGAGTAGTCCGAGTTGACAAAGAGGATGTTTTCAGGCTTCAGGTCGGTGTGAGTCAGCTTGTTGTCATGGAGAACTGCAGTGGAGACAGAGGGAGGAGGGCGATGCATCATGGGGGGAGCCAACGCCCTCGTCTGGTAGAGTTTTTCATTCGTTTGACGGTCAAACTTTGACGGATTTGTAGACAAAAAATAGACAAATCAAATGAAACAAAAAATCTAGAATTATCCCTTTGTGTTTTTCTTTTAATCTGCATGAAGAATCAGTCTTCAGTCCCCCTCTAAACATCTACAAGGCTTGTTCTCTCTCACACTGGATAGTCGTTATCACTGACAAGGGTCCTGAAGAACAAGAGAAAAAGCAAAGTAGGACGTTGGACTCACAGCCGACAGCGTGGCAGATCTGGCGGGCCATGTGTCGGATCTGGTTAATGGAATAAGGCAGGAAGTTGTTTGCTTTCAAGAAGTCGAAGGTGCTGAGAGACAGCAGCTCAAAACAGATGCACATGTGGCCGCAGTGGTTGAACCAGTCCAGCATCTGCACACAGTGACTGATGGCAAAGGAAGATGGTGGTGACTGTTTGGTGCAGAACGGTAACTCAGTGTCCCGTGCAAAGGAACAGAGAAGAAGCAAAGCAACAAACACAAGAAGTCACGACCAAACGTACACAAAAGAGTCTTAAAGACAAACGTCTTACTGTCGGTTGTCTGGATCGCTGGTGCCGATCTTCTCCAAAACGTTGATTTCCAGTTTGGCCGCTTGTCTGTATTTCTCCAAGTTCCTAATGATCTTCAGAGCGATTCGGCCTCCTCCTCTGTGTGTTAAAACACAGTCGTTTAGAGCCTTGAACACAACTTAGATTATTAGATGCAGCAAAGTACCTGCTGAGGTCCGAGCATTGCACCACCTTCCCGAAGGTTCCCTCACCGAGCGTGTTGATTATCTCGTCTGTGGGAGAGTTTGAGATGAAATGGAAGCTGTAAAAAAAAAAAAAAAGCTGGCAACGCTTTACAACCGATACCTACATCTGTCTTCGAGGACGTCCCCACTTTTGTAGATCAGATGGCCGCTTTCCGTGTCCCTCCCGTCATCGCCTGCAGCCTCACTGCTGCTTCGCTGGAGGCAAAAAAGCACATTGATGACCGGCGGAGCAGAAGAATCAAGAGGAATCTGGGTGGAGATCAAGCGGCATCCGTGCCTTTCGCCACAAACCGGCTTAAAGGCCGAGACGACATGAGTGATCTGATCTGTGGGTCTTAAAGGGCAAATGGTCAGCAGGTGGGTTTACCTCTGGTTAGGACTGATGCATTCAAACATGGAAAAAAACCCTCTGCAGGAAAGGGTTGCTTAGTTTCACGTAGAGCTTCAAAATGGCAAAAAAGAAAAAGATTGCAAGCTTCTGCAGCGAGTTTGATCCCGATGACATGAGTTTCTTCCATAGGAGGTTAACAAGTGAAGTCAAATGGCTTCTGGCCTCTTCGGAGGAGCTGAGGCTCTATTTCCATCCGCATTCTGAGACTGTTATTAATATCAGAAGTGTGCTGAGGAGACACTCGCTGCAGGGCATGGGCCACGGAACAGACCGTACACAAAGTCATGTAAACACACACACACACGATATGTGGAGCCGGAGGACAAAACTACGAATTGAACTTCACCACATTGAGCAAGTGATTTAATGTCAAATGTCAACCTTTAGTCAGAGGTGATTGTTGGAATTATATGAGTGAGGATGTAGAGATACTCACAGGGCGGCACAGACAGATACAGTCCAGAAAACCCTTATAGACGGAGCACAGTTCTGTCTTCCCCATGATGGAGAAGCAAAGCGCTTCAGCGGAGGAGGATGGAGGTGACGCGATGAGGTGAAGGAGAGGGGCAGGTGGAGCAGGACGGCTGGACGACCGGGAGCAAGGCGATATTAAAGCAACGGCAACTTGGAAGTTGTGGCAAAAGGAAAAAAATGGCTCGCGAGGTCGTCAACGGAAACCAGAAGGGAAGGTGGGGAGAAATACTGTAGCTTTACAGGAATTTAAATAAAAATCAAACAGAAGCCAAAAAGAACGACAAAGAGAAAGCGACGGACAGCAATGAGACGAGGAGACAGATCGGGAGGAGGGTGAGAACGAGAGAGCTGAGACCGGAGCTAAGAATAAACTTTGGTCACAACCCCCCGAGAAAGTCTTCTGAGGAGAATCAAGATGTGGTGAAGGGTGGCAGAGATCCAGTTTCACTCATCTTACTTACTCTCCTCCCTGCACCTTAACCTGCCCACACCTGTCGCGCTAACCTTCTGATACACTGGGGGGGGGGGGGGCATTCCCTCGGGACAGAAACAACCGACAGCTCATATCAAGATTTTATTGGAGAGTTCATAGGAAGTTGCAGGCAAAAAGTATTAAAAACAGAAATCATTTCAAACGCGTTTGAACAAAACACCATTAAAAAGAATTGTGAAGTGATCAGTTAGAACATTTTGACCCACTGACTCATCGTTTTCATTGTTGTCACATTGTTTAAATCACGATTTCTTTTTGCTCTGACGAAGTGAACTGGGGGAAGCAGAAATGACCTCCTATCAGACTGAACGGTGAGGCGATGGTTTTCTGTTCGGAGACCTGGGTGGGAGGGGGGGGGGCTCAGATGGTCACATGCACATCTTCGTAGTTGGTTCCAGGGAATATCAGCATGTCCCCGTAAGGCTCGTCCTGCTCCACCCGCAAACGCCTGGCCGATAACGCCTCTGCGGACGAGACGCAAACACAGTACATGAGCAACATCGGACTTTCACCGCAAATACAAGTGGTATTCATATATATTTAATAAGAAATCCTCAAAAATATTTTCATTTTAAATCCAATTGTTATTGTGTTTCGGTCTCTCCATACGCCGCATCTCAAAGATCTCACACAGAATTATGGCCTGCAGGCTTCCCTCCACTGTCAATGCTGACCACATTACCCCAGTTTCCACACGTGCAATGGGAGGATCGGATGGTCACATAAACCTTTCCTTACCCAGGAGCCTCTGAAAGGAGTTGCTGACGGTCCTGCGGTCGGCGTCCGGCGGCACAAGAGACCAGAACCCCACAGGTGCCATTTCATGCATGGGAAAATCCGGCAGCGGCCTTAACGCGCAAAGGAAAACGCACGCACAAAAAACGCGTTCGAGATGCTGAGTGTTTACAGGCCAGTCACAGTGGCAGCGGCGTCATCGTTACCCAGAAGCCTCGGCTGCGGCGATCCCCGGCAACTCGTCCATCGCCTCTGGGATGTCCCGCAGTGCAGAAGCAGACCTGGAGATAGTGGAGCTGCACACACGCACACGTCTGCGCATGAGCCTCTGCACACGTACACGCCTTAAGGTGTCTTTACTGTGCTCTGTGGAGCCACCCACCCTTCTTTCTCCGATGCGTACATGGGGGAGATCTCTCGAGACGTCTCCCTTTGGTCGGAGGCCTCCAGCAGCAGCGAGCCATGCTCTGGACAAGCACACACACCACACACACACACACATCTGAGGACATTGCATGGGCTTATATTTGTTCCCCTTAACCATAAGTGATACATGCCCATCTCCGACCTCTGACTTCAACTTAACCTCAGGGCAGACTAAGAATAGCACAGTGGAGACATTGAGGAGAACCACTTCCCCCACAGTTTAACACAAACTAGCTGGTTTGGTTTGGACTCACAGTCCACCAAAGAGTGTGATGGTGTACCTGAAATGTTAAATAATACTGGTTCGGCCACATCTCGGGGGACCTGCGTTCACACAAACACACACACACACACACACACACACACACACACACACACACACACACACACACACACACAATCAGTCATTCGTTTATGCTTGGACATTTCTCCATCTTCTCCCGGCACAAAAAAGCAAACAAACAAACAAACAAACGTGGCCTCCACACCTCCTTCCCCTTGAGTGCCTCAGCTCTCAGCATCTGGATCATCTCTGGATCTCTTTCCTTTTCAGAACCGCTGGACTCTGCCTCCCGCTCCCCAACCCGGAGGTCCGCGCCTGAGGCAGGGTGGATGTTTGCGGCCCGTCTCCATAGAAACAGCGCCGGTACAGGCAAGACTGCAGGGGGGGGGGGGAAGGCTTTGAGGTGTATTCATTCATTAAAAGGTTTTTTAAATATATAATAGTCAAATATTTTTGAAGTCGCAGTAGATCTGTCAATGGGGAAAGAAAATAAAGGAAATCTTTGCAACACGGGCTGTTGTTCCGCACACACAGTGTAAAAGGAAACCTGTGTTTGCCCCCCAGGTGGGTTCCTCACCGCTGCAGGGACTGTTGAAGAGCTCAGTGGGAGAGGGCATCGCGTGGGAAGGCGACGGGGGGTAAAGCGGTGGTGCGGTCTCAATCAGAGGGTCGTTGATCTGCTGCTGCAGCACCTCCGGGTTGATCTGCGTCTCCGAGTCGAAGAAGATCAGCTGCCTCCTCCTCTTCGCCCTCACCTTTACAGGAGGCTCATCCTGGCAATTGGAGGGGTGTGAGAAGTAAGATTAGATTAGATTAGATTTGCAGTTTTAATCAAGTCATCAACATGTGTAACTGCCAACCCGGTCTCACAGCAAAACGTGTAATAGTGTTAGGCATTAGCTACGTTGGACCAACGTGTATTCTCACGCATTCTCCGCAAAATCGTGATAATACTACGTTTTTATTTTTGCCCATTCCTTTACATTGCCTTGCAACTACGTCACTAGAAACTAATAAACGGAAGGTCTTCTACATTCTCTGATAGAAGATTATCAAAATATAACTCATACTTCTAGAAATGCCATCGAAATGCATACAAATGCTGATGCTTTCTTAAAATATTGTGTTTTTCACAGATAATAGACCGACAGTTCGCCTTTTTTTTTTTTAAAGCTGAGGGAAACTTGATAGTCACGTGACCGAGTTGCAAAAGGTACGTTGTATTCTCACGCTTTCTCCCCAAAAGCGTGAGAATACCACATTGGTCCAACGTGGTATTCTCACGATTTCTTGTAACTGCTGCCTGAACATCTCTGCTTGCACCTCTGACGGCGGCGGCGATCCTCGGGACGGGACGGCGGCCCCGGAGACGGGGGTGACCTGGTCCGATGGGCGTCCAGGCTTCTCCCCGGGTAGGTTGGACTCCTCCTGAGCCGTCGGGATGGCGTCCTCGCTAGAAGACGTGGTGGGCTGTGATCTGACACAAGTAGAGACGCCTGTGAGGATCCGTGTGTGTTTGTGCTGATGCGTCCGTGTGCGTGGGGACCATTTACTCTACAGGGGACCCTGGGAGCTCTTTCGCTCCGTCTCTCTCCGGGGCTTTGTCTCTTCGGCCCTTCTCCGTCTCCCTCTCTTGGTCTCCCGGTGTCACTTCCCCTCTCTGCATCTCGAAACCCTCTTTGGGATTACAGATTACGGCAACAACGACAATGAGATGAGTTCTTCGCTTGTCTCTCTCTCTCTCTCAAAAATGGAGCTCCAGTTTTTTTTTGCCACTGACCTTCCGGAAAGTCATCTGTTTGGGCCATGAGCAAGTCGAGGGTGTCTGGATGATGATCGATGAGCTCCTCGCCCTCAAACTAGCGGGGGAGAAGAAGAAGGGAGACAAGGCATGAACGCCAGCAATGACCAGCAGGACACTGAAGTGTGTTTCCTCCGAAGGTCGTACCTCCGCGAGCGGGATGGCGTCGGGCTCCGCCTCTCTCAGAGTGATGCTGTCCGGAGACGCAGTTATGCCTGCGGCAAATGTGGGGGACATACCATGAAGACAGCGTTTCTACAACAACTACACAAACAGCAGGAGAGGACACAGCTGATGGAGCTGCCTCCTCCTGCAGCTACGTCACACTTCTCCTCCAATCAGGAGGACGTTGTTGAGCGGCGCTCAGCGCTGCCGTAACCCCCGACCTCTACAGGAACTGGCCTTTCACCGTCTGTCTGCTGCTCTGGATTATTTACAATCCGAGCCCCGCCTGCTCCTGTGACCTGATGGTATTTCTGTGCATCTCGCTACGTGCAATCAGCTGCATTGTACCATTCATGTTTTTGCACAGCCGACATTTCATTAATGCTAGTAATGAAAAAAACGAACAGGACAGACTTTGAGTATTCCCTTTCAATGGTTTTTCCAGCAAGTCACGCTGATTTTGAAGTTGCTCTGTGTCACGGCAGCGCGTGCAGACAAAAGGCGTCTCCGCTTCCTTTCCTACCGAAACGCCGCTCATTTACACACATTTGATGATTCGAATTCTACCGCATGTCAAATTTGTTTTGTTTCCCGGACCTGCGTTGATCCAACGGCCCGGAAGAGATCAGTATTTTCATGTCATCGCAGCCCATCGAGTCACCCTTACCGCTCTCTACCGCAGCAGCACTTGGAGTCGGACTCATCTCCGGATGCTGAGGAGACGAGTCTCTCAGGTACTCTCGACTCATCTCCAAGACAGAAGAGCACAAACGTCTCATCAAAGCGTTGCCTGCGTGTTAAATCGCCCTCGTTGTCTGGGTATTCTGGTCACCTGTAACAGTGTGTTGGGACTGGGGACGGGCTCCTGCATGTACATCACTCCGAATAACGGGTCAGGAGCTCCTTCTGCCTCCTCCCGGAGAGACAGGGCGTCAGCAGCGTCAACAGCTGGTCTGAGGGTCAAAGGGAGGCCCGGCGGGGAGACAACTGGGTTTTTAAGGGAAGTCAAACTTAAAATGTGTGAACAACCTCTAACCCTCACCTGCTGTCTCCATCCATGTCGATTTTCCGGCAGGTTTTCTGTTTGGTCAGCTGGCCCACAACGGTCTGAAGTTCCTCTGGAAGGACACGAGTCGTACTGCTTATTAGTGTGTAGAACCGAGGGAAAGTGCAATGACATCATTTCACGTCCCGTGTTATTTTAAGTTGGTTTCAGAGAGAGTGGAAACAAGGAAATTAGTCAAATGCAGGACTTGTCTGCAGATACGGTGTTATATATTATATTATATTATATTATTATGACATGTTTACACATTTACAACAAAAACCTTTTATCGCAGCGCATCAAAAAACAGTAGCCGCTGTTAAAGACTGGAAGAGTTAATCGTATTTTGCATTTCATAGCATTAGAATCCCACATTTAAACAGACAGATTCTGTAGAATTACACAGATCCCGTGTAAAAACGGTCGCGCGTGTGCGAGTCTGAGCTTAGTTCTTTTAATTTCCAATTATTCTCCTGATGCTTCCATCATGTATCCATCACTTGTATGTACATTTGTATTTGTATCATATTTGTACAAATGTAAAAAAAAAAAGGAAAGGTCTAAAAAGAAGCAGAGCACCTCCGCCTCCTCCAGTCCGTCGACCACTTCTTACCCAGGAAAATAACACACTGCTGGTGGAAGACGACCACGACGCCGTACTGGAGCTGGGAGGAGAGGTAGAGGGAGAAGCGAGGCCGCGGCAGACCGGGCCGGGGGGGCGCGACCTGCTCCAGCACGTAGTTCATGATGTCATCACTGCACGGACAGTAGATTTTATTGCAACCGGACAGATTCACAGTTCAGTCTGAATGCGTGACGGTGACAAAAATAACTTCTCACCAGGTGCTCTTGACGTTGACCTTTAAGAAATCCCGGCGGGGAACTCTGAAGGCTTTTGTAGCAACGAGCCTGAGACGGACACGCAGCATTTTATAACCTTTTGAACTGTACCAACTGTGATTTAAGTCCTGTGAAAATCCTTTGTTGCCATTTTCCTGAATCATGTTTATGTAATAAACCTCCATCTACTACCGTGCTTCATTATTTGAATGTTCAGAAAAAAGAATAAAGAGTAAAGCTCGTTTCAGCAATAATTTCTACTAGAACCATACACGCATTTCTTTCCCCTCCTTTTCTTATAATGTAACCTTTGACCTTAACGTGATCTTCAAAGCTTCCGTCTTAAAAGGCAACTTCAAAGCCTTAAACGGGTTGTTTTGCTTGAGCTCTCTGGACACACATTTGTTTTTTTTGTGCACCTGCACTCCTGCATTCTTTTTTTTTTAAGTGTGTGTGCTCCAAAAGTATGAACGTTATATTTTAAATAACGTTATATAATGGAGAATCTAACGTTAACTTAGATTATACAATTAAATATATAATATAAAAATGTGCGTTACACGCGGGGCAGTTTTTTCGCAAAATCTACACATCTGGGAACACATGTGCATTTAAAACAATCAGCCTTTATGTTCATTATTAAAAAACGTCTGTCGACTTATTGGGGACTTGATTGACCACATAAAATGATGACTGTGGCATAAACTTTCATTTAACGGAGCGTGATTTTATATTTGACATATTTGAGGAACGATGTGCGCATTTATGAGGATTTTAACGGAATACAATCGTTCAGCAAAAATGTCAAAAACACTGCGGACCAACGTTCCGTTAACAAAAGGCAGCGTTGAAGTAGCAAGAGTATCTAAAACTGATGATCGATGACAAATCCAGTAAGATTTAACATTAATAACGTAATGTAACACCCGAGAGGCCGTTATGACGTCACCAGCTCTCAGCTTTATCGATTTAAAAGAGTCAAGATATTATTTTTACTCACCAGATTGTAGAGAAACATCCTGAATGTCGCTGCAAAACTGTCGGGTAATAAAACATTGTAGAAAGTTGCAGAACTCGATCAAGTCGCTGGGAACGTTAAATAAGAGGAGCGGGTTTAGAGGATGGAAGCAGACGCAGATGGTCGCCTCATTTATTGTAGAAACGCCGATTGGTCAAATCCCACCATGAAAAAAAGATGTCTAAGAATTGTTTATTTAGAGAAAAAAAACAATGTGTGCAACTTTAGCGGGATTTTTAGTAGCTTTAATTATATTATTTGAAGGATATATCTATGTTGGCGCTTTCTTACAGTGATTTATTTCTCACAATTCTTCATATAATTAAACTGATTCAACCTTAAAATTGTACCGTTTATCTCGTTTTTATGGCCTAATTGTTTTTTTGTTTTTTTTTTGTTTTACAAAAGAACGGCTGCATCAGCTTTGATTTATTGCAGAAAACTGCATTTTATTCACATTTAAAGAAAAAGCATCATGGACAAAATAAGACAAATCAGAGAAACCCGTTCATATAAAATAAAGACAACAAAACAGCTGCAATAAACGACAAAAATTCAACTTCAAACGTTATGGTGCTGGAAAATGGATCCTCTGAGGTTCCTACGGATACAGTGAAGGCAGTGAAGTCAACGATGGCTGCAGATCACAGTAGTCTTCCTCTGCACTCAGTGGACCCGCAGCAGCAGAGCAGCACCTTCCCCTCCACGCTGCCCACCTCGTAGTTGTAGTCCCAGGTCAGCTCTGTGCCCGCACGGATCCGCCTGCACAACGACACGAGCGTTGAGGGATAAGAGCAATCAATAGGTCAGAAGTAAATGTGCTGCATTGAGTGCTGCATTAATGGTCGCCTATTCCTAGACGTTGAGACCGAAGAGTAACTGGAGTCCAATTCCGGTAAAGCTGATGCTGAACCTAAACGGACGATAATAAGCTCACTCTTTTGATGGAATATCATTGGAAGGTTGCGGTTTTGTTCTTACATCAAACTTTACACTAACACTTAGTTCAAGCAATTAAATATAATGATAATTAATCTGGAAACCTTCCAGTCACAACTTTTAGGCTCTATTTCTCCATTTGCACGTGCACGTTAACGCAGGTCAGCCTTTTACAGTATTAATTTATCACATACTTAATTACTGTACAAAAATAGGCTTTACAATGTGGACTATTGACGTATTTAACCTCCAAAGATCACATACTACACTGTGATTTAAATTGTGATGCAGGTATCAAATAACCGTGTTGGGTCACTTCAACAATCCATAATCCGTGACAGACATCAGAACTCACTTGCTGGCAAAGAACGCCACCCAGGGAAACCTCAAATCATGCGTGTCCACAAACACATTCTGCACGAAAAGGTTGGGACTACAACTGTGCTGTAATACAAAGAGGAGATACGATCAAATAAAAACAATCAGCACAGGAACATGTGGAGATCTTTCATGTGAAACACTCACATTCAGGTAACGCCCAAGGTTTCCTTCCAACTTGGCATCGATGATGTAGCAGGACTCTTCCCCGTCAAAGAACAATCGGGTGTTTTTGGGAGTGTTCTCTCCACCTCCTCCAGGCTGACCCTGCTGTCCGGTTTTCCCTCCCGGACCTCCCGGCCCTCCCCCGCCTCCAAGTGTGCCGGTTTTCACCATCATCCCGTGGCCGCCCTTCAGGGCGATGCCGCGCGTGGATTTCACTGCTACCTGCTTCTTAGTCACACCTGGACCAGGAGAGCAGCAACAGGAGTGAGACAAAAAGAGGTGAAGACCTTCAAAACCACGCAGTCATCATCGGTAAATAAGTAAGTGTCCGGTATTTGTTCATCTCTCCCCTTTCTTCTCACCCAGGGTGACTTTTTCTCTCTCCTTGTTGTCATCAGATCCAGAGCTGATGGTCTGAACCTCATCACTATCGGAGAGAGTCATCACTTCCTGCTTCTTCCCCGTTTCTGACTTCACTTGACTGCAAAGAAAGACAAAATTCATCTTAAGTGTCTAAAGTGTTCCGTTTAAGAACAGGAAAAACAAGTGATCCGAGCATAACAACACACCTCTTTCCGTCTCCGGACTCCTGCGATGGAAAATAGACAATTGAGGGTTATTGATAATTTTGGACAATCATCATAATAATGATTTAAAATCAATCTTCCAAAAGATTATAAAAGTTATAATTAGCTGAAACAGCCAGATTGTGTGTAGATGAATGTGTGAGACACAGAAAACACACACAGAGCGCACATCCACAAAACGTTATTCTGATTTCATCTCCTCCTCCCTCACCTTCTTGAGCTCCTGGCTGGTGAGCCAGGAAGCCACTTTGCTTTTGCCCGTCTCTTCTGGCATGGATGGGGGCTTATCGTCCCCGGCTCCTCTGGCTAACGCGCTCGTTTCGTCTTTACTGTCTTGACTCCCTGGAGCACAAAGAAGGCGTGTGTTAAAAGACAAAACCAAAATCTTCCAAACCCACCTTTTAGATTCCCTGCTTCAATGCAGAGGAAACAAAGCATGAGGCGTGTTGAGAAAGACAGAAACATTGTCAAAATGTCACCTTTAACTCACTTACACTTGGCACTCTCACTCGGCAGAAGGATTGAATGCAATTGTGCAAAATGCAAAATGGATTAAAATATCCATTAAAAAAAATATCTGTTTAGAAAAAGTGATTGGGCATTTACTCTATTATAAACACTACCGATCAAAAGCTGTATTGGGTTTGCTAATTCTGTCCAAAAACATGTTTCATTTCAAGCGAAAAGAAATTTAAAAAGTAAAACAATCAAATTTTTAAAAATGATAACAAGCATTTTTCACTTTTATTTTAAAAGGATAAAAATTGTTCATCAAATTGTTCTTAATTTTCTTCAATTCTTCTTCAATTTCTAATGGATAATTCAATCAATCTGTTGTATCAGCGTAATCCCTTAAATGTCTAACGTTTGTTTAAATAAAATCCCCCCCACACCTCATGCTCACCTTCCTTGTTGCCCTTGACCTGACCGCGTGTGGTGTAACTCCTCCACACGGAGCTGGTGCTGAAATTGCTTTCCTTCACAAACGTGTCGTCCGAACTGTCACTTTCCTCTTCGCTCTTTGAATCTTTGTCTTCGTCGTCCTCGCTGTCCCCTGATGAGCTTGAACTTTGTCCTTTTGACGGATGAAAAATACAGAAATAAATAAAAACACAGGAAAAAAATTGAGTGGAGGAGGCAGATCAAATTTGGACTCACCCTTTTTGGGCGGCCTCCCAACCGGGTTAGCTGATACTAAAGCAGATGGCTGGATTTTTATTCTGGACACGTCCACGCCGCTCCCCTCGCTGTCGGAACAGTGAGCCTCGCTCTCGTAGCCCTCCTTGAAGTTCTCCACGCTCTCTATGTGGTCCAGATTGGCAAAATACTCGTCCCCCATCTCTAGACCTTCTCTGTCCGCAAAGTCGTCGGTCAAAATTTTGCCTGGTGAAGTGGAACAGAAAGGCAGGGAGGAGTAAGTAATAAACGGGATGAAGGCGTCGGCATTTCCACGAGGCGTGTCGGTAACATCTCACAACTCTGTTCCTCCTCACCAGCGTAGATGCAGACAAAAGAGCCCTTGGCCACGTCGTCCAGACAGCGGATACCCCAGCCTTTGTTCTGGGTCTTGAAGAGCTGGAGGCGCACCTGGAGGCCGTGTTGCACCAAACGGTTGGTGCACATCTGGGCACAGCATTTGCACCGTTTGTTGCATTCGTAGATCCTGAGAGAGTTCAGCGGGGGGGTGGGTGGAGGGACAAAAACAGAAGGATGATATTAGACGACCAGAATGGCAATTCTTTTCAAAAGTATCTCTTCCTGTAGATTGTGCACAATCACCGACCCTGTTGGGAGGCACTCCTCTAATCTTTTGTGCAAAAATCCAGCGTTTGTGTTGATCTGAGCCCCTGGTGTGCAACCTGTGGCCTGAAGGGTCAGCTGGTGGCAAGAGCATTTAGACCTGTGACAAGTACGCAAAAGACGTGTTTAGAATATTAAAGGGTGGGAGAAATGTGAAATAACGCAGGAACAACGACTTTATTTACTTGTCGCGACAGCCGTCGGTGCAATCACATCCAACCAGGAAGTCCGAACTGGTGTTGATGTATACGCCATCTTCAGGAATACGCTCTTTACCTTGAATCATGTGAGGCAATTTATCAGACTTTACCAAACTCCTTCTGGAGCCACAAAAAGTTTCTTACTATTTCTTGCACATATTAACTTGAGCTAAACGGATATTATGATGCATGAAATCAGTGGTCACTTCATAGTCTGATCCCGGCACAAGCGCAATTTATCCCTCTTAGTAAATAAATCGAGGGCATTCTTACTGTAAGCGACTTTCGGAGGCGGAGTGGAATCAATCTCGTTGACGCAGGAGAGCGGAATGTCCTCTCTTCCAGCAGGGATGTCGTGAATGTAATAGAACGGCCTCTGCGGCTGGAATGGCCGGTCCACGAGCACATAAGGGTCCAGACAGAACATCTCTAAAAATATAAAGTCACAGCGTGTCTCGAAGAGGTAGAACTGGATCTCTGCCATGTTGCGCAGGCAAAGCCCGCACGGAGCCTTGTAGATCACGTGAAAGGACATCTGAGGGGTGGACATGGAGAAGACAAGAGTTGTGCAATTCAGTTTTTAATTATGTTAAAGGAAAACTGGATGTTTGAAGGGAACGGAGAAAGTTTGGACTCATTTTCACCGCATTGCACTGATCTTCCTTCCTACCTTGCGGTTGACTTTTCGTCGCCCCGTCATGCGTCTGAAATCGTACAGTAAAGGTGTGAGCAGGGGGTTCTTCCCCCGGTGGATGTCTGACTTTGCAGGTCGGACGCGATTGAGACACGCGGGCTGACAGGTGTGCGCCAGGTAGAAGATGCGGTCCGTCGGGGCGCGGTACGAGGGCTGCCGCGGGATGGTGGCCATGGCTTGGCTCACGGGAGGCGGTGCGGCAGCCAGGGGGGGAAGTCTCGGGTATGACTGCGTGAAGGCAGGGGAAGCAGGACTTTGGCCACTCAAAATTCTCGCACTGTGGATTCACAAAAGAAAAAAAACGGAGAAAAGGATGAGTTAACATCAAATTGCTAAAATGGGATTACTTTCAAAAGCGCTATTCATTTTTTCTATGTCACAAGTAACAACCATAGACTGTATTAGATACAGATGTTGTCTCCGTGACGACATTTATAGGTTTCTGCAGAGCTGTTGTGAAGGTTATAGTGACTCCGGCTGTCCACACATTGCCAATCACAGGCAGGCGTTCCTAAAGTTTGGTCCTCAGGCCTAGTTTATGCAGCTAACGTCAGCTAACAGCTAAGTTCATGCTTTCTGCATATTAATACAAATATGCCTTGTGGCCACGTAGGAGACCTGTAAGGGGGACTCACCTAGCGGGGTCGCTGGGAGTGGAAGAGAGCGACTGCATCATGATTTTGGAGGCATGTGTGCCTCCCACGCCTGCGACAAATGGAGAAGTACTCTTCTTTGCCATCTGATGCTTATTGCTTGAAGACAGCAAGGAGATAGAACGCACTCAGTAAAGAACCAACGGCCTTTAGTGGCATTAATGCTACAGTTAGCACCACTTACTCAACACGTGGAGGCTGTGAAGGCGGAATCGTCTGCTGGATTTGCTGGACTTGTTGGGTCTGTGGGGGTTCAGGACGCGTCTGTTGTTGTGGCAGTTGTTGTTGTTGTTGTTGTTGTTGCTGCTGTTGTAGTTGCAGTTGTTGCTGGGGCTGCGGCTGTTGCTGTGGTGGTGTCTGTGGAGGCTGGCTGGGTGAGCCTTGCTGCACTTTGACGGGAGATGATCCAACAAGTACGTCGCTGGTGTATTGAACCACTGGACCTTTACTCCTCATCACCCCTGGAAGATTGAAAATGGACAACAGATAAAGTGAAAGTTTGGTTCTTTTATGACTTCTGGCAAGCTTCTCGTTGAATAATGGGTGCAGTTAAATTTGATGGCTTTCTGACATGGACTTGTTTCTTCAGCATTGTCCACATGTTCTCAATGGGATTTAAGTCAGGACTTTGGGAAGGCCATTCGAAAACCCTAATTCTAGCCTGATTTAGCCATTCTGTTACCACTTTTGATGTGTGTTTGTGGTCATTGTCCTGTGGGAACACCCAACTCCGCCCAAGACCCAACCTTCAGGCTGATGATTTTAAGGTACTTGAAGGATTTGAAGATCATCCTCCTCCTTCATTATCCCATTTGCTCTTTGTAAAGCACTAGTTCCATTGGCAACATAATACTACCACCGCCGTGCTTGACGGTAGGCATAGTGTTCTCGGGGTTAAAGGCCTCACTGTTTCTCCTCCAGACATATTGCTGGGCATTAAGGCCAAACAGCTCGATTTTTGCTTCGTCTGACCACAGAACTTTCCTCCAGAAGGTCTTATCTTTGTCTCAAGAGAGCCATGACATTATGTTCTTTACAAGTGTACGTAAACTTTTGCCCACAACTGTACAAGAACCATAACAAATCGCGAGAGTTGTAATTTTTCCCCCCAGAGTGCACGACTGTAACGTTACCCATGTTAGGTCGCGACCTCTGCTGGCCAGCCAACTTCTTCTCCTGGGTGTTGGCGGTGGTCATCTTCAGGTTGAACATTGGCTCCAGTCTGGTGGAGCCTCTGTAAATCCACTCACTTCTCTTGTCATCCTGGTTTAAAAAAAAAAATTAAAAAAAGAAAGTTTGCGGTTCTCTTCTGAACCTTTCAACAGCTGTTGACCTGTGCGAATGTTTTTACCATCGACGTACCAAAAAGAGGATCTTGACCAAGCTGCCATCCACCTCCTCCACTTTGCTCTTCCACCAAGTTCCCTCCCACTCGGTCTTGATGATCTGCCCAACCTTTAGCAGCACCATAGGCCTGCTGGGATATGCAGTGATGTACTCCTCAATGAAGTCTCGACAAGATGCGTCCTCTATGTCCTCCCAGGTACGCTTTACTGGGAAAATAATCTCAGTTTCATGAACCCAATTTAATGGAGAATTTAGCCGACAAAAGTTCCTGCTGCGTAAAAGGCAGAATTTTTCTGGGCTCAGATTAGAAGGAAGAAGGAGAACAGGGCCAAATAAGCACTTACACGGTCTGCAAATTGGGTGGAGGTCAGGTAGAGTCACGTATGAAGCATAGCCGTCATCAAAGAAAATCAAAAACCTGAAACACATACAACAAAAGATATTAACAATCAGACTTATTCACTTAAATAAACCAGTACCTGCCAATTGTGCGTGATACTAAGTGTCTCTATTATAAAGTTTGAGCCACCAATGAGCGCTGACATTGTAAAAAAGTAACACATTACTGACAAAATATCAGCATTGTTTCCCCACCTCATCCGGTTCTTGTTGTTGGGCATCTCTGCTACTATCCCGGCATAGAGCCACACCAGGCTGCCGTCCTTGTAGTTGGCGACTACGCGAGCGCCGACATACAGGATCTCCAGGGTCGGGTTGTACTCGAAAGCCACGTGATTTCCGGAAAGCAGACTCTTTCCTTTATCAAACTTCACTTTATACTTGAATATACCATTTCCTGAATACAGACAGAGGGTGTGTTGCATTAAAGAGAACGGATCTTAAGCACAGAATAAGTACAACGACAAATAATTGAGAAAATACTGGCAAACGCACCGACTGGGCTGATAGTAACAAGGGCACCCCTGTGCCAGGTCTTGGTGCGTTTCTTTCCCAAAATCATCATCCCGACTCGAAGCTCATCTTCTGTTGCGTTTGGGTTCGGCTGCGTCATGGACTGAGACTGAGCCTGGGATACAAACACTGCTGGCACTGAAGCAAGAAGCAGGGTAGGGAGAGACACACACACACACACACACACACAGTTAGCATCAAATACACCCCCCACCCACAGGTACCATGCATCACCGAAGGAAACATATGTTGCTCGCCTGACTGAGATGGAGGATGTGACGGAGATCGAAGCAACGGCGCACCAGGTGACGGCTTGCTGACAAGTTGGACCAACTTCTGCAACTGCTGGGTTGTTTTCTGTAGCACTGAGGAGGCCTCATTTAACTGGTAAATAAACAACATAAACGTTCACTGAGCAGCGATACACTTCCATAGGGGTTTGCTCGGGAAACCGAAATACAAATAAATATAAACACATCTTAACTTCCCTCAATCAGACGGCCCACATCACAAAATTGAGAACACGGCGTTACTACGGATCGTTTGTGTCGTTCTCACCACTGGATCTTTGCAGGGAGTGACCGGCTTCTTTGCAGGAACCACTGAAACCAGCAGAACAGAAGATATTTAACAACCGGATTGCTTTTTACGTCGAAGTAGCAATGTAAATGTAACTGAAAGGAGCAGGACTCACAACAGCCGACAGCAATGACATCATCGTCGTCATCGTCGTCTATCTCGATGACCTCAGAGGACAGCACGCCTCCTCCGCCCCCCTCATCCTCCGAGCTGCTCTCTTTGTAAACGAGACCGTTCTTCTGGTAAGTTTCCTTCACGAGCTTCTCACACTCCAATATGGACCTGAGGAGAAAAAATGTGAGCGTGTAGGACAAAAAGACAATGTGCTCTGATGCTGTCCAGAGCATCACTACTAAACTATTTCAGTCGTTAACTAATTTATTTGTTTGTTTTTTTAACATGTTCACACCCGTATCTGTATTCAACCCCTATAGACTATTACACATAACTGTAAAAAAATAACACAAAAACAAAACACACTTTGGGAAAAGAGTACTTGACATACTTGTTGGCATCGCTGAGGAGCATGTCTGTCCTCGCCTCCTCTTCTTCTTTCTGCTCCACCCATTCCTTGAGCTCCGTCAGCTGAGCCTTTTTCTTCTGCACAATCTCACTCTTCTCCACTGCTTCATCGATCCACTTCTTCAGCTCGTCCAAAGAAATGCCCAGCTCTTGCTCCATATTAGAATCCCAGCCATCCACCTCCATTCTAAGCAGGGGGGGGGGGGGGACAGAATGACGACATGGAAACATCGTTTGAAACACCTACACATACGTTAACTTGATTTCTCACTCATTTATTTAATAACCTTATGTTAGCATCCTAATGAGGACTCAACCCGAGTTGAATGCCATATTTGCGTAGACGTTGCTGCATCCCTGATTTGTGAGGTGTCAGGATACAGCACGTCATGGTCATGTGTGATGGAGTCCCCAGTGCAGACTGAGATCTACCGAGGAGGGGGTGACACATGTGTGACGTTACACACTTGTGATTGCCTGGCTTCGATTTATAGCTTTGGTTCCCAAGAACAGAGACTCAGACGGTAAATGTACCAACCAGAACAACAATCGCGGGATGACGTTGGTACAAATGTGTTTGCATATGGCTTCAAAATAACAACGTGTAAAAGTCACCGTGGACCATAATGGGACTAGAGATAACTGCCTGCTAACGTCAGTCTCTGGTTAGCACAACAAGGGACAGTTTAAAAAAAACCACGCGATAAACCCGCGGATGCAAATTCAACCCACATTCACTTTTATCTGATTCTAAATTGAATCCTAAAGGCAGGCCAGCTAAAGACACCAAACTGCAGCTTGTTATAAGTGAGAGTAGGCTAGCCCGTTAGCATAGCACTAGCATGGCTAAAGTGTCATATCTTCAGTAACATTAATCGGTGCAGGTATTTTGAAAATAAAACAGCATGGTGTCCTCTAGAATTGTTGCCCCAAACACAACGGGCGGTACACATGATGTAGAAACAGCACTAAAAACTCACCCATCGCCTATGTCCATCCTGCCTGCTTGTAAATGTGACGTTAGCTAGCTAATGCTAAGTGCTAGCCACAATAGGAGGTGCATGCATTGCATCCCAGGGTAACCGAAGGGGGCGGAGAGATGGCACGTTGTTTGGTTCAATGAGAGACAAAAACTCCGCCCATGCGCGTTATCCAGGTATTTAAAAACATGGAACTCCGCTACATGATATTACATTACATTACATTACAGGTCATTTAGCTGACGCTTTTATTCAAAGCGACTTACATTACACTTTAAACCCATGGCTTTTTCACATTTTGACCGGGGAGCAATTAGGGGTTAGGTTTCTTGCTCAGGGACACTTCGACATGGAACATGGGGCAGCCTGGAATCGAACCGATTAATCGAATATTAACTCAAAGAAGGTCCACACTATTGATCCATGATTTGCGCTTTTTTTTAGAAGAAATTACGTTGAACAATTGCGACAGTAATCTTTCGATTGTCCTATTTTAACACACGTAAAAAGGCTTACATAATTACGAATTAAACTATTTCGAAAAATGCAGTCAAGTGAGGTATGTCCACGAGTTAATTAGCAACTTATCGGCTTATAATGATTCATATTTTAATATGAAAGTGTCACTTTTTCAAGACAGAGGAACTGGGGAAAAGGTGAGTTTCGGAGAGATCACTGACTTACTTTTTTGCATTTTTTCTGTTCATTAGTTTTCATTACTGTAAATCAGTACTCACCATTTGAGGGGTGCAATGTCTGCATCCCTGTCTGCTGATTCATTCATGAATGCTTACTAGGAGCAAAGCCTACTGAATTACCAACACACTTCATCTAATTTGTTCAATAACAAGTTATTTGCATTAAAGTTTTTGCAAAATATCCCACACATTGTGTGTCAGAATTTGGGGCGAAGAGCAAAACACCTGTTCTACGTTATATGTAGATTGTTAAAAAGCCAATAACATATGTGCACTATTAGTGTGGAGAAAGATGTCTTTATCAATACGGTGTTCAGAAAAAACATCCGGTTATGATGATTAAATTATGCTTAGTCTGCCTCCCTCCAGCGCGTGTCAAGAAATCTTGTTTGTGTGTTGGAATGAAACAAGGAGAATGCGGCTGGTTGTCGCAGCCTCTCTTTTGTGAAAGTATGGAAATTGAACATCTGATTAAATGCACATGTTTAATTACCAGTAGAGCTAAACAAAACACTACACGTGTACTTTATTTAGATTTTCAATATAGCAATCTTTCAATATGTGGACCTGCAGGCAACAATGTTTATTATGGCATTTAAGGTATATTTTGAAATTTCCATAGTATACTTACATCACTTTCAGTGGTTGGATGCCGCTGGTAGACCTTTTGTACAAACTTTGGATTAAATTAGCTCGAAACTGTAAAGAAGTTGAGAACGTTTAAGACCAAACTCCACCAGACTGAAATCTTTTTTAGCTCGTGTAATGGGAAAATGATATGTGACCCTTTTAAATGCTTCATTCGTATAACCAGTTTATTAGTTGCAAGTGCTTAGGTCACAAAGGCCCTGACATAAGAACTGATGTCTCCCACTTGGATTAGATGTTTCCAGCGTCATATCTGTAGAGATTGAACAAAGTGTTTGTTATGTCTATGACCACCTTTGTTTTAGCATGTTGGGAGAGCAAGGATACGGTCAAAGAGCTGACGTGTCTTACATGGATAAGATGTTCCCAGTATCCTGACTGTAGATACTCAACAAGATGGTTAACGGTTTCTGTTGACGCCACCGATATCTAAGTTTAGGTATAAGAACTGCCTCGATGTGTTGGGAGGAAAAAGGAGGTTCTTGACAGTCTACTGACCACGTAGCTGTTGTGACCCTTTTTCCCTTGCAAGGAAATAAACGGAGAAAAGACATACTTGACTCAGAGCCTTTGTTTCTTACTTAACGATTGTCTGTGCAAAATCTTCCACCACACTCGATGCTTGTTCTTGTAATCCCAACAGGCGTCTGAACACATGGTCTTACAGTAGGCTAAAACGTATCTCCATCACTCCTCCGTTTGTGCCTCCTGGTACGTGGCGACAGAGATATTACTGTACGGGTCCAGCACCATCTGACCGCAGCGAACAATGGTCACCAGCAAAAAGAAGCAGAGCAGGAAGAAGAAGAAGAGGGCAAAACCAAGATCCACATCCAGATCCAACCTGGACACGGAGACGGCGGGAGGGTCCATGATGACAATATAAAGTATTGATTCCTCAGGCGTTATCTCATCTGTTTACTTCCTTCTTGTTGGAACTACTTAATCAAAGTGGTTTCTCTAATGCTTCAATTATTAAAAAAAAAAAATCTATACTATAATTGAAATGGGTTCTAGCCGATCCGTCGTTGATGCTAGAAAACAATCCCATCAGGCAGCCGCAGATTCAAACGGAGATACAATCTCTCACTCAGTTTTGTTTGAACTCGACAATCCTTTTCGGTACTTTGTCCGTTTTCTTTTCTCCCCACATTGACACCTACTGTCCTCCCACAGAGTGGACACGCAGAGCTCCACTTGGCACCGGTGTCCCTCATGAATGGTTAATAAAGGAGTTTGGTAACAACCACGGCGTTCCTGAGATAACACACGTGCATCTCTCTGGAACACAAATCATCTGAAGCTTTTAAAAAGCAATTGTGACGTGTGGATTAAGATGCTGTCTGTACTGCATCAATCGGTAAAGAGGATTACGAATCAGAAGTTGAGGAAGTACAAGTAGCAGAAAGGAAAACTAAAAAGGTTGAGGAAGAGAAAGAGGATATGACGCCTTAGTAGCAATCCACTTAAGAGGGGGGTGGAATCCGATCCTGACCAAATAAAAATGCAGATTGCTTGTATTTTGATGCCACTACAGCAACATAAACAAGTTAAGGGTAAAGTGACTCCATGCAAAAACCTGTGCGAAGAGCCCGTCTGTGTCGAGACGATTCTTGCAATACAAGATTTACTGCACAAGACGTCACTCAAGCGCAACAGAACAGGGCAACACAAACCTTTCTTAAGACCCGTAGTGGACAGGGCGAAGGCAGAAACTGATCCCAGGAGATACACAGATCTTTGAAAGCTTCACTGATCTACGATTGAAAAAGAAATTGGATACATCTCAATTGAAGCAAAGTTGCCTCCGTGCATGTATTCGCTTTCTATAAAACTGTTGTTTTAAGTGAATCAAGTGAATACATGCTGGGGTGTAACTGAAGACAGCCTCCACTCTTGCATGAGAGTGAGCAGTAGAGCAGACTGCTAAATCAGCTATGAGCAACACAGGAAACATATATGACTGTAATTAAGGATTAAATGATGCCGTGTGCGTGGAGCAACCCGGCTGTGACACAACGGATGAGAAGTGCAGCTCAAAACAGTCCAACGTTCTCACTTTCAACAATTTAATACAAAAAACAAAACATTCTCTCATTAACTTTTCATATACAGAATATTTATATATTTGTGTTCCTATGAGTTCACATCATTGAAAAATAAAACCTGGATACAGAGCAACCAATTACAGTCACCAACATACCATCCTCTGGAAGATTCAACTGGACAATTATCAACATTGTTTACATACAATTACACCATTTGTAATCATAAGTGTTTCCCACAGAACATGGAACATTGCAACAAAAGGGTCCAAATTCCAACTAATTCCAAATATCTAATAAATCTCAATATGTTTCATCTCACCGTATTCTTCTACAGTACAAAGTCACCAAAAAATGATTGTAAAACACAGATAATTGGAGTAAAACGTTTGTCACAAAGAAAAGGGAACACTTTTAGGGCATTCTCAGTAATGAATTGTAATGTTTTCAGCTTAGTTCCATTCTAATCCTGAATACCCTGATCAAACCATTAATTACCAATCAGAAAGACTGAGAGAAATCATCAAGTTTAAAAATAACAATAAATCAACCATTACTACCATAGCTCTCACATTTAAAATAACATAATCAAGGGGGGGTGTGACAAATAAAAATGACCTTAAAAGTAATTAAATCCTGCTAGTTAATTATTGCTGTGTAATTTTAAATATATTTACTTTACAAAATGAAGTACAAAAAGCTCATACTTGAAACAGAGCAATGCATGGCAAGAAAAATAAGACAAGCAAGTCAGAAACCCTTGGACTGTGTTGTAATTAATAATTGTACTGCAAGCATCCATTTTACATACATACACACAATACTGTATCTATGTTTATGAAGGCAAGGAAGAATACATTTCATACATACAGGGAACTAGACAAAAAGCATGAGGCCACCGTTAACACTGTGCGTCTGTTTGAGGACATCGTAATAATCAAAATAAGTAAATGCATAGGTGAAGACAACAATGTATGTAGAAAACTGTTTTCAGAACAAATCTACACATCGTAGAAACGCTCCATGAAAGTGGTGCTGACATGCAGAGACGTGCTGAGGATTTTAAACTGTGAGCGGGGTCGGGACAGACTGTGGTGGTTTGTGCGCAACAGCTGAGAAGTACAAGAAAACAAATCACCAAAAGCTGTACATCCCTGCAAATTCCTGAGAGTTAAAATCAAAGATCGGAGTGATTAGTCTACTCCATCTACTAATCCTCGAAGCCTGAGACAAATTAGGAACATTTCAGAAAATAAGGCCATTGTGTGTGCTTTTACTTCCTGTGTATGTTTACCAAAGTTGAAGTGTTATTATTCAAGTGTGGTTGGGCAATTGTGCGCTTTTACTTATTTTATCTACAACATTGAGCTTTGGGTGGTGCTAGCCAGATAATTCTCTAACAATGGTTGTAATATTGTTAAAACAATTGTCTTCCTTGATTTTTCTCCCTTATATATCTGCAGTCAGATATGTCCTGGCTTTTGGCAGCGCAATTGAAGAAGTGCACAGCAAGGGAAGAGTGCTACTCTCAGGAGCGGGAAGAAAAGAGGAACAGAAAAGCTATAGAATATAAGGAAGTGAGGGCAAAAAAACAAACATCCGAGTGTACAAAAAAGGGGCGGACCAGCTGAGGAACATTGACTGGGTCACTGGTCAAACGACGGGTAAATGGGAATCTCAAAGTCATCGCCGTTGAAGTTGGCAGGCTGGTCCAGCATCGACAACACATCCTGAATCAGATTGAAAGATTTATTTTAAGTGACACAGAGGGAGAATATAATGCATATATATATATATATATGGCTTGATTCACTCACAGGAAAAATGTCTTGCTGGTTGCCCTGGCCGTGCGGACGCTGCTCTGCATTACTCTGTGAGTGCTGCTGGCCTTGCCACTGGGGCCACACGGCCTCCGCTGCTCGAGAAGGGAACTGCCCGGACCGAGAACCATCTGGTATAAAGCACAGCAGGATGAGCTCCCGCACCAGTGAAACCCATCGACGCAGGTCCACAGACGTACTATGGACACAACCTACCGTAGCCGTTGCCGTTGAGGCCGATATGTGCGTTAATGGGCGGGTAGCTGGCATTGCTGGTTTGCGCGGGAGCAGCCCCTGTAGGCATCTGGCCAAAGGCGTTGGAAGAGCCACCGCCAAATCCTCCCATGGGAGCAAACTGTGTAGCCATGGTCTTTGCAGCTTGGGGGGCCACCTGCGATTTGCAATTGAATTGAGCGACTCCATTTACTGACTAGTAGATAGTTGGGATTGACTGTAAACAAGTGATGATCACTTGGAATAGAAAAAGAAAAGCATCGTGATGCAGAAAGTATAATTTGTAAATTAAATTACTTAAAATAATAACCTGGTTATTAAATTGTGGTCTGACTCCAGCTACAGCTGCGGGCCAACCTCCCGCTGGTCCTGCGTGAAGGGGGCTGCCAGTGCTGGAGGGGGCGAGGGGCTGCGGCGCTCCATTCTGACGAGACATCTGAGCCAACATCAGCCCTGCCGAGTGCGCCGGCTGAGCCATCTGTGGAGTCATGGTGACTGGCCTGCAGACCAAAGAGGAGGGAGTGAGAGCTCGGTCACTTGACTGTCATCTACAGCGAAATAATACAACAGAACGAACCTTGAATCAATCATCTGCACCGACATGGACATAGGGAAGCCTTTATTCTCCCAAAACCTTTTTGTGGCTGACCCACATTTAAAGAAACAGTTTTTTTTTTTTGCATCTGCAGTTACGTCACACAAAACATTATCACACAAAGAAGTTCCCTCTGCTCTGCTCCGGTAGGCAAAACCTCCAGACGCACAAATCAGTTGGTCACATAATCGCGTCAATTCGCTCACGACAGCGAGGCGTTGCTCAGGCTACAGTACAGCAGATGACTACTAGATCAAGCTAGGCAAAATATTGACTAAATCTTTCTGCGCTGCTGTGAGCTGATGCAGAGAGACTTTGGCTCCCACGAGCAGAAGAATAAAACTATTATAAACATTTTCCCTCCATCAGATAAGTCTGATACCAATGTTTGGATGTGCATGTTCATCAGCATTTGTAGAACAGCGATTAGATTAATTATAGTTTATGATCTGGTGTACTTTGGAGCCACGTGCACAAACGTACACTGAAGACCTACTCTGACCTGTATGCATCGCCGGTTCGACCGGCAGCGAAGCTGTTGGCTGGAGGGTAGATCTGTGTGGTCGGGGTGGAGGTGGAGGGCAGGCCCTTGGTCTGATCTGGCCCTTGGAACAGGGAGGGGTAGAGCTCTGGCTTCTCGAGGCTCTTGCTGTGGTCGGGCCCTGCCGCAGCAACCGGCTGCACCGGCATCTGAGGACCAGCAAGAACAACATCAGTCAGGGATCCCGTTTTTTTCTTTCTGTCATTGATCAACAGATGGAGGCTGAAATCAGGACAGCGGGTGACGTAACTCGAAAGCCCAAAATAGTTTGTAGAGTTGTGTGTTGCCTAGAGATTTGTCTTTACAATGTGTACATTAACAACCTTTGTCCTAACGGGGTAGGCAGCAGTTGAAGGCCCAATTCCCTAGCAGTTTAACTGACGTTTTGTTGTATCTGCCTTTTTGTCAGATCTGTGCCAAGGAAAATACTGACACGCATGAATACTGAAGGGAAAAGAAGAGCTTAAGTCAACATTGTGACGAACTGTGTCACAATAAGTCCTGACCATGCAAACAAATCCTATATATTTATTTGGAAAATAGCCCTCAAGTCTCATACGGCTGGCACGACCTTTTAGGAAAAGTGTTCTTTTTAATTCAAGCATAAACAGGCAGTCACGACAAAGTGTCTCCCTCAACATCCGCTTCGGTTTTCCTGCACAGCAAACAATCAACATCCTGCCACAAAAAAAGCCTGACCAGTTACTACAGCAAGGGAAAAGGGACACAAGAGAAAGAGGCCGTAATCAATGCTTCAATCAAAGCGCACTTAAACTGTACATTCATGTGTCCCCAAACCTGTGCGAGGGCGAGCGCTCCTGCCTCATAGAGACCGTCTCCGGTTCCCTCCAGCTCAGCCTGCTGCTGCTGCAACTGCCTGAAGGGGGGAAAACACAAAGGGACAGAGAGAAGGTTTGAAATGGCCTCATTTCCATTTCCATGCCCGCCCACTGTCAAGTGAGAAGCTCAAAACACCTGCTGACAAAATAGCACTGAACCCGCCACCGGTGGTCATGGCAACATTGGAAACACGCAGAGAAGAGGAAGAAAGTGACAGCAACAGTCTGTCATACTAACGCATACTGCTAACATGCTACACTACCGGTGTTAAAAGTCCATAGTCGCGGCTTACTATTAGACATGCGTTCATTAGAAAACAGCAGTATGTTGCTAATGCTACAAAGAGACTGGAGCGAAGAATCACCCCGAGTAGGAAAACAAAAACAGGAGGACTGCAGTCGGCTAGAAACAGGCGAGTCTCCCGTGAAGAAGCAGCCCCTGTTCTCCCATGCAGGGGGGGAGGATAGTCAGGCCAGGCCTAGTCTCACCTGGCGGCCACCTGCCCAGGGCTGAGCATTACAGGAGGGCAGGTTGGACTGCTCTGACCCAGGGAGGGGGGCAGCAGACCCAGTGGGGAGGAGATGGGTGGGAGGGAGTCCTGAGTTGAGTTTCTACTGCTCCACAATCAGAGATGGGCGCAGAGGAGAGGTGTAGGGAGAGGTCGATCAGTGTGTGGTGTATTAAAAGTGGTTTTGGTAAGGACGCAAGAGGAAGTGGGGATGGGGGGAGCAAGGTTAGCATTCAGACTGAGGGATCTTTCACAACAGTCACATTTAAAAAAAAAAAAAAAGGTTTTGTTACATACGCTATTTGATTGTGTAATCTTCTTACATAATCGGCATTCGAAAAACTGTGTGTGTGTGTGTGTGACTCACTTGACATTGACATTGGTACAGATGATATACTCAATCTCCTCTGAAAAGGGATTCTGGAAGGTGAAGGAGCTGGTTCTCATCCAGATCCATTCTCTCGATTTGGAGCGAAACCGAAACATCACTGACAGCACTTGGCCCTTCAGCTTCACCACCTGTGGGCACAAATCCAGCATGAAGACACGCTGACTGGTCACAGTCTGTTGCTTTCTTAAATCGATGCACACAGGAGACTGTAGGATGCGGCTCATTCAGACTTGGAGGCCTCTTCAGTTTCAAGACTCTGAATTCAGTTTTTCTGGCCCCGAAGTTGCTATATGTAGTCATGTTTTCTTTCAGTCTTGTAAGTGGAAGAAAACTGATCAACGTGGTTGTACGAACTCATTCGCACTGCCTTACCTGTTGGAAGCTGTCTCTTAGTAAGCCCTGGTCTTCAGGGAAGGCAAACTCCAGAATGTTCTTCCCCAATAAATCCTGCAACACACACCAGATTATAAAGAAGTATTAATAACTTTAGCAAAAAGGTTGCTAGAGGATGCAGTCGGACCGAGAGTCTTACCTGTGGTTGATAGCCGACAGCTGCCATGGAGCGGTGATCCACAAAGGTGAACATGCCCTGACAGTTGTGGCGCGAGATGAACTCCACTGGAACACTAATACTGTTGATGTCTGTGTCACCCGGGCAACAAGTTACCTAAAAAAGCACAGCCATATAACGTAGAGGATGTCACATCCATGTCATAGATAAACAAATACAATTCAAATTATGTTTTGAGTGCTTACTCAACAGGTTTGAAAACAATGGATGTTTTACAACTGCTTGTAAAAATGATTTCCAAACACAATAACAAGAGCTTGTCAACCGAAATCTACTTCAGATTAGACCATAAAGTCTGAACAGAAGATATTACTTTGGAGTAGAGAAGTTATCTTTCAAAAGAGAACTTTCAAATAACAAGTAAAGGGGTTGTTGTTGGTTTATAGATCAAATAATATTGCAGTTGGTAAGAAATCTAAATTACCAACACACACCTCTTATATACTATATATTTTAAATACACACACACACACACTACACAAAAATGAACTTACCTGTAATCGCCCAATAGCAACCAGACAGTAGCGACTCCCCGGATTGTTGTCGGCTTCATCGTCTGTTAACGATACTCCTAAAATACACAACATGGGCCACAAAGAATAACCCACGTAAATCATTTGACGGTTTAAGCCATTTATTGGACAAACGCCACAGGTAGCTGTATATGGCTAAGTCTGATAAAATGGCTAGTTTTACCTGAAGGGGGCCAGGACTTGATGTATCCTGTACAGTGGACCACCACAAACTGGGGCTCTCCTTCCTTGGCAATACCCAAACCATTCCTGAAATAAAAAAGGAAGAAATGACACTATATACTTAAAAAAATAATCAGTCCTGAATATTGGCAGAAATAAAATTCTCTTGACGTGCAATCATATTGCTACTGGGCTACTCCAGATGGGATTATTTATGTATAGCTATTCCAACATTTAAAAAAAAAAAGGAAAAAACATTTGTTTGGGGTCACCTGTTTCTATTCCTCAGGAAGTTCAGTCTATTCATGGACATCGGTTCCACGGGACAAGTGCCACACCTGCAAACACGCACGGGCCAAAACATGGTCAATTTATGTACCAGGACATATGCTGATATTGAGCATTGACTGGTTAACCAAGGGTAGTACGAGTCACACCTCATTCTGCAGATGAATGATCGACGGGCTCCCATACTCATTCTGGATGACGACTGCTGCCCTTCTTTCTTCACTGTTCCCGTCTTCAAGTCCAGCATCCTCCCTTTGAAGTTAAAAAGAAAAGACACATTCAAGGTTGCAATGAGCAACCGTTGCCCAATTTTTTGTCTTAACAAAGACACTTTGGGAATGAGTAGCAATGATAAATCTACTATTGTATACATATTTAGGGTCTGACAAAGCTGCGTACCCGTGTTGTTATTCTCAGCGGTGGAGAGCTGCTCTCTGAGCTTTTCTGTGTCATCCGGGTGAAGCTGATCATACAGGGAGGAGCCGAGCCATTCCGACTGTGCCTGGTTGAGGACGGGTGTCAGAGAGTCTGAGACGTAAACAATGCGGCCTGTCTCGCATGACACCACGAACAGGAAACCGTCGGCCGCCTCCAGGATGAGGTGCTTCAGTTCCTATAGTGGCGGGAAAGACAGGCTGTGATCAGCATTGTTTTAAACACACACAAGTAATTAACTATTCAATTAAGTCCAATAATGGTCCTTGTTATACACCGTTGATCGGTGAACTTGGTAAATCTGGTGAAGTAAAAATAAATAGCGGTTTTAAGGGTTCGATGTCAAAGACAGTTGGTGGAAACAGTGTGTGCCCTGTAAGTATTGTGTGACAAAACTTACTCGCAGTCTTAAAGAAGGTGATACTTTCACTTGAACAGATTTCATACAAAAAACATGATGCCTGTGAAAGCCGTTTATTGAAAAGGACTTTGCTGACTTCAACAAGCAGTAACAGCTTGTCCAAAACCGTTGCCCTCTGTGCCGTAAACAAGTTAAGATTTTTACTATTTTCCACATTTCTCATACTCGGTTGCTCATACCTGGTCAGTGAGAAAGGAGGGTTTGTACGACCCGTCCGAGTTGGTGTTGCCACTTCCCCTTAGAGACTTCATATGGGACACAGCCATTCGCAGGATTGTTAATTTGTCTGGCTTTCTTGCTAGTGCACTGCAGGTGGGCACCATGTCTGACAATTCTGTGATGTACGCGGTCATCTTGTTCCGCCTTCGCCTCTCAATCTCACTGTGGTTCTCCCTGAAGCGAGGAAATGACAACGGGAGGCAGAGGTGGAAAGGATAGGAGGGATTGAGATGGGGGAAACCGGTGGGCAGGTGGACAACATGGAGTCGAATTTAGAGTTAATGCTGCAATGTAAGTAAGCCAACCAGGAAAGAAGTGAGAATGACAGATAGACAGATAGATGGCGAGAGACATAATGATTGCACAAAAATTCAAAATCAATCTGTAAATAAACAACAAAAAAACAATAGTATGAAAGCAAGAGTCTGGTCTTTGAAGCCCAGTTGGTGACAAAAGAGAGCAAGAAGTGCAGAGAGAGAAAGACCACTCTGATGTCCTGAGAGGGGAGAGGAGAAAAGAGACGGAGAGGAAAGTTGCTCAAGGGGAAAGGATCACCAAAGTGAAGAAAGTACCCCAGTTACACAGTGTAGCAGCTACTGCCATATAAAACATTGCCTGGGGTGAAGAAGCAGGACACTCTCACCAACAAACGCATAGAGGCGGGAAACACACTGGTAACTTGTATGCACTTATGTCCCGGTGATCCACCAGGTCAAGATACTATTTGAATAGAGCATTCAATACTGATCTGTATGTATACAAGCAGCCGAGGGAGCCTTTCTACGGGGACACAGGCCATACTCGGCTTGTTCTTCCTTATCTGCAAAAGTCTGCTCTTCATCCAAAAGCCTAGAAATGAAACCAACCTGGAAATGAAACCAACGCGCTAAAACACAGGGCCCCAAGTAAAAAGTAAAAAAAGAAAAGAAAAAGAAAAAGCAGAGGGAGTGCAGCATAGGGTTAGCTTTTGTACACATAATATTGCTCCGCTACACCCGCATCGATCTCTTAACTCGCCCTCCTACCTGGCAAAGCGCTCTTTGTCATTGCCACCTCCGGTTTCATCGTCACACCTGCAGAAAAACCAGAGAGATAACGCTTGCTTGTCATCGCAGAAGCCCCGGTGATCTTAATGCTTTACGACAGACAAATCTGAAACCAATTGACCTGAACAACTTGCTTCCCTCATCATCGTCGTCATCGTCATCAAAGTCTGGCCTGTCATAAGAAGAAGAGATAGACACACATCACAGATAGAATGAAATATTCTCAAAAGGGATTTTGACCGAAAGGCAAAACTACACTTAACCAGTCAGCCAGTGCACACAGTTACACCACAGTGAAACAGCACTACTAAAAAGGTCACGACTACCACGCAGACTTACGCAGCTCTTCTTTTGTTGGTCCCTTTCGGTACAACAGCCCCGCCACTTCCCTGGGTGCCACTCGCCCCCATACCCAGATTTGGGTCTGCTAACTCTATTAATAACACAGGGGCACAGAGAGACGACATGTAGCAGGGATGACAGCTGATTTCCTATTGAGCACTCGAGCACTGAAAAATATAAATTTACTAATCCAATTACTGCAGCACACACACACACACACACACACACACACACACACACACACACACACACACACACACACACGCGCCAAAATTGTCATTACCGTCACCACACGCAGCTGACATTGGGCTTTATTTCGCAGCCGGTATGTTCTACATCAGCCCGACGACCGCTAGTAATGTTTCTGTGGCTCGCAGAGCGCAAAGGCGACCGCAACACTGCGCTAACGTCAAGGCTAAATGCAGCAGGACGGAACAGAAAGGAATCTTGTGAGACAGTTAACGTTAACTAAAAACAGAAACACACGCTAATGTCTTGGTAAACTTTTTTTTTATTTAACCCGAACTCATTGGGCCTTACAGAATTATCGCACCTGTCAAAAGAATTGTTTTAATAGTCAGCAAGTAGCTGCTGTTGCTGGCTAGCGAGCTAGCTCACACTTCTGCATTAACCAGCTAAGTTAGCTATAGCATTACGTTAGCTTTGCTACTAAGCTAACTTAACGTTAGCTGGTGCTGTCACGCTATCTTTAGGAAAAGTGTTCGCTTTAGCAATGCGTGAGAAAACGCCCGTAACTCATCAACGATTGTGGAATACAACGCAGCTAAATGATCACAGTGAGTTTCATTGCACTTTACCTGGGTTTGAAGAGGACATATCCGTTTGAAATAACATAAACAAACAACTTCGGCTGCGGAAAAAAATCTCCAAACCCCCTCGCCCCTCCCCCTTGCTAGCTGGGTAAAGGCTAACAAGTTCCTCGCCGATACCCTCACGAATTCGCCTTTGCTTTGAGCAAGAAACGCCCAAAGCTACGACCACTTCAGCTCCAGTGTGACCCTAGATTGCTTAAAACACAGACGAAAGTCACGGTTTAACTCCTCCAAATCCTTCCTTTACGGTTTTCTGGGTTTAAATCCCACTTTCTATTCAAGATGGCGCTTAGACAAGCCGAGCAGAAGCTGTCTCACGGTTTTCCTTTCTCTTCTTTCTATTGGACGTCACGCAAGCCAAATGACGTAACATGTTGGGAAATCCGTATTTGGCCCCGCCCCTCTGACAGCGGCCGGACACGCAGATCTCTGTAAATCTCCAGTATTATGACACCAATTTTGAGTTTTTTTATGGGCATTACAAATTTGTGCTACATTCTACATTTATGGGGAAGATAAATCGCTTATTAGTTCCCTTTCAAAAGTAAAACAGAGCAAGTCAATGATATGCTATCATGTTGGTAAAAGAAGATAGACTCCAAGGATCAAGTGTTACATCATAAAAGTATCTGCTAGTGCTAGCAACTCCAGCTTTTGAATGGGTTTTCGTTTTAAGTACAATAATATTAAATAAGTAATTTACAATGTGAGAGATCTGATCGGTCTTCTCTTCTGAGTGAAAACATTAATATGATTTAACAGAATGAGGTGACGTGATTTGCTCCTAGTAAACATATGCAGTAGTGATGGCAGCAATTATTCTCACTGATCTCTCCATTCATCATGTACTGCAGAATACCTACAGGAGGCTAATGGAGAGACAACAGAGAGTACAAAGCCTTTTCCAAACAGACCGCAATGAAAAGTGTTAATTAGCCTGTTTAACATTTAGTTGATCAAAATAATGTTAATATTTGATTCATTTTAGAGCAAATATGTCTGTGGACAGACAAACTTACCATTTCAAAGTCTTGTCCAACAAGATTGTTGAGGTGCTCCTTGTGACGTACGTACAGCTGGACGTGTCCACATAAAAACACAACTTGTTTGACTCCATAATCAGTAATATGAACACAAACATTAAAAGGGAAACTCTTAAATTCTGCTCTTGTCCTAAAGGAGACATGATGGAGATGAACTCACGTCTTTGTACACGTTCTGCTCCCTATCCTTTTCCTCTGGTTACATGGGGGGGGTGCACGTGTTCTTAACAGTGAGGCGCCAAACAACTGAACAATAACAACAACACACAGCCGACAGGTTTTATGTTTAATTTGTCAAAAACAAGCATCCCTTTCTAATGACATTTCTTATATGTAGTTACAACAGCTGTTGAAGCAAGGAAGGGAAAACACAGCTGTCTAACTAATGTGGATGTTGCCGTTATGTAACGTTACTTATCGTATTCTCAGGTTCTCGATGGCATCCAGGGATCAATACAGAGCTTCACCGGTATCCGTGTTCCAAATGTCAGCCAATAACATTTGGCAGTTGGTTTGAATTGAGCTCAGTGGGTTGCTAACCGGACATGTTTGTTGACGCAGAAAGCCGCTTTTATTTTTATTTTGGTACAACCAACCACACAGAATTCATTTGCATCAACTGGTATGGTGGTGCAATGCCACAGAACAGGAAATGTTTTGTCCACCGGAGCACCTGGAACATCCCTTTAGAGTTTCATCAAATGACCTAAGAGGCGCTAGAAATACCCCGAACATCGATAATTATCAGGCTAAAATCTGATTTCTGTCCCATCAATACACAATCAGTGAGTTTGTCGAAACTGCGGGAAATCTTCAATGTAGCTGTAGAAATGTCCCCAGAAATGTCCCCAGATGTTGAGAAATATCACAGCGAGAGTTTGAGTTACTGACAGTCTGCAAAAATCGCTTGTGTAGACACCAAAGGGTTTGAATCAGTTTATTTGTACGTGGTTTTAGTTGTTTGTCTTCGTTTTTTTAAACATTCATATTTTAATCTAAAATTCCCTATAATAAGCATGTTCATTTAAAGTTTATCTTCTTCTTCTTCACACTCAAAATAAGGCTTCAAATGTTAGAACAAAAGCAATCCCCTTTCTTTAGTGCGGAAATGGGCTTATAGTTGTGTGAATGCATCACTCCAGCCAATCCAAAGACGGGGTTTGTAACCAATCAGATGTAGAGACCATGGTCACTGGCTCCGCCCCTTACTGTCAAAAAGAAAAACAGTGAGCGCGTAGAAAACACCTTCGAGCGCGAGCAGAGACTAACCTCGCGAGCGAGGAAGTTCACGTTTCGCGAGGGAGCAAATAACTCGCGCGAGACGAACTTTTGCTCGCGCGAGACGGAGATTTGCTCGCGGATGTTAGATCGCGCATCAACCTGATTTGCGCTCTCGAATTTTGACAGTGATTTGCCGCCATACATTGAGTCACAAAGAAGGTCGTCAATGTTTAGGCACGTTGTCAATGTAACTTTGTACCTTGACAGTATTACCTGATGTAAACTTAGGCTACAGTTTGACAGTTACTGTATGAAAATGTTTGTATTGTATTTGTTTAATAAACAAATGTCATGCATATCCTGCGCCTAAATGCAAAGGATATAGGTTGGCCAGCTGCTTTTATAGGCCTACATGTTCTCCCTCTGCCGCCTCCAGTGGACGTTGAAGTCGTGGCAGTTGTAGTCACCGTGGCCCGTTGGCGACGGTCGTTCTGGTAGCTCTACAGGAAAGAGGTTTCTTCTCGTGAAGAAACCTCCTGTTAGTTGAATCTTTCAAATCGCCCTCACCTGATTCCTCTTTCTCTCCATCTCCTTTTCGGTACTTTTTTTTCCGGTAAAGTTTGCACATTTTTGCTTATTTTTAGGTGCGAATGCGAGTGAAATACTCGCACTGTAAAGCCCTGAGTCCTTAACGATCTTTTTCATGCTGCTGTCTTTACAATCTGTAAAAAGACTCTCAAAGGACAAAGTCATATTTAATGTTTATTTTTTATTTATTTATCGGAAGTTAAAAACTTGAAGTTTGCAGACTCAATGGTTAAAAAGGTGCTTTCATTGTGATTTACGACCTCTGCTTTTATTATTAACAGCAACACTTCTTAGGCATCGTTAAACAAAAAAAAGGAAAAAAATAACACTGTAATTAGGACACAGCTGTTTCTTCTGTATCGCTGGGGAGGAGAGGTTGCTGGTTGGTCTGGGTTAGTAAAAAACAACGTGATGGAATGACGGTGAGTTTGAAAGGGAGGTAATCTCTCCAGGAGAGGAGTGAGTGATGGATGCGACAGTGGAGGGAGGTTATATCCGTCTTACAGTTAGATCTGTGAGGTGGAGACAGGCAACAAAATGAGCGGCCGTGAAGACAGGAGAGCTTCCTATACTTTACATATAAGGCACTTTACATACAAACCACTTTAAAGCATAAAAGAACAGCAGCATTCGTTTCTTGAATCCTCACACATGTCAAACACTGAACTGAAAGAAAAGGATTTCAATATCTTACAAAACCAGTTTCATAAACACACTCATACCTAAAGTCACTCACTTAGATCTACATTTAAAATTCTAACCCGGGTTGACAGACATAACCCGGGCTACAAGGCAGTGAATTCCAAAAATCTGGCCCCTAATTTATGAAATATTGAAATGGTTAATCCATCCCATTCCAGTAGAGCAACCCCACCTGCGCGACGATCATATTGAGGGTCATTGGTTTACAGGCGGTGGCAGCATCAGCGTGAGTCTTGACTCCACTTGAACAGTTTCAGCCAAACCAGAGAAGAAAAACATTCAGCTCTGTCAAAACCTAGCAGGCAGCTGAGGATTGTATTTATTACATAGTTTTTTTTGTGCCAAGCACTTGTTTATGGGTATTTGTGACTGATCGAACAGCAAAGAACTGAGAATGATAACCTTTGCCGTTCAGACGTCTCTCTATAAATGGCACAGGCCACATTGGGGTCCCACTGCACGCTGTTACAGTATTTAAGAGATACCGTGTGTTAGTGCAAGACGTTGCAAAAAATGGACACTTACATAATTGCATAGACTAAAATTAGGGAATTCAATGCCCTATTGTCTCGATTTGCTAAAAACTCAATTTCACTCAGTTTTGTTCTTCTAAAAGAAAACATAAAAGCAACACACGATTAAAGCAGAAAGCTTCCTTTTTAAATGGCATTTTAACAGCCATTAGTTGGCTCTAAGGCACATAGAACAAGGAAAGCTAAGAAGAAGCACCCTCACCCTTCCATTTTCTCCCCGTCTCTTTGACATTTTTGGACTGGACATCATACATTTCCAACACATTTTTCTTTCAGGAAAAGGCTAAAAAGCCAATGCCACCCAATGAATTGTGACTCATGTCGGACCTCTCAAAGGACAAATGGGTGTGTGTTTTTTTTTTTGTTGTTGTGCAAAAGTAACAGTGTCAAATTTCCTCAGAACGCCTGCTGTTCTTGGCTTTAGGGGAATGAACCTCCGCTTTCCTAAACCATAATCCTTTCTACTTTCTCTCCCTCTTCATCCCTCCCTCCAGCTCCCCTGCCGAGGGATATGAGTCCTTCCCACATTCGTTCGTTTCCGACACTTGTTTGTTTTCACTCTGTCTTGCTGTGGTTGTTGTTGTGGACCGTGTGACCGTTCTGCACCGGCCCATTTTTCTTCATTTCCTTTGTATCCTCCTCTTCCTCCCCCTCTTCTGATTCATCGGTTTCATCTCTGTCACTCCTTTCATCGTCCACTTTTTCCTGAAATACAACAAAACACGTCAACAACCAACATTCAAACCAACTCATCACATCCAGTTACAGCCACAAAACACCCATCAGTTGAGATTGTGATATTTCTATATTTCTTTCATGGCTTGAATGAAATATATTCTTCTTGTTTTGGTATTTCAAATATAAATCTAATTTTTTCTGGTATATCTTTATTTACTGTCTGTTTATCTTTGAATCGATGCTGTATGATGAACCTGGGAGCTCGGACATGTTGAAGATTTTACTTACATTGTGGGTGAGGAAGCGGATTGCTATGCGTATAATGAGGACGGCCCAAAAGATATGGAGACACTGCAGGGTCATCAAAAGTCCATTGAAAAAGTAGTAGCCAAAGAAGGGTTCATAGATGGTCACCGGGTAAACCCAAGTACAGTAAATAATCCTGCAATAGAGATAGAGAGGACGTGGTAACTTAAATAACATACAGGTGCACATCACAATAAAATCAACAACAAATTGCTGAAGACAGTTGTGTACCAGAAGGGGAAGATGACCAGTCGAGTGATGATGAAGATTGCAGCAAATACGATGAAGATGTAGTTACAGGCATTTCGCCACCCAGCATAGTTGAACATCTTGGCAGACTGTTTGAGGTAGAAAGACAAAATAATGTGTTTAACAGTACTGTTGGAGATAAATAGGTCATTTGGTTGTTTGATAAATGAACATGTCCGTTGGCCTCCATCCAACTAAAGCGTGTTACTTCCACAAGGGGGCAATGTCTCATTGTTGTGTACGAATGGGTTTCACTGCACTCAGTGAATTATGTGTGAACAAAAGTTGCAGCGTGTTGCAGCGTGTTGCAGCTTGGAATGTAGTGAAATTTACACAACATAACATTTGAAGTGAGGATGATTTTTCATACTGGCCCGATTGATACGTTTGCTTGTGTGCTGATTAAAATACTATGAATGCATGAACAGCATTTACCTCGAGAAAGTAATCGGAGGAGTCGTGCACCAGCATGATGAGAGTTCCAGCACGGATGTAGTTAACGCACCAGGAGAAGCTGATGAGGAGGATGGTGGCCACATGGTGAACAATCTGCTCCTTGAAGTCCTGCAGAGAGGGCAACAGGAGACATGGTTGGTATACTGAGAAAGGGGAAATGAATATTTATGTTGCACATGTTTGATGCGCGTGTGCGTGTATGTGTGTGTGTGTGTGTGTGTGTGTGTGTGTGTGTGTGTGTGTGTGTGTGTGAGACGTTGCATCTAGGTTAACACTGTTCCAGCAACACATTATGCCTTGTTTGCAAGCTGTTCTCAGCTGACCCTGGCTGAGCCAAGTCCAAGCACACGCTCTCTCTGACACACACACACACACACACACACACGCACGCACACGTGTAACAACAGTCTAATGTTCAGCCAGGTGTCAGCAAAGATATTTCCGATAGTAAACAGACTTTGTCTTTGTCTCGCCCGCATAATGCCATAACCGTAAGTAAGTGGAACACAAACCTTTGTATTATTTCCTCATTTTATGGATCAGTGTTGTTTAACAAAAAATAAGTTCACTCACTTTGCGTTTAACATCAGAAGCCACACTGAAGAGCAGAGCGCTGTAGAAACCCAGCTCAATCATGTAGTACCAATACTGAGACGGCAGGAGAGTCTGAGGAGGAGGAAATACAGCTTTACTCTCAAAATCATTACACCATTTTCAAAAATTCATTGGGGAAGAGGTTTGCAATAATTATTGCTTATTACATCTACACTGTTTAATTATTATTATTATCAGAAAATAGTGAAAGACTTTATACGTATTTAGAGCCCAGGCTGACACACAGGACACAGTTCTTTTATATGGTAAAGATATTTTGTTGATTATTACAAAAGACAGTAACCAGCCGGTTCATTCTTGCATTTATGTTGAAATACACTGAAATATTGAACACATTAGAAGTAAAGATTATTTCAAATCTGGTTGTGTCTCTTTTTTATGTGGTTGTCTTGTGCTTTTTGTTTTTAATTTAATTAAAATTCTCTTAATTAATACCACAGAGAATGCAATTATATGATATACCAATCAAAGAACAGTGTCGGAAGTCAGTTAGCGTTCATGCAGTTGTGGTTCTCTTTTTGGGGTTTTCCTAGGTTAGCCTGGTGCAATCCGTGTACGTAGGCATCCCAGAGATACTTACCAGCACGGGGAAACCTTGCCACATCTCCTTCAGGTCATACAGCCAAGGTTTCTGCAAGGAGAGATGCGGTTCCAAATGAGACATCAGAGCTCGACAGGTGTATTTATATCTACTATCCCAGCACGGCAATGATGATGCACGAGTTGACTACAGAGTACAGAGACTGTCATGATGCAGGGCAGGTGACGGATGAGCATGGGAATAGAGAGAGACGGGAGGGGGCGGGGTTAACGTTGAAGTACTCACATCGATGAGCGCGGCCAAGCCAGCAATGAAAGCAAGAAGGTAAAAGGTAAATCTCCAACTGCAAGAGAACACACACATACAAACAAACTTCCTACTCAGTCAATGGAGAAAAAACAATGGGAACATTTAAACACATCGAAAACACACCAAATAAACGGCAGAAAGAAATGCAAGGCTGAATGAAAAGCCTGGAAAATATGTTATGAATGGCACTGGGAATTTCAAGGATGCACACACACAAACACGTGCTGACACACAATGAGCGCTCTCAGACAGTTTCAGAGCCAACGGAGGGGCTCATTCCCGCCGCAGCCGCGAGCAGGGGTGTCAAGGGGGGGACTTCATTTAGGAACCGTGGCAGTAGAGACGAACGGGGCACGAGAGAAGCAAACGCAGAGAAAGAAGAGACAGAGAGTGTAAGTGAGACACCAGCGGGGAAAGAGTCACAGAAAGCCTGTTGTGTCCACACAAACAACAGATCGATTCAGAAGAGAAATGTCAGGCACAGGAAGAGACACTCCAAAACCCGGGGAGCAACCAACATGCAGTCACATGCACACATTCATCATATGAAGAACATCTGCGCTCATGTCGCCATTTACACACACGCACACATATATGCAGCAGAGACGCGATTCATCTTCTTGGAGATTAAAGAGTCACTTCACCAAAATATTTTTTGGTCTGTTTCAGTCAGGCAGATATTTCAGGGTTTAAAAGTTTTAAGTTACTTTTGAAGATTCTGGCCTCTTATGCAACAAAGTAGGTTCATTCGATACAATTCCATGTACAGTGTCTCCATTCGTTTGAATTACTGTCAACACTTTTACGGGGTGACAAACAAAAATTGGAAATGTCAATGTCGCAGGTGTTTCAGAACCCTTTAAGGTCTCGTGTGAACAGCGCGGCAAAGTTCAAATACTAAGGAAACAGATAAGCGTAAAATCATTTGATGAGTGAGTAAAAACGCACCTGAACAGCTACTGAGTTAACCGTAGGTGAGATTTTTTCTTTTTAATAAACTGCTCTTTCCAGGGTCAAGAATCATTTTAACAGGGACTATTCCTCTAGTTTTAGTGAAATCTGCTCACCCTGTCTCCTTGTTATTTTGTGTGAACTGACTCTGTACGTTACAAATATGAATATTTGCACATGAATAATGATAATGAAACTAATGTTTAAGACGGTGACATCACTACAGAGAGATTATACATCAAGCACAACCCCTGGGGTGGGATATGCATTCATTAATCCTCTATGAAAGTGTTTGTCTCCATGCACTGCCTGATGTTAACAGTGGGATGCTATCTGTTGCTGTGCACGGCCCTCTTCCTGAATATGGTTATCTGTAGTACTGCTCATATGTTCTAAGTGTCATCTGTTACTAGGGTGTGATCCCTGCCAGCTCACACCAGCTTGTCTCATTATCTTTGTATTATCAGCCGATCACGCTGTCAGTTTAACTCATGTTAATACTCACACATAAATATAACCTACAGTGGGGACAGAGCCCCTTTTGCAGAGGCCCTCTGCTAATGAGTGCGGGTGAATGGATTTGTGCGTGTGTGAGTGAGAAGTGTCGGGGCAATAGGCATGGAAGCAGCAGAGGGGCATTGTAATGACTGCATGTTAAAAATAGAGGGCTACTTGGGCACAGAAATGTGCTCACATGGCCGGAGGAACGCAAGCGTCAGCAGCTGTTTCAACTTGCTCCGTAACTCCATCGACATACATGTTTTGAAAATGAGTGTGTGGGTGCGTGCTTACCTGGCCTCGTTGAACTTTTTGAGCAAACTCGGCCTGTCCTGGTTCCTTCGTCTCCTGAACCATCGCTGCACTTGTCTCCCCGAACAGCCGGTCTGCTGGCAAAGACTTGCTATTGAAGTCTGAGAACAGCACAAAGAGATTATTATTAAGAGAGTTGATTCAGATGTCCTGACCGCACGACACCCTCCTTTTTAAAAGTGGGTATGGGTGCGTTGAAACACGTACCTGTGTGGGGTTTTTGCTAACGTTGCAGTAGTAGGAATCCAGCGTGGGGTTGTGAGGGACTTTGAGCCGCACCGTCTCTTTTACCCCAAGCAGAGAAGCCAGGGGTGTAGCAACTGTCCTGCAATCACAGAAAGGTAGAGAACTTCCTTGTATGTTTGACATATTTTGGCAATAAATGTTTCCTGATTCCTGATTCCTGAACTTAATGATTGCAGGGTGCAACCATGGAAACCCTTTTAATTTGACCCTTTTAAAAAACTAATACAAATTTGAGATAAAATAAGCATATGGACAATGAGTCATTTAAATCAGGGGTAAGGGGATGTCTGCAAAATGTCCCCCCAAAATGTGTCACTTGCGTCATAATGGATAGAGAACTGAAATCAAAGAACAAATACAAGAGACAGGGCAGAACATTTTTTAAATACAGAATAAGTGAATGTTTGAATTGATAAGCAAAGACTTTGACGAGGGGCACAGATATTCGTAACAAACAAACTAACCTTTCAAAGATCTGACGGATGATGAGGAACACAAGAGCGATGGGCAGCGCCACCCACAGGTCCTGGGCTTTGGCGTAAACCCGTCCATCCCGATCTCGCAGGTCATCCCAGCCTAGGCCCTTGGGAAACCACAGGCGCTCCTGCCAGAACCACTCGCTCACCCCCGACAGCATCCTGCCACACAGGAGACACAACGCTGGACAGCTGAAGGCTCGAGACCCAACAAATACAAATCAAAGAGGCCGAATCCACACCCTAAAACACGCGCTTCCACCTCACACCCAAACCCGCGGGCTCTTTAGGGGCTTTGAGGCAGCAGGTGTGACTGTGTTTAGGGGAAAACATCTGTGATTGGGGATGTTTGCTACCACGGCGTTGAGAGAATTAGATGATGGCTCCATTGTTTCCCTCTCATTGGAGCACATGCAGCGGCCCGCGTGATGGGAGCAGAAACCAGACCCAGGACTGAGCTCTGTGCTTTTTCGACAGCAGCCCTTTCCTGAACTGCTTTACAGCGGCTGCGAGTATTCTGTCATATATTCAGAGAGACCAGAGATGAACATTTCCGCTGCTGAGTTCGGGGAGTGGCACAGCAAGAGAGAGAGAAAAGGGTGGCGTTAGGGGAGAACTGCGGTTGGCGGATGTGAGTCAGGATTCATCCACATGTGCAGAGCAGCGAAGACGCCCCCGCACACCCGCACCTCTCCTTCCACCCAGCGCAGCGTGTCCTGTAACCGCTTATCTTACACTCCCATCCCCACCCTGTGCTCCCCACCACGGGCAATACCCCCCCACCCCCCATGACTTTATCTTCAAAACATGCAGCTGAAATTAAACTAGAAGGTCTTCAACCTTTACAGCCGTGGTTAAAAACTTTGATTAGGACTTTCAAACAAAGTAGCAGAACTACTCATTACATTCACATTTATTTTCAAACCCTTTGTTCTATCTGGAGTGTAGTTTTCCAACACAATACAATTATTTACATAAATAATAATAACCTCATTAGTTCTGGTTTTTCTTCTGACCAACTGACTGAAAACCAAAGTATTCAAACTGCCTCAACTTTACAGGCGTTTTAAAAAAGTTAACCCAGGCAGACGCACGTCAACTTGAGCTTAAGCGAAAGAGTTCTTAACTGGCGACATTTCGATTCAAATCTGACCAAAGAATAAAGTTTGCATGATAACAGACAGAAGTTTCACTCTGTCCACTGGGACTCGGTGGGCGGTTTCAAAGCACCCAGTTAGATCAGATTCAGAAGAAATCTGATATTGGTTTTACGCACACCCTTTGTTCAGTGCCACAAAAAAAGTGGGGGAAAAAGCTCTTTTTTGTTAATGTCATAATTTTAGTTTTCTCTCTTGATTAGTTCTACCGATCAGCTCCTTGTGTTTGACATGAACCGTTTATTGAGTCAATCAGAGAGAAAAAACATTAGACAATGTCATGGTTGAGTGTGCAGAGTATTTTCCCCACCATGCCATGTGTCCCGTTTCCTGTTGCAACAGCACGGCCCCCAACCCCCTCCCCACAGTTAGTAGACACAGTTATTTTGCCAACCCTTGCACTTCAGTAGTTGAATCAGCAGCAGAAGTGAGCACTACATCTCACTTCCCCTCTTGTGTCCTGACGGACCTTGTGCCGGGCTGAGCAGCTTGTTTGTGCTTCAGAAGAAGCCGTGTGATCCAAACAAAAGGCAGATCGCCGAACGAGCTTCTTTTTTCGTCGGGAAAAACTCATTCAATTCAATCCTGCTGCCACACGGAGGCGATTTAGGGTTTGACAACGTATTTTTGGGCTTTCTAGTTGAGATCAACCAGTGATTTCAGCATGTTAAGCCCCCCCTCACCCACAGCTTTCCTAACCACACATTCCATTGGCCCACTGGATCACATGACCCGACCCGGACCATTGCAAAGGTCCAATGGAGGCCTCTGGCAGGGGCAGGGAGATGGGACGTTCTCTCACTGTCCCCTCTCTCTTCCTCACTATGAAGACAGGTGATTGTAAACACAAAGCTGAACTTACGGATGTTACTGGTACGTTTCCGAGGTTTACAAGATCATGTTGCAGTTCTTCAAAATAAAGTCTATGGTACGGAGTCCAGGAAATATCTAAATAATGTAAACCCACTGCGACTGTACCAAGGGAGCGCTCCCCCCTCTGACTGGTTTTCTATGAAAATCATTAGTTTATCGGAATAACAGGAGACCGAGTCGACATGATGAAAAGTCATGAGGCAGCAGCGGTGAGTCACCCGGAACATACCATCTCTGTGACACACCCGTATACTCATTTCCGTCTATATTTACGCGGTTCACTCGCAGCTGCCTAATTCAAACCACAACTTTTTAAAAGCTGATCTCAGGACCTCCAGCGAGAAAGTTGGATAAGTAAGGGACATAGCAGCACATGGACGACATGCTGATTACACAGAGAGTCCAAAGGAGTCACACAGATATGCAGCCCTGAATTATTGCACTGCCTTAAACTTCACAGGAGCTGGGATTGGATTTGAAATATTGTACGAACAGGATATCAATACTCTGTGAGTACTAACATGAATATGTAGCCCCAAGTAAAGATTTGTCAGGTGCTAATTCAGATTCATTTTAGACGACCTTCTGCTCAGTTCTCAAGAGTGCATATTTCATGATTTCTCTTCTCTACACTGAATAAATCTGGCTACAGACTGTTGAATACATTCCTAGTTCAAGGGGTTGGCATGCTCTCTGCAAACTGTTGATCAGCTTTAACTCGGCTCATGCGCTTTCAAGCTGAGTCAGGCACATCCTTCTCATTGCACAAGTTCCTCTCGGCCCCGGTTTGACTGAAAAACTGTTCATGGTAATTTGTACTAAAAGGCAAACTACAGTGATTATGCAAAAAATGAGATTACGAAAAAATAATATAATGCAATTGGGTGATGCAATTGGTGCCGTAAGCAGACAGCCGGTGTTTGGCCTCCTCGGTTACAGAAAGAGATCACAAGAAAGTTCTCTTGAATGCATGTGACACTGATCTGCGAACCTCATGAATAATTAACGGAGAGATTCAATCAACCAAGGGACTGACTTGAATAAGCCTGTCTGGGAAGCTTAAACTATTGTCATGTTGATTCTCCTGGAGAATCAACACAAGAATGGTCCCTTTAAAACCTCACCGCGGGTAGGACCTAGATTGTGAGTGGATTTATCTTAATTGTAAATAGAGTTAAATAGAGTTACTTTGCCCCGAGCATTCAGACGGCCACTGGGTGTACTGTATGTGAGCTCTAAACGCTAATGATCCCGCTCTTCAACTCAATGACCGATCAGTCAATCAGTGTGTTTACATGATGGTATAATTCGAATCTTTGCTTAGTCTGACTATGCGATTTTTCGGGGCAAGTGCTATTATCCCAATATACATGGCAGTGAATAAATCGAATCATTGGTCATGCATGTCATATCCGATACGATGTTATCATTACAACTAGTTGTGATACAGCCATTTCCTTGACCGCTTCACCACTACCAACAACAACCAACAATAACAACATCAACATTACGAGAAAGATGGCGAACGGAGAGCAAGGTGAAGCTACATCCCTCTACTGTTTGTGCATGATGTTAATAGGAGTACAGCGAATGCGAATGGCGCTATTGACTGATTTGATAACGGAGAGAAGACGCCGTCGGGATCTCAAGCATGCGTAAAGACGCAAAGTCCAGTTCCTCATCCGATTCACCGTTACATGCCGCAATAGTCGAACTATCAACTGGATCGGATCGAGTTATCCAGGGGTGTTAGTCGGATCGTAGTCGGACCGCACATAGTCGGACAAAGGTGTTTACATGAAACGGATAATTCGATTTCAGTCCGACTAAGGCAGTTATTCGAATCCATGTAACCACGCTGAATGAGCAGAACTGAAGAAGTAGTAGAAGTTGTTTTCTGTACACATTAGAGAGGGATAAAACAAACTAAAGCCAAAAGAATGTGTCTTTGTCCGAAGGCCTGCAGGGTTTTGCGGAGCGGACAGATTTTTTTTACCTGGATAAAGAGCCTCCATCACTAAGAGGGTTTCTCTTCCTTGTGAATTATTCAGCTGTTTTTTCAAATTGACATCACAGTTAGTTAGTTGAAGTCTGGGGAACAATAACGTCCATCATATATTAATATAACAATTATGTTTGAGAATTGTTCAATGAAACTATGACCCTAACTCCAAAATATACTATTTACAGTGACATATAAATATCAGAGAAAAGCTGCAAATCCTCAAAATTGAGAAGCTAGAACAACCTTCCAATTGACTATTAATCTACTATAAATATCCACTAATTTAACTAATTGTTCCAGCAATAATTCCAGGCTTTCTTGGACTTCAACCAAAGATTTACATGTATGACCTGGATACAAAGCCTGACAACTCGGGCACACATATTTGGTTATTATCCTTCCATAGATTTGCATTAGTTTGAGTAAGAACGAATGCTCATGGTGTTATAAACAAATCCCATCTGGCTTAACAAAACAACACTATTCCGACCATAATTAATTAAGTCTATAAGATAACGTCAATCTCATACAGTCTGTTATATTCCTGTAGGAAAAGAACAAGTGAAGTAGAAGAAGGAAACGAAAACAAATCACAGTCATTGATGAACTAGTTCCCTTAGAAAGGCTCTACACGTGGCTTCCCCCGGAGCGTCGCCGCCTGTAGGCTCGTGTTGATGTTGTTGTATCGCCGGCGGCTGGATGAGCATCGTGTGTCACGGTGATAATGTGACATAATCTGCTGCTAGTGAGCAAACTTTAAAAAACCGACCGGGCACGGGGACACGCGCCAGGCTCCATTAGGTCTCCATAACATACACAGCAGCTGCCATGGTAACTGTAACCTCCATATAACGTTAGTTACGACACTGTGTTATTATTATTTTATTGGCTTTGCCATTAACCAACCACGGAGACCCGTGTGTTATATTGAATTGACCAATTATTAACGTTAAATTAAGATGAATGCGCAATGACGTATAAAGGATGCGCAGCGCGCGCCCGCAGTGAACGCCAAGATACACGAATGACGTCTCCTCTCCCGACATGAAAGTTCAACGGAAACGTTACTTACTTTGGGTGTTCTTTCTCGTCGTGAAGCGTGAAAAAATGTTGTTGTTTTACCCCCACACACAATAAGTCGTCCAGGTTCCACCGAGCTAGCTAACTAGCTAAAAAAAAAACCTAACGGTCCCGTTGAGTGTAACCAGCGGTTTGGATCCAAGTTTATGATCCGCTCAGATTTCACCTTTCCATGGCTTGCGGCATTACGTTTTTCCTCGTCATAGCGTCTCTAACGGAGGATAAAAACATAGAACTATGTGCGGGTGGGAGAACGTGTGAGATACTGCAGTGCGAGTCCCTGATGTCGTCCCCCCCCCCACCCCATCCCCGCCTAACTAACGCTCGCTCTGTTTTCTCTTGGGACGTCTAACGTCAGATTTCCTCTTCTTCTTTTTTTGCGTGTTCCCGGGAAGTCAGCCGAGTCCGTTCGGGTTTGAGGCCGGCCAAAGGCTGGGACACAGCAGCATGACCGAGGGACGAGCGGAAGGATAACGGAGAGGGAGGGGCATGACAGTGGGGGGGGGAGGGGGGGTGACGGAGAGGAAGGACCATAACCGAGGGACGAGCGGAACCGTAGCGGAACGACATTGAAGAGGGAGGAGCATGGCGAGGGGGGAGGAGCCGCGGGGTGACGCAGGGGGAGGGACGCAGGTGATGTTCCAGCACATGGGAGCAGTTGGCTAGTACATCCATGGCTGACATTGAGGGCACTGGGTTGATTGTTGTCAGATCCCTGTAGTATGGTCACAAAACTTTATTTTCTGTTATTTTATACGTTAATGGATTACAAAACTAATTGTTCTTCTTGGCTAAATTTGAGGGGATCTTTGACTTGGCAGCTTAACTTTATTTGTTTGCAAATTTAATTAGGGATTTAACTCCCCCTGGCTGACACATGTATCTGTGATGCACTGTGACATCACATCAAATTATCTCGTGCATGGGGAACAGTTGCGTGGATAAAAAGGTTATCATTCAAACAATATATACTCAATCTCACTTTTTTAAACTTTCAAAACAAACAAAGATTCCAAATGTTTGCCTTTGCAATGTTTGCACAGCAGTTTCCCTTCTTTTAGCCACTGTCCATCGTGCTGTCTTTGTGACCCACCATGAGCTATGAAAAAAAGCTTGTGAGGGGGACATGGTAACCTGTCGTACAGAATGACACGCAAGGTGTGACTGACCCAGTGCCCGTAGAAGAGCCTAACCAAATGCAACATCAGATATATTAGGTGTCACATGACACTTATGGCTTGTCTAGACAAATATTATTGAAAATCAACAAATCCATGTGTTGACTGCTTATGCAGATGTGTTTACATATAGATGTATAGTGTTTGTGCGTCTATATAAATCTGAATAATGACGTCTGGCACGGCACAATGAGGGCACCCATTTCTTCTTTTTAAATAAATGCATTTTTCTGTTCTTCTGGGTGATTGTACTGGGAGTGGGATAGGTTTGTTCTTTGTTTGTAGATGTTAAAGAAATATTTTTCACGTTTGCGGTATTTTGTCTGCCAATATTTTCAAAAAGAAGAGCTCACCTGCGAAAGTGACAGCATTTATGCGACGGGTTCAGATGGATAAGGTCAAGGAGGTAATGAGAAACTCAGGGAGCCAACCAGTTATAGTTAACATTTTAACCAGCTTTTGTTTATGAACAGTTGGTCATTAAATAGGTCCCTGCATCGCCACGTAATGTCTCAAGAAATAAGAAACGTAACCTCAATTGACATTATCATGTCATCCTGTCATATATCTGTTGTAGAGGACATCTACCGAGAGGTCAAAATCCAAAACGTCTATGTCACAATGTGAACTAATAAACTTCAGGAACTGCTTTTATTTTAGGCTGCCTTAAAAACATCAGCAGATTTGAAATGAGCCTCCCTGACTAACTCTGGCTCAATTAACTGTTGATTGGTGTGCATTGTCCCTTAAAAATAAATCAATAAACAAATAAATGTTAAATTCTGATAGTTATTAGTATTATTATCGCATTAGCTAAGTACCATCATTCATCTATATTCATATATGGTTGAATTACTTTTAATGTTGCATAAAATTATATTCATTAATTATTATGTATTGAATCCAGCAACAAAGCCACGCTGTGTGTTCGTTGAGTACACAGCAATTAAAAAAAATGTAAAAACAGGGCAGAAATATGATATGTGGTCATCCAGTTCAGAAATAATCCTATTGGTATTTACAATTTGTCTTAAGCACTTTGAGTAAATTGAACTACGAAGTGTACTGGGAGCATGCTCATAAAGATAAAAGAAATGCAGGGTTTATTCATTCTGATAAACAAGTAGCCTACTCCCATGAATGAATACAGGAGATAACGAGTCCGGAACTTATTTGGGGTTAAAACGCAGTCTCTTCTCCGGCGTTCTACTTCTGCCCCCTTCTGGTGAGAAGATGGATGTACACTCTCACTTCTGTGGCATTTTGTATAGATTCATTCATTCAAAACAAGATTTGGGTTCCATTAAAATATGTTCTTTTCACACAGACAAACACATAGGCACCTAATAAATCACATGGCGACATGTAGTATGATACTTTTTATTTTAACTTAAAAAGAGAGTGGATCAAAAACAGGATTCAATAAATTAGAAATAAATATAATTGCTGTAATAATTAATACATACATTATAATTACTCGATTGCAAGAGTCTGACAGAAACAGGCCCTCAAAAGGTTTTTTTTCTAGAAAATTCTAAAATCAAAATATTGCAACCCACTTAAACCCCTTCTCCCAATAAACAAAATAATTGATAAATTAGTAAATAAATAAAAAATAGCTCAAATATTAAAACCTCCCGAATAAAAGTGCAATCCCCCCCTCCCCCGAGTTTTACCTAAAATCTAAGTAGAAATTTAAAATAGGTTAGTGATTTCCCATTTTACAATTTGGAATGTAACATCCCTTTATGAGGATGATGATTTTACTAGTGGTAATAATAATAATAATATGATAATAATAATAATAACATTAATAATAATAATGTTGCTGTGTCCTGTTCAGTGTTTATCTAAAGTAGTATTCTTTTTGCATTTTTTTCTTGTTTTTTAAATGCTGCTCTTTGTAAACTAAATTATTTACAAGTCATTAGGATTTTCTCCAAAGTCTCTCTCTACCCTACGAATTTATTCATCTTTTTTTGTATTTTTTTTCTTTTTTTTATTACGAAACATCAGCCCCTCTATATTTGTCATGTAATAGACATGTTAAAGTCTATAGATGTGATATATCATCATTTTTCATCAGTATCTTCCATACACGCCCTGTCTGAGTCGTCTTAACTGTACTTAACACCCTGTTGTCAAACTCCACACAGACAAACCAAACTTTTGGCTGTATGGGTAAGATTACTGACCAGTGTGAACCGTGTGTATTTTGTGTGTGTGTGTGTGTGTGTGTGTGGTTGTGCACTTTATGTACATTTGTATATCAGCCTTGCAGCGTTCGAGGTTCAGCGTTTACGAGCGCATGTGTATTCATGTGAGTGTGTGTCCGTGTGTTTGGCTGCACTCCCCGGACGCACAAAGGCAGCGGGCAGTCTGAAAGCGCTGTGAACCCCGGGATTCCACCTCGGCTGGACTCTGAAAGGTCACCTGTGAGAGCATGGAGAGTTCAGGAGGGGGGGGGGGGGGCAGACGGGGTGATACAGAAAGAAGGAGGGAGGGACAGAGAAGGAGGAAGAGTATGTTAGAGAGCAGAGTTAAGAATGCACTGCAGTTCCATGTTTCTGTCTCATCTTTACATCTGGTCAAACATGCTCCTCCCATCAAACAAAACTCCTGTTGGCGCGACTCAAACTGCTTTCATACGGCTGCCAGCGGACTGCACCTAAGGGTGCTCCTAGCATGTCTTTGTTTCAATGTCATCCCGGTTAGCTCAAACAAGAAGGCGTCATTCACAGTTGTAAAGCTTCGTCTTTCAACAGCAACAAATCATGGTGCTTTGACACATACACACACACACAGTGTCCGGATCATGCAACTCAATACAGTGAAATAACCTTAGCTGTGATTCCGGATACTCGCGTGTCTGGGCGTATGCATGTGTGTGCATGTTCGTAAAGCTCCATGTGCGTTTATGTGTGTGACCTTATGATTATGTGCCGCGCTCGTGTGCCTCGGATCATGGCAAGCAAACACTACCACCGTCATGCATCACTCTCTGGCATTTGCAGTATAGAAATTCTGGGTGATAGTTTGTATCTGACGGGTGCAGGGACAAAGTGGTAGGTATCCGCACAGATTTGTTACGTAAAGATTTGTCTAGAAATAGAAACAGTATCCTTTATTCATAATGTGTGCTGCCATGTGACGGCGCGTCCACACACCGGTCTCACAGCAGCTACACATTTTCTCCTCTTTGGTGAAGGTTGGGGTTTGTGGAGGATCGAATTTGCCTCAAACTAAAAAATATCCTCTTTTCTCTCAATTCTCCCAGAATTCCTATAGTTGAGGGCTGTTCTCCAATAAGCAAGAGGCACTTTTTTTTCCACCATTACAACCACATACCCTTTACCTCTCAACACACGAGCTAGAAGTGTAGAGAGAGGAGGGTGGGAAGAGGAGAAGCGAAGACAGAATTTTTCAGAGAAAAACAGAGGAGGAGGAGGAGGAGGAGGAGGGGAGCAGTGAAGGGGAAAGGGAAGAAACACCACAAATGCACTGATAGAAGATGTAAAAGGGACCAAAGTAGAGAAACAAAGGAGCAAAAGACTGAAGTGCCACATCAAACAGTGTAATAAATCAGAATCCAGAAATATAAAACTACAGCTCAACAAAATGCATGCTCTCCCCCCAAAAATAATTTTATCATAAAAACCTTTCATTTTGATTCTTTCCATCCTAACCGGTAAGGCCCCTTTGGATCAGTTTGGAGCATATATAAACTTTTTATGTTCAGTACTGCATAGTTATTTCAAAGTCCAACATTGCCTGTGACTTGTATGTTTTATGAAATCATAATAGTCTTATATAGATTTTACTATTACCATAATTTTCATATTTTTGCATTTGCATACATTTCTCAGCCAGTGCACTATGGAAACCTCTGGAAAGCCTCTCTCTGCAGATACCAGTACAACTGGGATTATGCACTCCTGCATTACACAGTAACAGTGTAAAACAGACAAATTACCCAAACAATTTGTTCAGATAATAACGACACCAAACAGAACACTACAGAAACTGATCAAAAACAAAGCTGCGGAAAAAAAATAACAAGCGTTGCTGGAAAATTGATCAAATTACTATACAATTAATAAGTGTATCAAATATCCAATTAAATCAATTGATTCTGAGTACAGTCCTGGCTATTGACAGTTATTGATCAGTATGTGCACAGGTCAATACAAAATAAAGTCACAATGCACCAAACACAGTCTGTGGTCACTACAGCAACGGGACATGCAGGTCAACGCATGGCTGGTTGCTCGAGGTGACAGAACAAAAATTGCCAAGGGCAACCAACACAGGCAATCAATCGCCACAGCAACCCAAACACAGGCCAACCAATCAACTTACAACAATGCGAGAGGAAGGGGGGGTCAGGGCTTTATCGGTCACTAGGCAACCATTGCCATAGCGATGGGGTCCTCGTGAATTATGATTGGACGGAAGGATCTTGGGTGAGGTAAGTTGCCGTTTCAGGAAAAAGATCAAAACAGCAGGAAAAAAAAATAAGATTGTGAAAAAAAATAAAAAGGAAAACAATATTTTAGTATTTTCACTTTTCCTGAGTTGTTTTCATATGAGTAACCCAACGTATATTCACTGTTATGTCATGCTAAGCTCTTTATTTTTTTACTTTGTTCCATCATTTAGTTAGTTAGTTACTTTCCAGTTTTTTTTGTTCTTCGTCTCTAACCTAATTTCCCTCTCTGGTTCCCCCAACATTCAACACCTGACTTCATGTTGTGTCATTCACCACCTCCTGACCACCACCTCACCTCTCTTTATGTCTTCTTCTTCCTATCAGTTGTCACTCAGTACGGGCGGTTGGCATCTTTGGGCCTTTTCAGCTGCACTTTCAGTCTTTTCATGCCGATCTGGAAGCCATTCATGGCCTGAATGGCGGCCTGAGCGCTGGCCGGGTTATCAAAACTCACAAATCCTGGAAGAAGAGGAAGGAAAGGAAAAGTTGTTGATCTCCTTCACAACATCACAACATGCCTTTACCTCAACTTAACTTAAAGATATCAAATGTAAACCAGACACAATGCCTTGTGCTCCACAAAGTCACCCCGTTTTTGTCCCTTTCCTTCCCTCTGCTCTCCCCTTTCCCTCCCTCTCCCTTCCTCCCCGTCTGTGTGTCTCACCGAAGCATTTGCTCTGGTTGGTTGCGCGGTCAACAAACACCTTAGCCGAGATGACATTGCCAAAGGGCAGGAACATCTGCAGCATCTCAGAGTCACTGAACTCCTGAGGCAGGTGGTAGATGAAGATGTTACAGCCCTCTGGACCTGAGACACGCACACACACACACATACACACACATTAGGCAGTGTGACAAATTATCTCAGGCTGGGAAAACCTTGGGATAAACAACTTGAAATAAGACCATCGGAGCGAGATGGGTGTGGCCCCAGACGGGTAGGAAGTCACATTAACCTTCTCTCTGCTGCTGTTGCTGGGGCTGCTGGTGTTGCTGGGCAACCAGTGTTGGCTGCTGGGGGAACGGCTGCCCGACCAATCCGTAGGCAGCAGGATACGCCGCTATTGGGAGAGACAGTAACAAAAATCTTATTGGGTAAAAACAACAGGTGGCAACATGGCAGAGTCCAATGGAATCATTTCGTTTGAAGTGAAGGTGAAAACTATTAAATCTAACACTTGAATGGAGCAAGACACAACAGCAATGACATTGTTGGTCTGTTAGTCTGGTGCGCACACATTACAGTCCCCGTTTACTCAACAAGCATGAATCATGCATTCAGGGGGTGTAAAGGTATCATTAGCTGTATTGCATTTAGGAGCCTTTAATGAGTGTCACTGAAATCGGATAAATCCCAACAAAATTAATTCAACAACTACCCTTGAAACTCTCCCCACCTTGAGACGATGGGGGTCGAACCGACAGCAGACACCTGACCTTCTGCGGTTCCCTATTCACATGTATTCTGATGCAAGCTGCATCACTGTATCTGAAGCGATTTCTAAACCAGCATACGCGCATTTACATTGTACATTTGACGTGTCGGTTCGTGTGCCATCCCAACCCACCGTGGGACGTTTACCAAGCTGTTTCGTCACCTGTCTGTAACACTTACACCAACCTGTGTAGTGTTGCATGCCTGCATACGCTTGCTGTAGGGGGTCCAGGGCCGCTGCTGGACTCTGAGCTGTAGAGCCAGAAAAACACACACAGTCAGAATAAAAACAAGAAGATTAATACATATCAGATTGCCCGTAGTCCCTTAGCATATACTTTCTTCTTTGAGTGACAATTCAAACTTAAAAAAAGGACTTATAAACAAACGAAAAACCTTGATATGCGTGAATGCCATTGGTGTATAGTGCTTCTGTTGCCTGTTGTCCGTTGGTGGGGGCTGTCAGACTGCTGTAGCCGTTCACTCCTAATGGTGGAGGGAGAGATGGCACAGGCGTTGCCGCCATAGTTGGTGGAGTGTTTGTACCTACAGATGGAGATCGCAGTCCAGAAAATGAGTCAGTCACTGCCGCTCTTCAACTATAGTTACTGTTACGCTACATGTGTTTCTCTACATCGTCAAATTGCCCAGTTAGGTGTGCAATTACCGTACCAATGCAAAGTAAGTGCTTTTCATTTAAAAAAAAAGAATTTTTGTATTTAAAGACTGCCGACCATAATTTGTGCACTTATTTGTGCTTTAATATACAGCTGATAACTACGTCTACAAACAACACCACTCTACACAGTATAGCTTCTGTGCTCGTGTCTGAAGACACACAAGTTGAGTGTGCGAGGCGTGTGAGTTTGTCTGTGCGGGCCTACCCGAGGACGGCGTGATGGGTGTGATGGGTGTGGCAATGATTCCGTTGGCATTGAGCGCCGCCATCTGCTGCATCTGTACGGCGGCAACTGTTGCCACAGGAGACAAGTATGCTGACTGGGCAACCAGGGCCTGCTGTTGGACAAGCTGTAGACAGGGAAGGAAACCGAGACGGAGGAAGGGGATGGAGAGAAGGAGGGGCAGGGAAGGAGAAAGAGGGTAAAAGAGAGAGAGTGAGAGAGAAGACAAAGAGATAGTAAAACATATATGGGGGAAAGAGAGAGGGTCAAACAAAGAAGACGAAATGAGAGGAAGGGGCAGGGAGAGGGAGTGATGGAGGAACAGATGAATAGAGATCTAATTACAAGGCCATTATGTCCCGAGTCAGTGGGTTAATGGTTGTGTGTTGCGGGAAAGCTAATGTCAGATGACGTATGTTCTGTTGTCTGGGTAATGTCATTAGCCCCAATTAGACCACTGATAGCCTCTTCAAACTTATTACATCCTTTCATAAGCACAGGAGAGTCTTACAAACTCACTGTGCGCGCGTGTGTGTGTGTGTGTGTGTGTGTGTGTGCGTGTGTGCGTGTGGTGCCCGAGTGCTTGCCTGTGCGTTGACCGCCTGTGTGTAGGCATTGTAGGCGGGGAAGTTGAGGGTCATGGGGCTGAAGATGCCGAGCTGGGAGGCCACCTGCTGCATCCTCCTCAGGCCCCGCTCCTTCTCTGTGTCGGCGAACTTCACCACCAGACTGGACGACGCTCCCTGTGAAGCCAAACGGTGAAAATTGAGAAAGTTTCAACTGCAATTACAAGTAATGCTTCATGTTGTGCACTTTATCTGTTAACGGGGCTGGGCTCCATGTTTATTCACTCATTCATTTTCTGCATCCACTTAATCTTTTTACGATTCATGCGGGGGCTTGGGCCTACCCTATCATCCTGTTGACGACACCCAGGACAGAAACGAAGGAGACAGATGATTACATTACTGACGTTATTACCTACAGAAAATTGAAATTGCCCCATGTGACTCGTGCAGATGTCTTTGGAAGATCACGTGTGCGTGAGGGTGTGTGTGTGTGTGTTTGCCTTGCGAGTGTGTGTTTTGTTTTAAGCATTAGCAATCTAAAGCATGCGACTTACGGGCATTGTGCGGCTTCCATGCAAGCTGTTGATGGCAGCCTGGGCTTCAGCATGACCTTGGAATTTAACAAAAGCGCACCCTGCAAACGACAAGCGAGTTAGTTACAGCACAAAGACAATATCAAATTGCTTTACTCAAGCGCGTGTTCTGTACGTGCTTCACCTTTGCTGGTGCCGTCCGGTCCTCTCAGCACAGTGCACTCGTCTATGCTGCCAAAGGGCTCAAACAGTCTTCTGACATCCTCATCGCTCTGTTGCTTTCCCAGCATGCCAACAAACAACTTCCTGTCCTCTGAGAGACCAATAATTGGAAAGAAAACAAAGAAAGGATAAGAATCAACTTAATTTCCCCTTTCAACTAGTCACATCTATGTTGATCAGACAATACAAGTTGTGTTAATAGAAATAAAAAGCTACTGTTTGTGTCCAGCAGGGAGCAGTGTTGACTACGGAAATGGGTGATGAGATAAGGGAGCGGAAAGAATGGGATTTGAATCTGTGCCTGTGTGTAAATGTATTCAAAGTATTCCGCACCCGTTGGCTACTTTCCATCTATATCTGATCTAGTTGAGACCTACCGCTCTCTCCGTCACACTGAAACGGTTTGTGTGTGTGTGTGTGTGTTTACATGCAACGATGCTTTAGCACTTGTCTCACCTCCTCTTCCCTCACTGTCAGCTGGTTTCACCTGGATTGGCCGATTCATCTGCGGAACAAAACAAGAGGACACATCAACACAGATGGTCAACGTTGGTTGATGTCTCTGGGATGGACTCCACTCAACCACTGTGAAACCATGAAATAGTGTCGAGCATACAAGTAGTCGACATTGCTTTTGCGCAAGAATTCAAACTGTAATGTCATTACTCACAGTGTGTGTGTGTGTGTGTTTTAGTCACTGATAAATCAGGTTTAGCAGGTGGCAGGTGTGTCTGCTGGGACAACCTTAAAATCTCTGATTTCACGCACACACACACACACACACACAGTGACAGAATGGAGGGGGGATTGAGAAGTGACGAGATTAAGAATGCAGGCCAGTTGATCTGGATTACAGAAGAACTACGGATTAGATGAGGGACAAGAGCAGATTGAGATAGAGAGGAGAGGAGGGTGTGGGCAATAAGATGGCAATAAGTGTGCGAAGCGAACAGGCGCAGTCAGCTAAAAATAAAAGGATAGAGATCGAGAGTCAGACCTGGGGGACCCCGGCAGACTTTGACCGACCTAAAGGGCAGGTGGAGGCCAAAAGGAACCCATGAAGTGAATGCTGGAAAACGAAAGCACTATAGGAGTGACACGGAGAGATGGAGAGTAGGAGGATGAAAGCAAAGCTGCCCCTCTGAGGATGATTCAAAAAGAATAGAAAGAGAAAGAGGGGGAGGAGGGAGGAGAGGGGCGTGAGTCAGTCGTGACTTCCTGGGTCTAAAAATTGTCACGACCACAGAGATCCAACGCTAATGCATGCGCGCGAGCACACACATGTTCTGAGTGGCAGTAACATGCATACACCATCGACATGCACATTATCACACACAGAAACGCACACACGCACAGTGCTTAGTCATTGCACTGAGGCAATGCGAGCGAGTGTTAATGCCAAAGGATGGGATGCGGTGGGGGAGGAGGAGGAGGAGGGCTGCAGAACGATGGGGATGAAAAGAAAGAAAAAGGGAGGGAGAAAGAGGAAAAAAATGGATGGATCCAGATTAGCAGAGGTTTGACGAAGGGAGTGACATCGAAGCACAAAGCAAAGCCAAGAAGAGAAGAAGAAATCAACATGTTTGTGGAGGAGACACTCCCATTTTCTGAAGCTTTAACATGTTGCAAAACCGAATAAAACATTTTTGGAACAAACATCCTTATGAGACAGGCCCAGATTTAAAGTTCCTCATTCGTCATTCAATCATTGGTTTGCCTCGCTGCCACTGAAAAAGTGATTTGTCGCAATAGTGGTTGAATTAGATGGATTTTGCATTTCGGAAAAGGGAGGAGAAAAACTGATGAAAAGGGACGGGTAGGGACAGAGAGGAGGAGGAGGAGGGTGGCGGAGGAGGGGGAAAGGGAGGGGATGAGGAGGAAGAATGGAGAGAGGTCCCAGTGGGGTGTTAAGGCAATGTAATAAAGCTGGTAATTGAGGAGAGGGCAGAGCCGAGAGAGAATGATCCATACGTTTGATTAATCAGCTCTCAGCTGTCACCACAAAGCTATTGATTAAGGCAAGGCCATCACACACAGTCCGAGACACACACGCAAAAACACATCTGGATGCATGTTTGCGTAAAACACACAAACACAAACAGTTGTCTACAGAAGAACGGATAATGTACTGTACATTTTTAACCCGCAGCTTCATTGACTGGAACTGTCGTCATGAACGTAAAGTTACAGACTCACACACCCTCACAGTTTCCAGTGACCTTGGATTCAAACTGTCCTCCCATCCATCCCTCCCTCCCTCCCTCTATCCATCCATCCATCCATCACACTGCGATCCTGATGCTTCTGCTATCCATCCACGCTGCTGTCCATCTCGCACTATCAACTCATCGATCAGTGCCGTCTTGTTCATTGATTTCGGCCGTGTTGCAGAGCAGCCTGATTGTAGCAGGATTTGTGTACACTAACCCTTTCCCTATCCTGATGTCCATCCATCACCCCTTCCATGCCTTCCTCCATTAGCCCTATTCAAGCTCATCATTGTGACTGTGAAACGGGTTGAACAGAAGGACTCAATGATTCCTAACTGCAGTTTATCAATCTGTTCCTGAGTAAGTGGAGGTGTAGAAAGACACACTGCAATGACCCGTTTGATGATTTAAAGTAACCACAGGTTGACATGATGCATTGAGGAAGACAGATGGAGGCGGAGGAAGAGCCAGAGAATCTGAACATGAAACAGCAGACGAGAGGTGCAGACCGCTGCCACAGAGACAACACAATGGCATCGGAAAATTGGCATGGCAACCGACTGGTCGTCATGGCAATCATATGACGGCACACTGGCTAGGTAAACAAGGATGCTGGTTGCCAAGGGTGACTGCGGTGCTCTTGGAGTAAACAAAGAATGTGTGCAGGAGAGTGCTTTGCTGGCTCCATCCTATTATCCTCAGCAGCTTCCTCTACGCGTTTCATCACCCTTTGAGACGACGACACAGCAGAGGAATTAGATGTAGTAGAAACGTATGAGAACAAGGAACAAGGACGGAGGATTTATGAAAACCATAAAGAGAGGAGAGCAGCATTGTGTGATTTGGCTGTGAGCAGGAGAAGGAGAAGGTGAGGGACCTGTGTCTACATTGTAGTTATTAAAATTCCCTTGAGCCGCAAAGAAAAGAAAATTGCAAAAACACTCTAGTCCCTGCTAGTCAGTAGCACTGCTATGCAGGCTTTTCTCTTCCTTTACCCCAACACACATAAACAGCCACGCGCTCCTTTCAAGTAAAATGCTCCTCTAATTACTCACGTTCCAATTAAGACTTAATTAACAGTAACCATCTGCAGGCGCGAGCACGTACAAGGAGCCGGCTTCATACTGTAGCGCGGTTTGATCCGTCCTGCTGAATACTAAGAAGCCCCTTTCTCTATCTCTGAGGAGCGGAAATTCGCATGTGAGCGACAGCGCGGCGATGCATGAGGGCGAGATATGTGATACATGATGGAGCGTGAGCTTGCACGACCACTTGCACTCAGCCGAGGCTCATCCACTAAAACATGCATGCAAAACACAGCTCCATTTGCATGCCGTGGTGCCAAAACAAATACCTCACATATGCACACAGGCCCTCTGTATACAGCACACTTCTCCCCACACACCCAGAGCCCCCGCCCTTACGCACAACACACCGAAACAAACATCCTACAAACATACAGTTAATCTTACTCCCTGCAGTAACGCAGAGAGGATTATGCCAGGATTAGAGGATATTAAATCCTTGGATTATCCAATCAAATCTCATTCTACCCCTCCCCCACACACCCAAAATCAGTGGGGCAAACCATCGCAGCACATCACGAGGGTAGGAGGCAGCGTGCATATCTACATGTGCGTGTGTACGTGCACTAACGTGGAACAAAGTAGTGTTAAACCAATGTCATCATTACGGGAACTGTTTCCGCTCCAAATGTCCCCGCGAGCCGAAATATAAAATAGATGACGGACAATAGGGTGTGTGCGTGTGTGTACAAGCGTGTGTGTGTGCACAGAAACACAAACACTCTTCATATCTATCTGCCTCACACGCACACACACACACACACACACACACACAAACCCTTCCCCCTTGAATCTCAGACTGGAACGCTCCATACACACAATTTAAGATGTCCATTTTCCAGAGCGCACAAGAAAAGAAAACTATTTTTATCCGTTCGCCACCATCTCGCATTATTTCTTCCTCTTACTCTTCCCCCATCCTTGACTCCCCTCCTTCCTCCCTCAACTCCATAATCCGTCACTACCCTTCCTGACGACATGGGTATCACTGCTTTTTGAAATCTTTTTTTCCATCCTCTTCTCTCGCCTACTCCATCTCATTCACTTCCTCCTCTCGTGTTGCTCTGACTCTCTCTCGTGTTTTTTTCTCCAGCATTGCTGTAACATGCCTTGCAGGCCAATAAGCTCATTATAGTGAATCCTTAAGTTGAGAACAGAGCTAAATATTAGGACTGTTCAACCCCTATTTGTCTGCCCTGGACAGAACAAATAGCTCAACGTGATTGATGATTGTTTGATATCGTTCTGGCTGGATTTTGAGCTCCTGGAATACTGGATACTTGGTAATCAGTGCAAAATCATGGAGAAAGGATTCTTTATCAATTAGAATAAATCCATTGCTTTTGTGTGGAACAGCTTGGATGGCACATGGATTTATGCTACAGATGGGCAATATTTACAAAAAAGGAAGGAACTAATACACCTTTGACAATAATCTGTAGTATGGGTGTGACAATCGTCTCTGTAGGAGCTTTTATTTTTCCACTTGATTGTTGAAATTTTAACTTAATATAATAGTCGATTAATCATTATTAATCGACTATTTGGAAAGTCACGTTGAAATGTTTTTCTGAGGGGGATAATGCATGTACATACTGTAAAGCCCTCTGATACAAATGTGTGATTCGGGCCTAACAGAATTAATTGAATTGAATTGAAACGTTTAATAATTTGACATGCAAAAAAAAAAAGGCAACAAAAACAATCCCAAAGGAGACCATTTTAGTTAAATGAACATCATGGGCTTTGGGCTATAGGTTGGGGGAAAGAATTATGATTAATAAATGCATCCAATCACTCGATGGTGGAGATAATCATTACTTGCAGCCCAACAGAGAGAGATGCCACATATGATAATCACCAAAAACCAAAGTAACCAAATCCGTCATTCGTCTCTCTGCTCCATTGCAAGCACCATCCGTGTGTTTCAGTGCGTTTATATTTCAGCGACGCGGGCGGGATACCGTAGCACGCAACACTCCCTGATGGCGACGAAGTTCGCGGCTCTCGCTCACCGGCGGGTGAAAATCCGTGCATGTGAGAAACAGAGCAATTGAGCGGGAGGGTGGAGCAGCCCAGGAGCACAGCTCCACCCAACCTCTGTCCCCTTCTCTCTATCGCACCACGTTAGGCGTTGCATCCCCCCGGGTTACCTAGCAACCTGGCATCTCGCTCAGCGCTGTTGCCTGGCAACGGGGGCCTGCAACCATAATACAAGCTCGTGAGCGGCCCATCCCCCTGCTCTCATCCCTCCTCCTCCCTCTGTCTATCTCATTCCATTCTTCACACCTGAGAAGTCTGCCCTCCTTCTCTTCCACTCAATACTTTATCTGGCTGTTAACCCTTCGTCACCCTCTCTGCTGGAGCGTGGATTACCAACATATTCGCTCCCGTCTCTCCTTTGCGTTTTTAGCCTTTATCTCTCTCCGTAGTAATGGTGTCAAACCATGCATAAAGCAGAACTAACTACCCTGTTGATCCTTAGAATATTATGCTGTTTTTGTAAAACGTTCTGCATGCAGCAGCGGAGCACTCACTGAAATTTGATCCTTTGGATTTACTCCAACATAATCCAACGGCACTATAGCGGATAACTGTTAGACCTATGCACTTGGACCTTCTTTCTATTTTAGGGAGTGTAAGTCCTTTGGGAAATGAACTGGTAAATTAAAAAGGCTGCTTCAAGCCATACAAATTTCTGATTGCAAAAATCTCATATTCACCGAGATTACATTTAATACAGCGCCAGATTTCTGGATGCTCAGATAGTCACAGCGTTAGACAGGATGATCCTGTAGAACTAGATGAGAAAAATCTGAAAATACTATTGTTCCCAAGAAGACTCAATCAAAAGGAAAGATAATACCGACCATATATTGTTGTGCTCAACGTGAGCAAAATGCATTTAGGGTGTTTTTAAAAAAAAATGTGTTTGACTCTTGCTTCTATGTCGTTGGGGTATGACTCATAAGGTCTACCTCTGATTTACAAAACTCTCTTTACTCAGTTCCAAGGCTCTTAAGATCACCCTCAGGCCTGGATCTATCCAAGCTATGTTTAGCTTGCCTCTCCTGCTGCAGCTTTCCATCACTTGACATCTTGTACTTGTCCTTGTGATATTTTCTACTACGGTAAACGTGTTCCCATTGAAGACATGTACTAAATACACAAGCACGTGGGTGGAAGTAACTCATATTGAATGTCTATCTTATGAATTGGAAGTTATTGCTTGCTAGGTTGATCGTATGAAAACCTAGTGTGTGTCCTCAAAACAAGGCCTAAAGATGACAGAGCAACACAAGGCCTGCAAAGCCCCAGCTTTGGCCTGCGGTCAAAGACAGCGGGTTGAAGTTTAGTTAGACAGGAGGCCTCAGAGCGGAGGTCGCACCCCAGGTGCAACCGAAGTGCCGTCATCCCTCTTTCCTCCCTAATCACACACACCCACATGTATAGACACACACACACACACACACATATGCAGACACAGACCAGTGGCCCCCTCTGACAGATGTCTGTGTTTAAACTGACAGAAGTGCGCCCTGACTCCCTCCCACTCCTCCACCACCCAGAAAACCCCTTTTCTTCCCTGCACAGCCCGCCTGCCCCTTCCTCCACGCTCATTATGGAGAACTTTTGTCTTGTTTCCTCCTTCCCTCTAACCCGACGTCCTCTACTCCTCCCCTGTCTCACCCTGCCCCCTCCCTGTCTATACTCCCCTATTCATGCCAAAAGCTCTTCATGGGCCTCCTCAAACCTCCCTTTCATTCAGACTAATTCACACCCGACCCCACCCCCCCCCCCCCCCCCCCCCCCCCCCCCCCTCCCCTCATTGTATGGCCCTGCTCCATACATCCAGCTTAGTGCAGACATATAAATATTATATGTTGAGACAAGGTGTCTGGATGCAGGTTTTAGTCAGGCACTCTCACACAGGCAGTATAAATATCATCCCTGAATTTTTATGATGGCAGAGGGTTTGTTTTAGCTTTATTTCACAGACAGCTAGTCTACATGCACACATTTGCCAGCCAAATGTACTGAAATCAGCATAATTCGGTGGTTCTTCGGAAAAAGACAATGAAATTGTGAAAGTTACAGTAACTGATGTAAAGAGTCAGTGATGCTTGCCATGTGATCCGGCACTGGAAGTCAGTGACTCTGCTCAATGATCAAAGCCCTGCCCGAGATCTGGGCATCTGTTAAGCATGCCACATTTAAGTGATTTTTTGGCAGACTCTGCTTTCTGGCGCTTGCTTTCATCCTTGATAATCCCTAAAAAAAACGAATACATAAATGAAAGACGTCCCGCCGTGTACTTACAATAATCAGTCAAATAAAACTATTTGCATCACTCAATTTAAATACGAGGACTTTATCACTGTACATGCTTTAAGTAAAAAAAAAAAGCATTGCAATAAGCGTGCATTTTGCAATAAACCACGTGTGAATGCAGGATTTAAATGCACATTAAAGCTGCCCGTGCAGTGCCTTCTTCCGGATTTGAAGCCAGCTTTGAGTTGCAAGAACAAAGCATCCGGCGTCCAGCATCAGATGCAGTAATGATGAAAGATAATTTCAACTAAACAGTTCTTTTCAATTTGTGAATCTGGAAACTAGACCCCGCAGATTTTTGCAGCAGGCTGGATTCACTAAACAGATGGTGTGCGATATGGACGCAACGCAACTTTGGGCTACTCGGCGGCTCAGCAGCTAAGAGACACAGAATTGGCAATGAACAGTCACGTAAACTGGTAATTATGTGTCCACACATACTTGATCAAATTGGCCCAAGAAACAAATGTTCCTCTCTTTGTGTGTGTGTGTGTGTGTGTGTGAGTGCGCATGTGTTAGGCCTCAGAGAGGCAGGTGCTCTCCGGGGTCAGACTTTTATGAGGCTATGATTAGATTCTGCCTCAATTTTGTGGTGAAATATGAGGCAGACACTCTTTCTGCCCATGTTGCATGCGCAAACACAACCAGAGCACACACGTGCACAGCGCAGACTTTTGGAGACAAACAAGCTAAATCCCTTTTGGTTTTAGCTGTACACAACTCACGCCAACCCCTCCCTTTACGCTGCATCACTCTCGTTGGCTCTTTTATCTTTACTTCTTTCACAGACACACACTTTTTTTTTCTACACCTGTCACTCTACTCCCTTTCCATCCCACACACAGTGAGGATAAAAATAGAGACACAGCATGAGGGAGGGGGGAGCGATACACATCACAAACCCCATCAGGCGAGGAGAGATAGAGGCAGAGGGACGGCGGCGAGGGAAGAGGCGAGAGGAAATGAAAGACAGAGAGAGAAAAAGAGGGAGAGAGGGAGTCGGGGTCTGTTCTGAATTGAAAGTGCAGCAGTAAGCAGTGAAGGGGAATAGTAAACAGTGCTGCTGACCACATAAATATGCTAAATTAGCCTACAAAGTCGCCCTAGTGGATAATTGCTCATCATAGCTCTGCCCTGTAGGGAGGCTGCCTGCCAGGCATCTTAGATTCCACATGGAAACACACACAGAGCAGAACACACACAACATGCACACGCTACACGTCCTGAGAGGATCGGACAAACATCAACCACAAAGAAGAGATGATGGACCCATGAGAAGAGTGTGTTCACAGTCATTCTCTCAACAGTACGACCGTACTAAAAAGAGACAAGCAGCTCTTAATTGCAAAACTAAATGTCACGTTTCAACATATTGGGCTTTCCTTTTATTATTCAGTGTTACACTGCTAACTGTACGGCAATAGTACACGCGTCCACCTTGAAGGAACCCAAACGAGTCCAAACTGTGCACAGAGACACTTTTATTTAGCCCTGCATGGGACATAAATACAGAATTTAATCAACCCATTAGGTTTGCATGATCCAGCTGTAACCCGAAAACTATTTCAATTTAACGGCAAAGGAACGTTGTCAAACCATAAACATTTAATCAATATTACTATTACAAACTGTATTATATTTTGTATATGTGTATTGATCTTCTGCTGTATCAGTTATTGTTAACTACTTGTCCTGTGGTTCTCCTTCTGCCTTTTTAATAATTCATTAGGCATCAAGTGTGCCACGGGTAGCGTATTGTGTGTATAAGTGTGTGTGTGTGTGTGTGAGGCTTCGGTTTGGCTCTAATCAAAGCACAGGGAGCAAAGTGCTGCCTGGAGAGCAGTGAAGCATGACAACACACACCTGGTAAGCTGCTTATCACACTTTAATTTCACCTGCACTGAGGTCCGCGGATGCCAGCGTGACCAAACAGATGTGTGCGAGTGTGTGTGATTGTGTACGCGCATGTGTGTGCGTACGGACGCTCGTGTTTGAAGTAGAACAAAGATAAAGGGTTACGATAAACGCAGAGAGAAAAGCGAGTGCAGATTAAATGGAGAGAGAGATATCAACAACAGAGAACAAAAGGAACAGATAAGGGGGTAAATACAGCAGCGGTAGGATGGGGAGAGGGGGATAGAGAGGGGGAGGGAGGTGTGAGGTTAAAATATGAACAGCCCAGGACTGAAGTGTGGCCTTAGAGAGAAAGGGGAAGGACGGAGATTAGGATGGAGGAAGCGTGGGTTTTGCATGAATGATTACTGTAAATGTTGGGTCTCCAGCAGAACAAAATATAGCTGTTCCCTTTTACTCAAATATAACGGTCAAAAATATATTTGGGTTGCGTGGCCAACAAAACACTCAAGTCATTTCAGAAACAGCATGTCAAAGGCATTAGGCTGTAATACTAAGTAATAAAATCACATAATAAATATCAAAGATAAGGTAAAAAAGGAGATTCTTTATGCAAACGTTCCCTTCACCATCCCCCCATCACCGCTCTTTCCACAGCTCTGAAACCAGCCACAATGAATTAGGTGACGAGAGGCTGAGCCCTGACCTCTGACCTTGGACATAAGTTGGTGGCCTACTGCCTCCTACCCTATTTAATGATAAGACAACAGCCCATGTTACAAGATATAGTCCTGCAGGATGTAGATTTATGTGTCCAATCAATACATAGTATGTAAATAAATAAAAAAAATTTAATACACGGCCAAGTGGCTTAATGGGTGTTTATTTTCTTATTTGTCCTGTTCCCTCATTCCGCATTATTGCTATTTTTTGGTTATAAGATTCAATAAGGTCAAATCAAATATAGATATATTATATATGTAGATATAAATATGTATATATATATATGTACCTTTCCAGAATTTTTTCGTTTTTCCTAAGCGTTATTCTTTGCATTATAGCCCTGATATGCGACAGCTTAACATGAGCTTGTTCGTGTGGATGCATCCCGGGGGAAATCTCTGTAACGCATCTAATACACCAAAACATCTGTGTGCTACAGTGGGACTTGCTGGTGGTTTCATGTTAAACTCCTTCCATTGTGACTAATATATTGTAACTCTCCCTCTCTTCATCTCATGGTCCCTCTGTGCTTTTTCTTGCCTCTCTGTGTCCAAATTAAACACAAGGCGCAGGGAACTCTTGATAAGGCCATCTGTTCATCTCTCTCTCTCACAGTCCCTCTATCGTTTCCTCATTTTCCAATCTGACAGCTGACTGCCTCTGCAGAAGCTAGCGAGGGGACATCTGAGATATAGTTTCTCTGCAACTCTGTTTGTCTCCTTGCTTTCATTCCTCTACTGGCTGGATGGAACCGTTAAATCAGCGTTAAATCCCATCAGTGAGTGACAGACAGAAGCAGCACGAGCACCGTTTTGCATCGGACCTGTCACCAAACTTTTAATTGCTTGGCCATGGTGCTGGAGAAACACATCCGTATTGGTGTGTGATGATACGGCTCTGTTAAAGTTGCATGATGTGCCCCGACGTTCCACCAGTATTCGCAATTAAGAGCAATCCCAAAGATTCAAGACAACACGAACACACACATGCGCACAAACACACACCTCAGGCTCCTTGCCCTACGGTGAGCCCGGGATCTGACTATGAAAATGAGTTTGTGAGAAACTAATCATGCAGCTTAACAAGTGAAGCCGGGGAAGAGGGGGAGTAGAGGGAGGAGACGAGGGTGTGAAGCGGTCAAAAGGGTCAACTAATCAACACGAGGGGAAATGAGACCACGGGTAGAGGAACTGTGAGGGATTGGAGGGGGGAGACAGAGAAGGGAGGAGGGGGACTGACGTTCAGAGGAGGACTTAGAAGAAGGGTTACCATAAATGACTGTGAAATGAGAATCGGAGGAGGAAGCGTGAGCGTGCAGTGAAGGGAAAAAAATGAGTAAAAGACGGCAGGAAGGGAGAAGCAGGGATGAAAGAGGGATACCATGAAGAGATTTAGAGAGGAAAAGGGGCCGGCGATGAAAGGGTTCGGGGCATTGAAGAGAACATTCTGTAATATTCTACTGGTGCAGAGAAAACCCACGGAGGAGACAGAGGGGGATTTGGGGGGGGGGGGTAAAATTGAAAACACGGAGAAAGAAATGTAAGGAGGAATAAGGGAAAGATGAAAAAGAAATTCTCAGGGAAAGAAAAGCGTTAGACAAGTGGCGGATGTGGGTAAAGGAGAGGGGAAAAAAGTCATGTCTAAAGCCTGTCAAAGACGGCAATTGAGAGCGAGGAGGAGGACGAAACACATCATTGAGAAAGGGCATCGACAGGTAGGCGGTACAGTGATAGCAAAGCTAAACCTAAGAGATTCAGGCAAAAAGAAATACGATTTTGATTAATCCTGTAAGAAACTCAAGTCAACCAAATTATTCTCAGTGGGTGATTGTGGGAAACCGTATGAAAATAATTGAAATTATTTGCTGTGTGGAAGTAACAAATGTGGAGAATTTGATCTATTTAATGTTATTCATCAACCAATTCACTGAACTGAAATAAACATAAGGCTATGAGGAGGTTGTTAATAAAGAAGACTTCTGGCCCAAAGTAGGCAGAAAATCTGTTCCAAATATACACTTTAAGGGGAAGGCAGGAAAAACCAAATGGAATCCACACACGGAAACATTCACGTTGACGATGAACGCCGTCTCTGAAAATGCGAATCCAGATTTATCTAAAAGATGAGATGCTGAAAGTGGATGCTCTAAAAAGCATCCACTTTCCTGTGACGAGCTGGTTTTGATGTCCTCAACAGGAACGGATGGTAATAAAAAGGGTATAGAGGAATTCGTCATGGGTCAAAGGACAAAGGGCAGCACGAGAGCACCGAACGAGACAGAGCTGACAGCGGAGAGGAGATTTTCGCAGAGAGGTCAGACTCCTTAGCAGGCCCTAATTGGATTAACGTCATTATAACATGCTATGTTTGTACGTGCAAGTGTGTGTATGTACAAATGCAGAGGCATCTTAGAGCTGCATGGAAATAGCGCGCGTGATTATAATATATACGTATTTATGTGGGGGTTTGTGTTCGTGTGAGAACATTTCCCCTCCCCCATAAGCCTTTTCTTCAGGCTCTCCTCCGACGGTTTTCTCACAGAGATCTTATCAACACCCCAGCTTGCAGAGAAGGTGTAGGAACAGAAATTGAGATTAGTGGCTGAGCGACAATAAGATAGAGAGCGGCTCAGCGATGGGGAAGGTACAATCCCCATTTTATTATAACTGCTGCAAATCAGAGTTTGGATAAGGGTGGGGAAATTACATCTGTAAAAAAATAAATAAAAAACGTCCCCTACTTTAAAATCACTCCCTCGGCTGAGTATCAGCAGTGTGCCCGCTGCTTTCTGCGTAAACAAAGTAGGGATGCAAAACGCCCCAGTGTAAAATCCGCTCTGAGCGGCAGCCGGAAACCAGGTCAGAGAGAAAACAGCGAGAGCGAGCGACAGAGAGGTGGGCGGCCTTACGGGACAGAGGCGGATCTCGCACAGTGGCCCGTCCATAATGAACAGGGTCCTACCCCTGCCGAGCCGCGGCGCACCGTCCCTCCACGGGAGAGGCTGAGGGAGGCTGGGACAAGACAAAGGGGAATGGCCACATTAATTACACACAGTCTCTAGGCGGGAGCTATCACCGCAGGCTAACGGGGAGGCCGGCACAGAGACGGAGACAGACAGAGAGAGACAGAGAGAGAGAGATGGAGAAATGGAGATGATTATGCCCTACGTGGCTCTGACGAGAGGGAGTGTTTGTCCTTCGCAGCAAGACGCCTGCTGGCTGCTGAGTTATGTCACAGTGTTACTAATGGGAGATGAACCTCCGGCAGAACAGACACACACTGATCTGAGGCCACTTGTGTGTGTGTCTCTGTGTGTGTGTACAAGGTAGCATCTGTGCGTGTAGGTGGGGGGACGGGGCACTTTTTTGCATGAGTGTGTATGCAAGCTTGTTTGTATTGTTGCATATAATTGTGCATTGTGTACTGTTTGTTATGTGCACTTACCCCCGGTAGCGTTTTCTGCTCGTGCAGGGCGCTCTGGGCTTTCAGCGCCGACTCTCTCGCACAGTACGTCAGAAACGCACATCCTGCCAGACAGGGAGAGACAGGGCAGGAGAGAAGAAGAAGAAGAAGAAGAAGAAGAAGAAGAAGAAGAAGAAGAAGAAGAAGAAGAAGAAGAAGAAGAAGAAGAAGAAGAAAGAGTAAAGGTAGAAAAGGTCAGTGAGCAGCTCTAATATCTGCCATTCTCTATCTCTGTCTCTGTATCACCACCTGCCAAAACACACACAGCCACACCATTTAAATCCTTTTAATGTATCCTATCTGATGCCATTCCTGAGTTTATCTCCCCTACTCTGATTGATCACGGGGCTAAGTGCGAGATGATTAATATATATAGATATATATATCCATATATATAGATATAGTCATGCACTGTAATTAAACTTGACAACACCATGATGATGCACTCTAGAGCAGAGAAGGACACGGCACGGCACATTGCAGAACGGCACGGGACGAGTCAGCACACATGACAGCACCACAGAGATGTGGCGTGGGGCTAACAAGGCCTTACGGGCTGAGCACAGTCAGGTTTCCTCCCCTAAACCAACCACTATGCATGCCTCACGATCACTCCAAATACACTCCCTCTGTTTTCCTATGTGCTGTACCTGTGTCTGTGTGTGTGAGGGAGGGGTAGGTACCAGAGCTGGCTGGCCAGAGCTGTTTACTACACCTGTCACCAGCACTAAGACAACAAGATTAGCAGCAGGTTAGCATTCCGGTGACATCTCAGACGCGCTAATGTTGATTCGAGGTAAAGGAGAGAAGATTTAAAGCTTAGGATGGAAACATTCATATACACGAGTGGACGTACACCCGAAGGGTAGAGAGTGACTCAACACGATGACACACACACACACACGCACACACATGTACACGCATGCATCTTATGGTCCATCTCATCGCTTTAAAGAGGGGGCTTACTGTGGCGGTGGGGATTCTCAAAACAACAGATTCTTTCCCTATGTCACCCAGGCTTACAGGCCCATTACACTGATTGGAGCACACAGCCTAATCTGGTTCATAACACACCGTACCCCGGGTCAGTGGGATTATGTCGGTGTTTGTTACTGTTTATTACCTATCTATTGTTAGATGAGGTCGTTATTCAAATCCCGCCAATCACTAACACAATTAGAAGTCTCACAACTCCACTCACCATATTACGTATGACCCCTTAGTGCCTTCCTTAGTAAATGTTGGCACAAGCGAACTCATGCACAAGGACGTTTTTCGATTTACAGTGTACGTGCAGTAATCAACTCGGCTTCCCTTGTCTTCGTGTTCTCACGTTGCAGTGTTAACAGGAGATGGAGACGAGAGGAGGTGTGACCGTTTCCATGGTGACGTGTGACTCAGCGCAGGAAAATCCACCCATAAAGCTGCCTTCCTGTCACACCTCTATCTATCGAGTATCTGTCTTTTTATTGTCTATTTGACTGTCAATGCTCAGGCTGCGTTATAATGACAATACGTACCTTTGTGCATGCCTGTGTATTTGTCCTTAATCACAGTTAGCTCATAGATCTTGCCAAACTGCTCAAAGATAGGCTTGAGATCCTTCTCTTCCAGATTCCGGGGAATCTGCCCCACAAACAGCTTAATGGCGTCGGCCTCCTTCATCAGGACGGAGCGGAGAGGAGGACTGGGTATTGCAGGGGGTGGGGGGGTAAACAGAACAGGAGCAAGTATGCCTGGAGAGGAGCAACCAATGCTGGGTGAGTCGTTGGGTCACAGCCAGAGAAGTTGAAACACAGAAACAATGATCCATGATCCATTTATTTATTTCCCCTACTAATGGATTTGTAATTCTTACACGTCTAAGACCTTTATACTGTTATCACAATAAAATGAGCAATATACCCTTGGGTGGCTGCTTAAAAAATGTAATTTGTTACATTAATAATTGTAAAAATACAATTATATTAATAATACATAAAAATCCATATATATTGACTCAACTTTCTTATTCCAATATGCTCTTAACTTATCAAATATATCCCTCAATTATTTAAAGATATACAGAAATAATTTGATCAATTTGAGTATTTATTGTCTACCCTGACGACAAAGGGCCCCAAAACCTTCTGGTAAAACAATTATGCAAATGTTAATTAGCCAATCAAAAAACAATGATGGAACTTTCCCTCTTTCCAATTATATAAATATATATATATATATACCGAAAATATCTTTGGCCATTCATTACCTTTTGGTGGAGAAGCGGCGTTCGGGATCTCTAGAAATAAAAAAAGGAGAGAGAGGAAACAGCGTGTTTGGGGGGTAAATCATGGCAATAGAGCGGTTTCTTTGTTTAGCCAGCTGTAGGTTACAACACACACACACACACACACACACACACATACACACACGGATGTCGTGGGGCTCCCTGGCTCTTTGTCCGACCCCCCCCCCCCCCCCCCCCCCCCCCACATACACGCACACAATGTACACGTACACGCACGCACGACCAAACCACACGGAGAAACGCTCTTACCGTTGCTTGTTGGGAGGGTGCTTGCGGGCAGAGGGTCGTCTGAAGCGGGATGCTTTCCGTCGGGTCCCCGTTGTTGTCCTGGCCGCGCGCGCTCTCTCTTTCTCTCCCTCTCTCTCTCGCGCTCTCTCTCTCTCTCTCTCTCTCTCTCTCAGTCCCGTCCTCCTTCCTCCCCTCTCTCGCTCTGTGGATGCTCTCCGCTCTTTGTGCCAGTCGGACTATCCTCCTCCTCCTCCTCCTGCTGCTCCTGCTCCTCCTCCTCCTCTTCCGTGTACGGCTACTAGAGGCTCGGTTGTGTTTTTACGCCCCCTCCTCCCTCCCCCTCACACCGGTGTTCCCCGGGTCTGGAGGTGTGAAGTTGGATGAGTAACGTAAAGAGTCCACGCAGGTGAGACTGAAACCACAGCTTGTCCCCGGGACCACTGAGATGTCCCCCTCGACTGCTAAAATCCAGCTCGCGATCTAACGTACTTATAACTTTCACCAACGCGCACTCTTGTTTTCCTATTAAATAACAGTGAAAACACGTAAAACGCGGGTAACAACAGTATTTGCCCGTATTGTTCTAACCGTAGATTGGGGTGAGTCCTACTTTCTTTTTCTGTTCTATCCTCTGTGCTCTTGGTGCGTCTCACCCGTTCAACGGCGGGATGGCTTTTCACGTCCAACGCCGGTGTCTCTTTGACTCTCTCTCTCTCTCTCCCTCCCCCTCCTCTCGCCGAAGCGTTGGCAGGCGTGTGACGTAACACCCAGGGACGCTCAATAAAAATGTCGAACTCGCTCGAACGAAAAATAAAATAAAACACAACAAAGGCGTCCTCTGAGTCACCGCCAGTTAAAGTCAGTGCTGCGAGCTGTTCCATACTACATTTTCTATAATGTTCAGAGGTTAACTGTATTTTTTCTTTAACAATTTCCCGTAGCGACGCTTTGCTGGTGAAACCCTTTTACGCGGTCCCCAGGCTACACCGTTGCGCGAGGCCGCCTATTGTTCTGAGCCGCGAGCTCTGGCCTTGGTGCTGAAACGATGCCTCTTGACGTGAAGCCCGAAGCGCGCCGCCGACCACGAGCACGCGGTCACGACCGCTACAGCTGTTCACGCCCGAGCCCGAAAATCGCGCTCACACCCCCACGCGGAGTGAAACGTGTGACGGGGAGAGGGAGCGATGGCTCGGGGACGGAGTTGGCCTACTTTACAACCTGTACTGTGGGAAACCGGCCGACATTGGGCTTCACTGAGAAACAACACAAGCGGCGTCCAATTTTGACGCCAAACAAAATAGCAAAATTTCCTCTAAATTGCCGTTGATGTGTGCGTGCTTGCAGAGAGTCTTGTAAGGTAGTCGCACGAGTGAACGGAGAGACTTACAGGGTTCATGGTAATTTACTCCAAAAGGTCACTATTTGCCTGTTTCACTTGGCCGGTATAGGCCTAGAATATCCTCCGCCAGATTCATCCACCATATACGCTGCACCCCTCCCACACACACACACACGCGAAGACACACGCACTCGCATGTCATCTGGCCACACTATATAGGGGCTTCCTCACAAGAACGGCACCGACAGAGGAGGCAAGCGGCGCCCCGGGGGGGGCATGAGCGGTGTGCAGACAGCACGCCGCCGGAGCGGCAAACCCCCCCCCTGCACGGCGGAGGAGGAACAGCTCCAACGCACATAAAGGGCAGCGAGGTTGGTTCATGCCACTCCGAATTATTGTTTAACAAGAGAAGACTATTACTACACCTTCATGTAAATATTCTTTAGTGTCTTGTAGTACCGATTCTGCAGTTAGGGCTTTGTGGAATTTTGAAAAAGGTGATTTATCAATAGCCTGAAACAATCGTCTAAAATGCAATCAATACCGAAATACTAAGTTAACGATAAACACACAGTCTTTTTTACAAGGCAGAACTCCTAAGTGCCAATTAGACTTTGATAGCATTAAGATTCCACCCTGCATGCTGTTGGAAAGCATTTGATTCTCAAACATCCAACCACGTCGCTCTTATTTCAGCATATACACTTTCGACAAAAAGTTGAGTATATAAGTTGCTACAACCTTTAACCATCCAAACTGTTCTTCCCAGCTTATTGAACTCTTACATTTCCAGCCACTCCTACACTTCAAGACACATCTGACCTTCATTTGTTGCAAAATGTCTTATTCAGCTGTGGAGTCTCAACTTAACTTGATGATGGAATACATTTAAAACGAATAAAAACGTTTTTTTTTTAACGGATTTCCTAAATTCATGTAATTTCTTATAATGTGTAATGTGAACGTTGGAAATCCACTGTGTGTGTGTGTGTGTGTCTCATTTAATTATAGATTTTATAATGCCATTTTCTCCAGATGATGTACTCGAGAAACAGCTGCGTTACATACGTAAATACAATGATTAATAAAAAAATATCTCCTGAAAAAAATGTGCTCATTCAATATTCTGACTTCACAATGTAGGCGTCCTCCCACAAATTAACATGAACTCCAGAGGCCACTTCATGGGGAGAAAACCAAGGCAACAGCGCCGCCGTCTGGAGGAAACTACGTCACCTTTAATCACTGAGCAAAAGTAAAAGACACTATTTGATTTCTGTGTTGTTTTATTTAAAATGAAGCTTTGCAATAATAATCTTTCCACACTTTTTTTTTGTTTCTGCATGAAAAAAAACATCTGTGTATCAACAATAACAATCTTATATACTCTGGTGGTAACAAAAATAATTGCTACAGCTTCTTAAAACAAGAAAATAAATTACATGTTCTTTAGATAATAGATAAATTACCATCCTTTTGTTTTTATATAAAAAGCATTTTCAGCTACAAGGGATTAGACAACAACGACGCGTTCAAAGCAAGGATCACAAAACACAACCATACACACACATAAATGACCACACACACACGCACAGAGCTAAAACGTCAGGAAGTCACTGATTCTCTTATCAAAAGGCCAAACAGTTATATGACAGTTAGATGTGATTAAATGCGGTCTGCAACACTTCTCTACGAAACACAAGCGCTTACTATGCTCCAAGGAAATATAGACATTAAAACATATCTGACAAACATAAAGACTCCTTTGAGCGGGCCGGGTGTAACGTGTGCGTGTGCACGTCTTCTTGGGAGGTAAAAGCAGAGAAAAAGAACCAAGTAAAATCAGTCGATATGAGAAGGAGACAGAAAAGGTATAAAAAAAGGACCTACACACACACATACAGAGGTTGCCACCTCAGAATGCAAAACATTTACGTCGTGGCAGAATTATTTGCATTTGATATGTATTATTAACTAACTTATTAAAATATCATTACATGAAAGCAGCTTTCTCAGTCAACACGGGTTTTCTAATTACGGCTTCGCCTGCTCTAGTAGGACAGATTCATCGTTTCTTCCCATGAAGGTGACGGCGGATGCACAACAGAGAAGACATCAGGATGAGGTGAGAAAAGAGTCTTCGCACTAAGTAATGTTCCCATGGACAGTTAATTGATTACTGCTGTCATTAATTGTCAATGGAAGCATCGTCTAGAGTGCAAACACTATTTCCTACCGATTTTCAGTCTGACCCTCAGAATTTCCTCTCAGGATGTGCATGCTTTTAAATACATTTCTTGGACATAAAGATGTTTCATGCCTCTGCACAATATTCATGGTGCTACAACCGAAAAGCAAAAATGCTGAATTGTTTTAGACTTCAGACTTATTCTATATTTTTGTTACCGTCAGTAATTCCCACAAATTGCACACGTATGCACTGGATGCTACGCTCCTTCATTAAGACAAACATGTGCGTCAAACCACAGCGGAAAACAGCCCACAATGCTCTTTCTCTTGTTGGAGTAATTTTTTCTAATATAAAAAAGTGATTGAAAAAATAAATGATATATTTCTGAGCCTTTTTTCTAAAGATTTACATCATGAGGCTGGCGCATTGTTGGTTTTCGTCTTTTCGTGGGATTTGTTGACAGGAAGAAAAGTACAACATGATCACTTTGTCTTATTACTGAGCGGTGTCGTGTAAGAGTTAAAACACGACTGCGCCTCGGAGTCTTCAAACCTGTGGATTGGAACACGGCTCCAACAGCCCTCATTAAAAAGACACGTCTGCAACTGGCAGTCTGCTGCTTGTTTACTCTCCGTGTCTAATTATCCTCCTCGTTTGGGAAGAATCTCACTTCTTTCACGCTCTGATATATTTGGTCACTAAACTGCAATGTTCACCTCACCCCTTTGGTTCATCTTTCCAAATATTGTGCTGAACATTTTTGGCAAACTATTAAAAAAAAGACATACAATATATGTTGTAACTCCTTCTAGCTTAGTTGGGTGTCCGCAGTGTACAGAAAGACTTTCTCAGCAGCTGTTCCGTACACTACAGCATACACAGTGTATCTGGCACAAATGGTAATTATTTGAGTTTGTTTTCAGAATTAGTGGTTTGCATTGTTGTAAGTTGCTGTTGATTAAAAAGCAAAAGGCAAAATTTGCTGTTTGCAGCGGCGTCCTCTTCCATTATAATCTCTCAGCCGGAGAAGGCATCACTCATACCTGCGACATGTTATGAACGTGTTGAAGCTAACGTGAGGAGTAAACGGATCCCTCAGTGGAATATGTGGTTCTAAAAGACAAAACTACTCGAACACAGAAAACTGGAAAAAGGAACCGGCTGCTTTCACAGTGTTTAAACCTGAAAAATCAGGAGGAATTAGCGAAATGCCATCTCACGGCCGCCGCCGGGCGGTGTGTCTACTCCGGCCTTTCCATATCTACCAGACTTCTGATTTCAGGGGCGACCAGCTCGTTTGGGCCCAACCCTCGACTTTCTCTCGCAAGCCGGGCTGTCTGTGCTGATTGGCGGGTTAGTGCCGCTTGGCACGCTGAGCACTCTGGGTACACGAGGCGCAGCAGGCCGTCTTGTAGTAGGTGTAGACGCACATCCTGGCCTGAACCACCACCATGCAGTTGGGACGTCTGTCCCGGCAGTTTTCGTCTGTGGGAGGAGAGGTTATGTGGTAAAAAGAGAAAGAGACTCCATACATACATGCATACATATATATTGTGGTCACACTCTCACACACACCTGCTACTTGTGGACTGCAGGGTATAGTGTTGCAGATTTGCTCCTGTTCAGGTTTGGTGCTTAAATCACATTCATGGCTGTGCTTTCTGTCCGGTGCCAGACACCGGACCTCCCTCATTTGTAAGCCCTTTCCACAGGAACGTGAGCACTGAGAAAAAAGAGTAAAGAGAGCGTAAATTAAAGGTTTGTTAAATGAACTATTTGCAGGTTTCATCTGCTGCGTCACATCCTCAGCATCGTCATCACGTCTCACCGCGCTCCACTCCGTTGTGAACCACAGGGGCTCACACTCTCCCATCTCGCACTCCTGGACCGCGGCGGGCTTCTCCAGATGACCACACTCGTGGGCCGGTGCGACAGTAAAATCATTCCCCGTCTTCTGGACACAAATGATGTCTCGTCGCTGAGATCCACTCCCACAGGCGACATTACACTGGAAAGAAGAATAGTGCATCTGTGTTTATTGGATCTGTCACTGCAATACGAATGCCCTTTTATTTCCGTACCAAATCTAAACTCAAATCTTGTTTTTCTTCGCCCATTCGTGTCTGTGTCTCATCCATTCTCCCTCAGTCCTACCTGTGTCCAGGGGCTGCTGTACCACATGGTTGTTGGCACGCAGGGACCCCCGTTGCAGGCCTTCATCTCTGCCGGTTTTTCCCCAACACAGTCCCCTCCTCCTCCACCCTCTCTGACCTCGCCTCGAGTCAGACACACCACCTCCCTCCTCTGCACCCCGGGGCCACACTGTGCCGAACACTGAGGAACAAAGCGGAAGATGACGTTGAGGCTTACTGTCAAGTGCTGAGGACGTGGGTCGCTTTTTTGCTTCCGTGTGTGTGTGTGTGTGTGTGTTTGTGTGTGTTGCTCACAGTGTTGGACCAGCCAGTGAAGTACCAGTTGGTGACGCAGGGCCCCATGTTGCACTCCTCACTTCCTTGCGGGCGAGCCCTGGAGCTGCACTCTTCCTCGTTCACCACGCTGCCCTGATCGCTGAGGCAGCGCACGCTCCTCGTCCTCCTCCCGACGCCGCAGTCCACCGAGCACTGTGACAAGCAGGAGAGGAGCCCAACAGCCATGATTAAAAAACAACAACAAATAAACAGATTGAAGCGCATCATAGCCAGTTACTTGATTACAATATGAAGTGGGTCAAAAATCAATGAATTCATCATTTCTTTTTATCAGAAGGGGCAGGAAGACAGAGACGCATAAATACATTATATGAATTCAAAAGAGGAATAAAAAGTGATACAATGAAGGAATTATTGAAATAAATGATAAAGACACAGTGACACAATTTAAAAGTATGAGTCCAAAATGAAACCCCTTTTGCTTTGAGGCTGTTCTGTTTTCAGACTGTGAGACGCATCGCTCGGCCTCTTCTCACCACAGACCCATCAGCAGACACGTCCCCCGGTAGCACGCCGGTACTGTTGAACCTACCGTGCTCCAGGCGGAGCCGACCTCCCAGTGGGAGCAGAGGCCGAGCTGACACGCCTGTGTGGACCCGGGTGGGGTGAGGTGGGCACAGCGCTGCGGGTGGACCATGGTGGAACGGTTCCCAAAGCTCTGCCTGCACTGGAGCTGCCTCTGCTGCACCCCGGGGCCACATGACACGCTGCACTCTGACCACGAACTGGCCTCCCAGCTGAGAGGAACAGCGAGCGAGGGACAGAGAAAAAAAGGGAAATGTTCAAGCTAAATATAGCAGGGAAGTAAATGAAAATATTTAAACATAAACAGGCAGATCTTTTTTTGCAGATGAAAATGGAAGAAAAAAAGACTTATTCATGCAGTGAACTATGAGCTTACTATAAGAAAGACAAACTGCATTCATCTCTCTTCTTGAAGAGCCAAATATAAAGTAATATACAGTATTCAAAGTAACTGCGTGTGTTCTCACAATGGAGGGCAGGCGTGTGTGTTACAGGGCTCCTCCTCAGGACCCGGCCTGGCTGCAGAGTCACACTTTCTCTCCGGGACTTCCTCGTCCGTGTGGCGGTTTGTACACAGAATGACTCTGTTCTGAGAACCTACAAAGAGAGAAACACCAGAAGTGATGGGACGTCCTTGTACCTGCACAAACACGCCACAGGGGGGAGACACCACACAATGCAACCTAAGAAAGCAACCATAAGCATGGAGTAAAAATAAATAAAAAATCCCACTTAAATTAGACGGGGTTTATGAACTCTGACCTTTGCCGCAGGAGGCAGAGCACTCTGTGAGCCCTCCTCTCCTCCACACAAAGGGAGACTGAGTGTCCGGTGGCAGGTCAGTGCGAGGGGGGATCCGCGCATTCCTATTGGGCGCAGAGCCCCGAGGACGTGACCTCTCAGGTGTCAGTCGGCCCGAAGAGGGGGGGGGAAACACTGAGGTGGAGGAGGAGGAAGGGAATGAAGGGACCGAAATGGGAGGAGGAGGAGGAGGAGAGTCTTCTATGGACACGGTGAGAGGACCTGGGAGAGAGGGGACGAAAGGAGATGGACATTAAGACAGTTTCTAAAGGCAAGGAAGGAGACGTTGAGAAAAGAACAAGCAAGAGTGAAGAAAGAGGAAAAACGTGAATGTTGAAATATCAAGACTGGGACGATGCAGTGAGTCAGACGGCAATGATGTCATGGTGAGGTCAGGGTCTCATGGCAGCGACCACGTGGACCCGATGGCTTCCCATCAAGGTCACGCACAAACACGCAAACTCTCTTGCACAACAATCCCTCCCACTTGGCCCACAACCACACCCCTCCTAATCCATAAACAACTCCCATCACTCCCATGGCTCACAGTAGTGTTTGCCTGAGTAATTTGGAAAGAATGCATCTAGAGATGCTCAATTTTAGGTTCAATTCTGCAACTGAAAAGACTCAACTATGCGCTGAACGTGACTGTGGGTCTCTGTGTTACTGGATAAAACTCGCAGAAAACACGGATGTCAAAAAAGTGAGCGAAACAGTAGAGACGTACTGCGAAGGGGCGCCCTCCCGGGCTCTCGCTCCCTCGGCCTCTCTCGGGGTGCCTCCTTCTCTCTCTCCACCATCCTCTCTCTCTCCACCTCCCTCTTCTCCACGGGGACATAAAACTCATAGTTGATGCCTGGATTCTCCTTGTGGAAAATGATCTGGGGAGCAAAACAGTGTGAGAGACATACAAAGTTAGAGGGAAAGACTGGCCAACGAAAAGAAAACACCCTAAAACAGCTTTGGAGATCCTCATCGAGAAATGGCATCATGTCAGGACGAGCCACTGAGGCCCTGGCAGGGAAACAGTGTCACGCACAAGGATGCCTCAGAAGGGTGTGTGCTGGTCCCCGCTCTTATTCTGAAACTCTGAAGCGGACAATCACCCAAGACGCAACGCATCCAAGGTCATCTAAACTTAATCAGCCGGAGGCCCCATGGCAACATTTAGACCCGCTATTTTTTGCCGAAGATGTCAATGTAATTAAGGCAGCTGCTCTGTGTCAATGCCGCACTTCAGAGTGACGTATTTCAATAACTATAGAGGGGGCTGACCTTGTGTACTCAACAGATTAGAGGGAAATGACCTCTCTCCGCTGACACACTGATGTGATAGCAGGAGCAAAGTAAAGCAGTTCAGAGCAAACAAAGGGTGTAGCTCGGGGTTGTGATTTGTGCTGCACAGGCAAAAGTAACCTGAGAACTACCAATAAACACTTCTGTTTTAAATTTCTTCCACCAGATGCAAGGCTCTACGATTTCTTTCACAGCGTGTAATGAGCCATGCGCCCTCACATTGCCAATGCCGTTATGGACTGCTTATCTTTCTGTTCTGAATCACGTCAAAGCCGTAAAAGTGCAGGTGAATCCCTCCTTCCCTTGGACTTCTGCATGCAAAGCTGCAGATGAGTTATTTTCTTTAACAAGATCTTGGATTTATTATTATTGAGCCCTGCATAGTCTGCGGCTGAGCTTTGGTATAGCGGTCTCTATCCCACCATAATGCTCAAATAACGCTGCCGATCCGAAGGATCCTAGCCGGAGGCTGGCAACAATGTTATAGAGATGCTACAAACTTGTGAAGTACACAAATATGTCTACGTGTGATTCTTATCATTAAATAAACTGTGCCATTCCCTGTAAGCAAACATTTCCCATGTTTGCTTACAGGGTTAAAGCAAACACTGTCCTTACATATAGTTGTAGTTGTGTAGTGGTTGGTCCTGGAGCCCCGAGCGACTCGCCTTGCTCTTCCTCCCCCTGCGCCTGAGCTCTGGGTCGGGTGTAGGTGAAGGTGGTCCCTGCCGCTTGGTACTCCCCAGGAGGGTCCACAGCCCACCGCCCATTCACCACTGAAGCCCCTGTGCCGCTCCTCATGGCTGGAGAAAAGGGGTCGGCGGGTCAGAAGGGCAGACAGGAGGAACGAAATGGTATTTGAGTTTTTTATCCATATTTAGATCTTGTTTAGTCTACATAAGAGGGATTCGTAGGAAAACCCCTTAAAACCCAAACACCCCACACTCAACACTCAACACTCACATGCACACACACTGGTTTCTCCAACATTACAAGCTTTATCTGCTTGGACTCCGTAGGGCCACGACATTTACAGTATTGATCTGAGCAAGCACACACATGCTCGTGGGCTAAATCTCATGACCAGATCTACGATTTCCGTTCCAACGTCTCACTTTAACTGGTGCTCCAACTGTTATTACGTAAGAACCTTTAAAGTGTGTGTGTGTGTGTGTGTGTGCATGATTTGGTTTGTGTCTTCTAGCTCTTACCCAGGTAATTAGGGCTGGCTCGTCTTTCTGTGATGTTAATGAATGTAGCTCCGGGTGGAATGTCCAGGATCTTGTGGTAACCAAGGGGAACCGTGACATTTTGGAAACTTCCCGTCACCTTTCGACAGGCGCTCTCCCGCCCGCCACACACTCCGCACTTGTCAATCACGGCGCCGGAGCCCAGTGCCCCATCACAGCCCTCGGTCTGCCAGGGGAGGGAGGTGAAAAGATGTGAGTGATGGGTCAGACAATGAGGGAGAGAAGTGGGGGTACGGGAACAAAAGAGACGTGGGAGGAGGGGAGGGAACAAATATGAGAAAAGCTATTCCGATGTGGTTGAAATCTCGCGTCCACTGCCAGTGTTTATTTTACCGTTGTTTATTTAATTGGTAACTATTGCCGTCCCAGATTAATGCCAAAAGCAGAAGTGCGATATAAAGCCAAAATCACGGAATGCAAAGCAGAGGCCCAGAGCAGGGTAATAAAAAAGAAAGAAAGATGGGAGCTACTCTGAATCTGAATGCCAGGCTTGAATCAGCCCGAGGCGGAGAGGTTCTGGATCTCGTCAACACCGGCTAGACGGGATGGACTCCGTTTCAGGCACCTCACATGCACGTACGAGTGCACTCACCAGACATCGGCCCTCCACACACACGTCGTTGGAGCTGACGTTGAAGCAGGGGGTCCCGTCTGTGACGCGCTCGGCCTGCCGGACGTAGAACCGATAGCCCGAAGGCCTGCAGGTCAGCTCGCACTGTTTGTCTGCACCAACTGGAGATCACAGGCACGGAGAGAAGGAAGATCATTGCATAACGTATCGCTTTGATGCATGAGTCTCCAGCACAACGGCTGCAGCACAGAGGAGCCTTTCTGCATCCGCCCTGGCGCTGAGAAGACCCGGCCGAGCGGTGAACGTCTTTCCATGTGGGCCCCCCGACTGTCGGACAGCACCAGAGCGATTAGCTCTTTCCCAGGAGCTACATATCCAGAGGGGAGGTGTAAACATGAGCCCGAGGACGGTTTGATTTATGAGAAGAACCCGATGGGCGCCCACAGCAGGTACAGATCGACAACGAAAAATAGAACAGATGGGAGGAATAAGAGAAAAGGGGTAGACAGCTTCATGGAAAAGAGGAAATTGAAGACCTTCAGTACGGAGAGAAGTGGCTCGAGTAGAGAATACAGATGATCTCACAGGGTAAGGGGGTGGGGTCCGGGCAATACATTAGGAGAAAGTAGAAGAACAGGAGAAGAACGTCTGAGTGCAACAATGAGCAGGTTCAAAGGAACACTTCATCATCTTGTTTCTTTCTGAGCATGAAATAAGAAGGTATTACTCGGATGTCTGTAATATTTACACCTCGCGGGTCTACAAACACAAAACCAACAGGCTACACAGCATTTGATAGTGGACTTTAGAGGTTGAACCAATTCAGGCTCTCCCTGTGTCTATAATCAGCTATGCTCTGCTCATATATACACACTATACACTACTCATCAGGGCCTGAGGCAGCTCCACACGCCCCAAACTCAAAACAAACCGCCGCGTTGCAATGTGGATTATGTTGGAGCGTTTTGATAAAAGAGTCTAAAGTGTTCTGCTGCAGTCATTTGGTAACAACTGAACGTTTTGAGTCCGACAATGTTATTATGGAGCATTTTTCTAAATTCCTCAATCTTCTCAAGGAGGGCGGTAAATAATCTTCTTGGCATAAGGATGCAAGAGAGCATATTTCCCAAAATGTCAACTATTCCTTTAAAGAAGACATGAAAAGATTAAAAAAAACAGGTGATAAAGACCGGAAGGCACAGTGAGCTGCTCAACTGTTCATTATCCTCTTTGAGGTGAGGGATTGGGAGTCTTACAGAGTTTAAATGCCTTGGGCTGGGCTGGTGTGTGTCTGTGTGTGTGCGTGTTTGTGTGTGTGTGCTTCTGAATTTGTGACTTCTCCCTGTGGAGTCATGCTTCCAAATGTTAAATATATACACATGAACAGCATGAAACCTTGTGGTCCAAAAATTGTACAGTTGTATAGTTGAATAATCCTTAAATCCGTTACAAAAGTAGGGTTTCTTTGGTGAAACACCTTTTACATTTGATAATAGTTAAAGTGTTGTTCTGGTATCAAATCAATGCCAACTTCTTTTCATATAATACTACTGAAGATTGTTTTACTGTAGGACCGCCTCAATAAGCAGTCATCAGCAAATAACCCAAAGCTCTTTCAAAGCCAAGATGTTCTTCATTTCATGGTTTGTAGCAGGAAACAGGGATTAGATGCTTGGAGTATTTCTCTGGGACGTCAGAATGAACCTAGTAGAAAGAAACAATATATAGCGGAAACTATATAGTGTAAATAAGAAAAAAAAGAGTGAAGTAAATAAGAATGAAGCATTGTTTCTGATTTAAACAACTTAAAACCCACCAAAAATGTATTTCTATTGTTACTCTGACGTGCTTATTCCATTGCTGCTGTCTGATGGTTGCAGCGAGACGGACATACAGTACATATTTAGAAAGAAAGAAAGAGAAAGGGAGGCAGTTCTCTCTCTCTCTCTCTCTCCACCCAGTTCTCTCTTTCCGTCCGTCATAGTTATCTTTGACAGATTAGACTGGAGACACTGATAGAGCAGAGAGGGGGAGACATGTTGTCACTCATGCACTCTGCCTCTCTCTCTCTCTAAATGCTTCCATTTGCCGCCTGTCCAACTCGTAATCATCCTTAATCATCCCTCTATTTGTGCACCTTTATCTTTCATTTGGCCCTTGCTACTTGATGCGGCTTCTCTGTTCCTCTCTTCGCTCCAATCTCGGGCCTCTCTTTCTCTCTCTCCCTCCCTCTCTGAGCTTATGTTGTCTGAATATACTTCCCCACTATCTCTCCGTCTAAACAAACTCCAACGGGGAAAGAGAAAGAGAGAGGCAGTGGAACAGGAAGAGGGGAGGATGGGTGAGCAGAATGGGGATGAGGCCTGGAAAAAAAGGGAATATTCAAGTAAAACAACACCTGCACGTGCAGCGCTTACACAACTGGAGGTGGCTTCATTCAGGGCTGAGCTCCGGAGGGGAAACGACGCTATTAAAATCAATCCCCTTCAGCGGTTTATAACTCGGTGGCAGCTTTAAAGTTTAAGCTTCCAGTTTGAAACCAAAGGCCACAACACTTTGCACTTCATACATAACAGGGACTTCACCTTGGAGGCAAAGAAATAAGTAAATCCCGCTCTAGTAGCACGAGCTGACGGTTTAACATTAATACTTATATGTGCAGTCTGGTACGAGTCCTAAACAGATGGCTGCAGCTGGAGAAAAATGACTAACACACCATTCATTGCCGTAACACACACACACACACACACACACACACACACACACACACACACACACAGCCAGACTGCGTGTAGCCTCCAGTGTATTGATGGAAAGCGAGATATGAAGACCTGGGTTGCAGCCAATGGGACCGGACTGAAGTAAACAGAGCGATGCAGTTTACTCAGCAGAGTGGGAAAGGATTATCTACAGCGCTGATCAAGTGACCCCGCTGACGTCATGTGCAAATACCTTATAACACATGCATTACTGTGTCCCCTCATCACCAGCCGCACGTGGGACATCTGACATCCCCCCCCCGCTCCCCCAAAAATACTCAATGCTGTCATAGTGAATACAGAGCCGTGATTTACGCACGCGACCCCTTTCAGAGGTCTCCCATGCTTTTCTTCCTGTCCTCTCCTCTTTTGAGCAGATCTCAAGGACACGTCGGTTTAAAATAAGGCCGAGGGCAGAGGGCAAGACACAGAAAAAGAATGCTGATAAATGCAGTAATCTCACTCTTTCCCCTCACAAACACACAGAAAGCGGGAAGTGTGGGGGGGAGGCCCCTGTGTATTTACTCAGGCAGTTAAGACTCCAGCTGATACCTCTGCGCTGACTCCGGTTACAGATGTTACCTCGTCTATGCCTCCATTCCCAAAGCTGGCCTGAAGGTTAACTAAAACGCATAAGTATGTCCCTCAGGGGCTTCTCCCTCTGTGTTGTTATGGAAACAATCCATTCATCGTATGCAAACACTTATCCCTTGCAGAGTCGCCTCATTGTAGTGGGCAAAATTTGAATTTGAATACCATTTGAGATATTGTAGTTGTCTCTTAAATATATCCGGGAGTATCATGTGATTGGTGGTAAACATGTCGTTCTTCTGGAGTCTTCGTTTGATATGTGTGCTTAAAGACGGCGTGAAGCCCAAACTGCACATGGCGGTTGACGTTGCTGATCGAGTGCGTCTCCACTCTCGGTGTGTGTGACGAGGACATCCAGCCCGCTGATACAGTGATCACAAGTGGACACACACACACACACACACACACACACTGAACACACAAACACGAATAAACATTTCTCAACTATCCATTAAGACATTCATCTACAGTAGAAGCAAACACACTTTGCCAATATTCTCATACTGTATATACACAGACGCACACAAACAAATACGCTCGATATCATCAGACAGCTGTGTTTCTCTAAACTCTCCCCCGTCTCCCCCATCGCTCACTCCCTAAACCCACGATTCTTCTTTTGCTCTCAAATTCCTTAAATATCTGTTTAGTGTTTTCTCTCTCTCTCTCTTTTTCCTCCAGCATTTGAAAACAAAGATTAACAGACGGTGAACAATTGTGCACTTTAAACCAAAGGTAAACAAAATAGCGCACGGAGAAACAGAGACGCGCGCGCGCGCCGCGTTGTCTCTCTTTGCTGCCACTGGTCACATGAGCAAACACTCGCGTCCCATCACCTCTCACCTCTCCTTCTCTGTCTCTCTCCTTCTGTCTTTATCTCACCGGGTAGGAATCTGTGTGCTCCGTCAGAGCTGGGAGGGGAAGCTTGGCCGGGGAGGACGGGAGGAGTTGGACAAATGAGAGGAAAATGAGACGAGGGAGATGTGTTTTGTGCAAAGAACAAAAGCAGATTGAGTTCTCGTCGTTCTCTTCTCCTCTCGACTCGCAGACGCTGAGGCCAGCGAGCGGAGTGGTCGCGGTGGGATGGGAATGCAGCGAAAGGACTGCCAACGCACACTTGTACCAGAGCAACATTTAACTTAATCACACATTTTTACAAACACTTTTTCAAGCCTGGCCCCTTTCCCCTCTCCTAGCATTTCCTTCTCACAGTAAGCGTATTATCAAATTGAAGCACCGTGCAGCTAAACCCTTAACTACCGTGTGTGTGTGTG